>NC_035435.2:32636399-32951405 GCF_002127325.2 Helianthus annuus
TATGACACCGTGCAGGAATCTAGATGAAGTAAGAACTCGGGCACTCAGGTTCATCCGGCTAGAGGATGACAAGAGGATCCAGGAGAGACAAGTAGGATCCTCAAAACAGGAGAAGCAAGGATCCTCCTTCAAGAACAACAAATTCAAATCCTACCATAGAAATGAGAACCAGAATGTGCATGCTGTTGACCAAGAAGAAGATGATGAAGATTATCCTCCAATCTCAGAATATTGTTTTTCCGTTGATAATCATGAACTAATCCTTGCAATGCAGAATCTAGGTGAAAAAGCTATGTGGCCCAGGAAGAATGATAAACCATCCGGGACTAAAGACAAGTCAAAATGGTGTGCATACCATGAGGATTTCGGGCATCTAACTGAAGAATGCATAGCTTTAAGAAAAGAGATTGGATATCTGTTAAGCAAGGGGCACCTAAAAGAATTGTTGGGAAGAAAAAAGCAAAAAACTAAGGATCCTGAAAGGATCCCTGAAAAGGCTCCAGCACCTCCGGCAAATGCACAAGTGATCAACTTTATTTCTGGAGGGTCAGACATCTGTGGTACATCCTTCTCGGCAGCCAAAAGACATGCAAAGGAGTCAAAAACGGATAATGGAGAAAGACCTATTAGAACATCAAGTGTCTCAGAAGGGAAGATGATAACGTTTGATGAGGATGATCGCATTAACATTCAGGATCCTCATCATGACAGTTTAGTTATTACTCTCTTTATCTCTAACCATTTTGTCCGCAGGATCCTTATCGATGGAGGAAGCTCAGTGAACATTATCCAGCTTGATGTTCTGAAGAAAATGGGTATTCCAGAATCAGACATCACACCAAGATCCTCCGTGCTTGTAGGATTCAGTGGAGAAACGAAGAAAACTCTGGGGGACATCAAACTCCCAATCTACGTGGAAGGATTGCATAATTATCAAAAATTTTGTGTTATTGACTGTTTATCTTGTTGCAATGTTATCCTTGGCAGGCCCTGGATACATGATATGAAAGCAGTCCCATCCACATATCATCAATGTGTGAAACTCCTTAGCCCATGGGGGATAATCAAGATTGACAGTGATCAGCAGGAGGCTAAGGATTGTTATACCTCATCCATGAAGCCAACCTCGAAGCCAAGGGAGCAATAGCAATTACAGTATCCTCCGAGGAATGTCTTGGAGGCAAGGGAACAAGATGTGGACGAAATCCTCTTGGATCCCAGTGATCCTGAATCAAAAATCTATATCGGATCAGGGATCCTTGGCAAGATGAAAGAAGACTTAATATCCTTCCTCAAAAGAAGAAAATCTACCTTTGCTTGGAAACATGAAGATATGACAGGTATATCTAAGGATATTATTACTCACAAACTTGGCATTGACAGGTCTGTCAAACCAATCCATCAAAAAAGGAGGAAGTTTGCACCAGAAAGGAATGCCATTATCCAAGAAGAAGTAGAGAGACTACTTCGAGCAGGTATGATCAGAGAGGTAAAGTATCCAAAATGGTTAGCCAATGTGGTCGTGGTCCAAAAGAAAAACGGAAAGTGGAGGGTATGTGTCGATTTCACTGATCTGAATAAGGCATGTCCCAAGGATCCTTTCCCATTACCCCACATTGACTCCATGGTGGATGCAACAGCGGGGCATGAACTGTTGACCTTTATGGATGCATCATCTGGATTCCAACAAATTCAGATGGAACCATCTGACCAAGAGGATACAGCCTTTATGACCCCAACAGGTTTGTATTGTTATATTGCCATGCCTTTTGGATTAAGAAATGCAGGTGCAACATATCAAAGGCTGGTGAATATGATGTTCAAAGATCAAATTGGACAAACTATCGAAGTATACATAGATGATATGGTAGTCAAATCAAAGAAAGCTGAGGATCACCTAAGGGATTTAGAAGAAGCATTTGATATCCTTGATAATTATAACATGAAGCTTAATCCTTCAAAATGCCACTTTGGTGTTAAGGCAGGTAAATTCCTAGGATATATGGTAACTCAGAGGGGCATTGAGGCAAGTCCGGAGCAAATTAAAGCACTAGTGAACATCAAGTCCCCTGCCAATGCTAAGGATGTGCAAAGGCTAACAGGCAGGATAGCAGCTCTGAACAGGTTCATATCAAAATCCTTAGAAAAATGTAAAGAATTTTACGATATCCTAAGGAAGAACAAGAAGTTTGAATGGACTGAGAAACATGAGAATGCTTTACAAGCCCTTAAAGAATATATGTCCTCAGCACCAGCATTATCAAAGCCCGAAAAAGGAGATGTGTTATCCTTATATTTGGCGGTATCCTCAACCGCTGTAAGTGCTGTCCTTGTTAAGGATCATGAAGGTACACAATATCCTATCTACTATGTAAGTAAGAGTTTACTTGATGCCGAATCCAGAATGTCCTCAGGAAACCAGAGATGTCAGGAAGAATGGCTAAGTGGGCAGTAAAGCTTATTGCCCATAATATAATTAGCTGACTTTGTGGCTGATTTCAGTAGTGATCTACAAAAAGAAGCAGAATTGGAAGTCCAGCAGCTGGATGAGACCAAGGATCCTTGGATACTACACACTGATGGATCCTCAAATGGCAAGGGCACAGGGCTCGGGATACTACTAAAATCGCCACAGGGGGACATAATACCCCACTCCATAGCCTGTGAGTTCCAAGCAACTAACAATGAGGCTGAATATGAAGCCTTAATTGCTGGCTTGCAAATTGCTAAGGATATGGGGGTGAAATATCTAAAAGTATATGTAGACTCATTATTGATCACCAATCACTTTAATGGATCCTATGCTGTTAAAGGTGAAAAACTAACCAAATATTTAGAGATAGTCAAAGAATTGGCACTTTCTTTTGTTTCTTTCAGCTTAACACAGGTACCAAGGGAGGATAACACGGAAGCTGATGCATTGGCCAACCTGGGATTATCCTTAAAGATTCCAGAAGATATAAGTATCCCTATCATCCATATCCTGGCTCCTGCTATTGAAAATCAGGTGGCCATGGAAATAGAAGAGGATACTGCAGTAATCCCTAGTGAAGAAGATCAATCTTATGCAGGATCATGGATCTCACCAATCATGAGATACTTGCAAAACGGGGAGATTCCGATGGGAGAAAATCCTAGAGCTTTCAGGATTAAGGTATCTCAATTTACAATCTTAAATAATGTGCTATATAAACGATCTCTTGCAGGACCATATTTAAGATGTATCGAGGATCCTGAAATTGAAGAAGTGTTGAGAGACTTCCATGAAGGAGATTGTGGAAACCACACTGGGGGCAGGGCATTGTTCTCAAGGATCCTTAGAACAGGATACTACTGGCCAACCATGAAAAGGGATGCTGTAGAATATGCTAGGAAATGTGATCCTTGTCAAAGACACAGCAATATCCTTCATCAACCGGCTGAATTGCTACACCCCATACCATCCTCTTAGCCATTCATGAGATGGGGGATGGATATAGTTGGCAAGCTCCCTAAAGCACCTGGTGGAAAAGTATTTATGCTTGCCATGACTGACTACTTCTCTAAGTGGATAGAGGTTGAAGCTTTTGCTCAAGTCAGAGAAAAAGAAGTTATATCCTTTATCAAAAGAAACATTATAACTAGATTTGGCATTCCCTCTGAAATTGTATGTGATAATGGTTCCCAATTCATTGGAAGCAGAACTACTAACTTTTGTGACAGTTGGGGAATCAAGATGATAACATCAACACCAGTTCACCCACAGGCCAATGGCCAAGCAGAATCATCCAACAAGATCATCATCAACAATCTGAAGAAGAAGCTAGGATCCAAGAAGGGAAAATGGGCAGAGGAGTTACCTTATGTGCTATGGGCTGACAGGACAACTCCCAAGAATGCCACTGGTCAAACACCTTTTTCTTTAGTATTTGGGGCAGAAGCAGTGATCCCAACAGAGATGGTGATCCCAACAGCTAGAACAAGTGCTCGTGATCCTGAAGAGAATGCTACAATCCTGGCTCAGGATTTGGATACTATTGAGGAAATCAGGGACCTGGCTAGGATAAGGATGGCAAGCTACCAACAAAGAATGGCTGGTGCTTACAACAAAAATGTTAGGATAAGGAAGTTCCAAGTCGGAGATATGGTGTTGAGAAAAACATTCCAAAACACTATTAATCCTGCTGACGGAAAGTTAGCACCAAAGTGGCAAGGCCCTTACTTGATTGAGGCTGAAGCAGGAAAGGGGGCATACAGATTGCTAACCATGGAAGGAAACTTATTACCAAGAGCCTGGAATGCTGTTCACTTAAAGAGATACTTTATGTGAACGTGATCCTTCACGCATGTGATCCTTATATTGAAGTATCCTCAAAGGATCCCGGTGATGTCAGTGATCCTTACTCTGGTAATGTCCTTATCTTAAAACTATTACATTTCCTTACTTTTTACCAAAGGATAAGGATCCTGTATCCTTCATCCTCTTCTCACGAACCATTTGAGTTATGATAGTTCAGGTATCTACAGCATATCGTCAAAGATCTTCAAAAGCAACACAGATCCTTGGGTCCAACCCCAGTTATCCTTGGGATTATCCCCGGTTTCCGCCAGCAGCGCACGATGATCCTGATATAGTTCACGTCTTTGGGACCAGTACCCACTTCCGGGGCTGACAACCTCATCGTACTGGCTATACCCAGGATCCTACGTATAATGGTAGACGTACCATACATCCGTTCATAAGGTTTCTAACGTTTTCACGTTAGCTAAGGTTTTGACATTTTCATGTCACTAAGTTTGGATAGTCGCCAGTAAGGGCCATACTCCAGTTTACATACGATCCTTTGGGCTTGTCCCCAGTTATCCTTTGGGCTTGTCCCCAGTTATCCTTTGGGCTTGTCCCCAGTGATCCTTTGGGATCATCCCCAGTTATCCTTTGGGCATGTCCCCAGCTACTAATTTATCTTTTACATTGGCTTAGTCCCAAGATATGTTCCATTTTTCAGGTTCTCGAAGATTAACAAATAAGGATCCTTGATCCTTATCATCCATTAAAATTTCACTTATGGTTATCTTGATTAAAGGTTAGGATCCTAACTTGGATCCTCAGGTATGATCCTTGACTATTTTGATTATACTAACCAACCCCTACACTTTGACAACTAAAACTATGATCCTTGAAATTTTCAATGATAGGATATTTGATCTAGGATCATATCCTAAATTTATTAAACATGGTTTGCTCAACTCTTGTTACTCTAACAAATATGTTTCTAAAAACTGGGAAATAAGAAGATAAATAAAGGATAACAACACGAGATAAGCCAGAAAGATTAGAGTTATATTATTAACAAAAGGATCTTAAACCCTTTCAAAAAGTTGTCAAAATTGCCAACCCACATTTCTACCAGCAAAACGTGGCCCGTCCACATGGGTTGGCAAAGGGTGTCCATTGTCTATGCGGTCTTAGCAGGTGCAGGAAATTAAAAGCGGCAGGATCACAAAGGCTTCATCCCCCAAACAGAGGATCCCTCCACCTTTTGTAATCCTACCTATTGTCCAAAGGATCCATGATCCTTAACCCTAAAAACTATTGTTCAAGTTACAAACCACTACCAAACTCAAAAAAATTGGGCTCCGGCCTAGTCTCAAAATATCCATCATTGCCCAATCCTGCAGCTCAAACCTTCGCTGCTTCATCACCACCGGCTCCACTAGCTTCTCCACCCTGATCCTTGCCAGCATCACCACCCTCCAGCATTGGGATATCCTCAGCATCATCGTCATCCTCCAACTCTGCTAGCCTTGCCTTCCAACCTTCCACGTCCCATGTGCCTTTGTCAAAGGAAGGATCTTGAGCCTCCGCAGCCATCTGCAGCTGGATCTTATACATAGTTATCGCAGCAGAGACCTTAGCATCCTGGGTGATGTCACGCTTCTCGTAGTCAAAGCTAATCAGTGCTTTGACAGCTTTATCCTTGGTAGCCCGGAGCTCCTTCTCAAGATCAGCTATCTTGAGATCCTTCAGCACACCCATCTGTTGAAGGTCGGTAATCTGGCGGTCTTGATCTTCAACGTGATTAACATAAGTCTCTATTTCGGTAAATCTCTGCAAGAAAAACAGGATATGACGTCAGACACAGGTGATCCTCAAAACCATCAGGATAACCAACAGGGGCAATGATCCTTACCTCATTGACATAGTGGAGAAACTGTTGGCGGAGCAGAGGAAATCCTTGAAGATCCTCCGGAGCCTTCCTCTTCTTTCCCTTACCCCTAATGGGTAATTTAGGGGCTGAAGCAGAGGGACTAGCAGCAGGAGTCTTCTTCTTCGAAGACTTGACGTTGGCAAGATCATCAATCCCAAACAAGGAGGCAGACTTGGCGGACTTAGCAGATTTCCCAGCACCTACACAATCAAAACGAGATAAGTCTCCTAACTAATTTAATATTTTTGCATAGAACTTACTTTTTGGTGAGGATACTTACTTGACATTGTGGCAGATGCGGAGGATACTTCTTGTGAATCTTGGATGGTGACTTGAAAACTTCTGGTCTCAGGATCAAGCTTCTTGAAAGCTAAAACTCTCTCTCTTGCAGCAGGAGTTAACTTGAGATGAGTAACGGATATAGCTGAAAAAACACAAAAGACAAAAAAGACATTAGTGATCCTCATCATAAGAGACAAGTCTGATGGTGATCCTTCCAGGATCCTCTATGCTACCGTGAGTAGCCCACTCCTTGGGCAGATCCTCCCCGTTAGGGATGGTATCTCTCCTAACAAAGAAGAATCGTCGCTTCCAGTTGGTATCATTTTTTGTGACCTTAAAAACAGGGTGATCCTCTCCAGCCTTCCGTTTCAACAAGTATCGACAGGAACCAAATGTGGTAAGATCACATAACTCGGCCAGCTCCGGCATCCCTAAGTCAATCCCCTCCTGCTCGATGATCCTCTCAAGGGTACACAGAACCCTCCAGATCATCGGCATGGCCTGGATATAGGACATACCGGTCAGAGAAAAGAAGGTCTGGGTGAAGGCTGGAAAAGGATATGAATATCCTATGGTAAACGGAGTTGCAGGAAAGGCCACCCAGGCGTCGGAAACGAAATCACTCAGAGCGGTGGGAGTAAAAGACTTGAAGACGGTATCCGCCGGAAAACAGTGACGAATCCTATCAACATGAGCATCAGTAAAGCAGCACCTCTCTGAAGGAGAGTCTTTGACGATCCCTTGGCTTTTCAAGGGACTGATCTTCTTGTGATCCTTGTGAGGAGAATTTCAGAGCAACATACTCTTGGCAGGATAAAAGCAGAAAAACAGAGCAAGAGAGGGAAGAAAGAGAAGAGAATACCTGATTGATCTTCGGTAGAGATTATAAAGGGAGAATATCTTGAATTTAACTGAAGATTGATCCTAACCCTATCTCCTATTTATAATCATGATTTGCAGGGATGTCACCTCAATGACGTAAAGGTTGCAACGGCTAGTTCGAAATTAACGGCTAGTAATCCGAATTGTTCGTTGCAGATAAGATCAAAGCAAAATATAACTCGTTAATTTACAATGAACTCCTTATATTTTGGGGGCAATTGTTAGGGCTGGATTTTTACAATACATGATCCTCACATGTGATCCTAACCGGTGATCCTTGTTTCTTTGGCAGACAGTGATCCTCAGCAGAGTTCCAGGATCAGGATCACGGACCATCATAGGATCCTCATGCTAACAGTTGCTTTCGTTGAATTTAATGTTGTTTTGCAGGAATGACTAGCAGGATCCGCTCTTAGCATCACAATTAAAGGACACGTCTTTACAACTATGGCATGTGCTTAATCGGAGATGGACGTTGTGAAGGATATGGAAACTTGGCATGATTTAAGGGCGATAATTTAGGCTAGATTTACTTTTATTTCTAAAGGGGTAATGAGCTGATTATTAGTCTTTTTACCTAAAATAGGTCACCTACACTTGTATATAACACTCTTCCTCATTCGGAAAAACACACAACATAACTCTCACACGCTTAGACACTCGAAACTATAGTGATCCTTGTACTCAGCTCATTATCATCCAAAGTTGTAACTATTTTTCTTATATTGAAGTTTGGTGATCGGTAGTTGCCATCACCCGAGGTTTTTTATGCCGGAGATCATACATTGATCAAGGGCTTTTTCCTCGTATAAATCATTGTGTCTTTGCATATTTTATACTGAAGTGATCCTTTACTTTTTCTACAAACCAAGCATCATACCCCATTTACATAAAGTTTGGTTGCATTATCCTTGTGTGATTTTTGACCAAAACAGTATCCAGGTCTTGAGCCAAGTTCTCATCATCTTCCTCAGGATCACGGGTACTTGTTCTAGCAGTTGGAACCACCATTTCTGTCGGGATCACTGACTCTGCCCCAAATACTAAAGAGAATGGAGTCTGGCCTGTAGCATTCTTGGGGGTTGTCCTATCAGCCCAAAGCACATAAGGTAATTCTTCTGCCCATTTGCCTTTCTTGGATCCAAGCTTCTTCTTCAAATTGTTGATGATGATCTTGTTGGATGATTCTGCTTGACCATTAGCTTTTGGGTGGATTGGTGTTGATGTTATCATCTTAATCCCCCAGCTATCACAAAAGTTAGTAGTTCTGCCCCCAATAAATTGGGAACCATTATCACATATAATTTCAGAAGGAATACCAAATCTAGTTATAATATTTGTTTTAATGAATGATATAACTTCCTTTTCTCTGACTTGGGCAAAAGCTTCAGCTTCTATCCACTTGGAGAAGTAATCAGTCATGGCTAGCATGAACACTTTTCCACCAGGTGCCTTAGGGAGCTTACCAACTATATCCATGCCCCATCTCATAAATGGCAAAGAGGATGATATAGGATGTAGAAATTCAGCCGGCAGATGAAGGATATTGCTGTGTCTCTGACAAGGATCACACTTCTTAGCATATTCCACAGCATCCCTTTTCATAGTTGGCCAGTAGTATCCTGTCCTTAGGATCCTTGAGAACAGTGCCCTGCCCCCAGTGTGGTTTCCACAATCTCCTTCATGGAAGTCTTTTAAAACTTCTTGGACTTCAGGATCCTCGATGCATCTTAAATATGGTCCTGCAAGAGATCGCTTATACAACATATTATTTAAGATTGTGAACTGAGATACCTTAATTTTGAAAGCCCTAGGGTTTTCTCCCATAGGAATCTCTCCGTGTTGTAGGTATCTCATGATTGGTGAGATCCATGATCCTGATCCTGAATAAGATTGAGTATCCTCACTAGGGATAATTGCAGAATCCTCTCCTATTTCCATGGCCACATGATCCTCTATGGCAGGAGCCAAGATATGGATAATAGGGATACTTATATCCTCCGGGATCTTCAAGGATGATCCTAAGTTAGCCAATGCATCAGCTTCTGTATTTTCTTCTCTTGGTACCTGTGTCAAACTAAAGGAAACAAAAGAGAGTGCCAACTCTTTGACTATCTCTAAATATTTAGTTAGTTTTTCACCTTTAACAGCATAGGATCCATTAAAGTGATTAGTGATTAACAACGAATCCACATGTACCTCAAGATACCTGATCCCCATATGCTTAGCAATTTGTAAACCAGCAATCAAGGCTTCATATTCAGCCTCATTGTTAGTGGTTTGGAACTCACAAGCTATAGAGTGGGGTATTATGTCCCCCTGTGGCGATTTTAGTAGTATTCCAAGCCATGTGCCTTTGATATTTGAGGATCCGTCAGTATAGAGTATCCAAGGATCCTTGGTCTCTTCTAGCTGCTGGACTTCTAACTCAGCTTCTTTTTGTAAATCACTACTGAAATCAGCCACAAAGTCGGCCAATGCTTGGGATTTGATGGCTGTCCTGGGCTCATATCTTATATCATAAGCACTAAGCTTCACTGCCCACTTAGCCATCCTTCCTGACATCTCTGGTTTCCTGGATTCGGCATCAAGTAGACTCTTACTTACATAATAGACAGGATGTTGTGTACCTTCATGATCCTTAACAAGGACTGCACTTACTGCTTTTAAGGATACTGCAAGATATAAGGATAGCACATCGCCTTTTTCTGGTTTCATCAAGGCCGGGGCTGAGGATAGGTAATCTTTGAGAGCTCTTAAGGCCTTTTCATGCTTCTCAGTCCACTAAAATTTCTTGTTCTTCCTTAGGATATCATAGAATTCTTTGCACTTTTCTGAGGATTTGGATATAAATCTGTTCAAAGCTGCTATCCTGCCTGTTAGCCTCTGGACATCCTTAGCATTGGCAGGAGACTTGATATTCACTAAGGCTTTGATTTGTTCCGGGCTAGCTTCAATGCCTCTCTTAGTCACCATATATCCTAAGAATTTACCTGCTTTAACACCAAAGTGACACTTTGAAGGATTAAGTTTCATGTTATATTTGTCAAGGATATCGAATGCTTCCTCCAAGTCCCTTAGGTGATCCTCAGCTTTTATGGATTTTACCACCATATCATCTATGTAAACCTCCATAGTTTGTCCAATCTGATCCTTGAACATCATATTCACCAGCCTTTGATATGTTGCACCTGCATTCCTTAATCCAAACGGCATAGCAATATAACAATATAAACCGGTTGGAGTCATAAAAGCCGTATCCTCTTGATCAGATGGTTCCATCTGAATTTGTTGAAATCCAGATGAAGCATCCATAAAAGTCAACAGTTCATGACCCGCCGTTGCATCCACCATGGAGTCAATGTGGGGTAATGGGAAAGGATCCTTGGGACATGCCTTATTTAAGTCTGTGAAATCGACACATACCCTCCACTTTCCATTTTTCTTTTGAACAACAACCACATTGGCCAACCATCTTGAATACTTGACCTCTCTAATCATACCTGCCCGGAGCAATTTCTCTACCTCTTCCTGGATAATGGCATTTCTTTCCGGTGCAAACTTCCTCCTTTTTTGGTGTATTGGTTTGAATGACCTGTCAATGCCAAGTTTATGAGTGATAATATCCTTAGATATACCTGTCATATCCTCATGCTTCCATGCAAAGGTAGTTTTCCTCCTTTTAAGGAAGGATACGAGGTCTTCTTTCATTTTGCCAAGGATCCCTGATCCGATATAGATTTTGGATTCAGGATCATCAGGATCCATGAGGATTTCTACCACATCCTGCTCTCTTGCCTCCAAGACATCCCTTGGAGGATACTTTGATTGCTATTGCTCCCTTGACTTCGAGGCTAGTTTCATCGATGAAGTGTAGCAGTTCTTGACTTCTTTCTCCCCAATAACTCTTTTAGATGCCCCTTGCTCAACAAATATCCAATTTCCTTTCTCAATGCAATGCATTCTTCTGTTAGATGCCCAAAATCTTCATGGTATGCACACCACTTTGATTTATCTTTGGTTGCAGCCGGTCTGTCATTTTTTCTAGGCCATCTGGCTTTATCACCTAAATTCTGCATCGCAAGGATTAGTTCATTGTTATCAACAAAAAAACAATATTCAGAAATTGGAGGATAATCCTCATCATCCTCTTCCTGATCAACAACATGCACGTTCTGGTTATCGGATTTGTTATAGGATTTGAATTTGTTGTTCTTGAACGAGGATCCTTGCTTCTCTTGCTTTGAGGATCCTGCTAATCTCTCCTGGATCCTCTTGTCATCCTCTAGCCGGATAAACCTGAGTGCCCGGGTTCATCTAAGTTCCTGCATGGAGTCATAACAAGATCATCATAGAACAATGAATCCCTAAGTAATCCCATTTTAAAGGCTTCAACAGCCGTGGCTATATCCAAGTTGGGAATGTCTAAGGATTCTTTACTACATTTGGTAATGTAATCCCTTAATGATTCGTTATGACCCTGGGTTATTCTATATAGATCACTAGTTAATCGTTCAAATTTTCTACTACAAGAAAACTGATTATTAAATAGGTTAACTAGATTAGCAAATGAGGTAATAGAGTAAGGGGGAAGACTTAGCAGCCATTTGAGAGCTGATCCAGTAAGAGTGGATCCAAATCCTTTGCACAGACATGCTTCCTTTAACCTTTCTGGGATTGGATTGATCTCCATCCTCTCCCGGTATTGTGCTACATGTTCTTCAGGATCCGTTGAACCATCATATAGCTTCATGGTTGGTACGTGGAACCTCTTGGGTATCTCAGCATCACAGATTGGTGGCGCAAAACGAGATATCTTATGGATCCCATCTGCCATTTCCGGGATAGGTTTGACCACTCCTGGAACACTTGATATCATATTCTTCAACTTTTGCAATTCCCTGGCCATGGCGTGATTGATACCTGTATCCTGCATGAATCCATGGTTAGTGGTAAGAGAATTATTAAAAGTGTTACCTCCCATCGGGTTTGAATTAGGAACACCAAATGTGAACCCATATTGTTGAGGCTCTGGAATGACCGAAGGGTCAGTAGAAGCAATGGTCTGCATCAGAATAAAATCTCCCTGATGGACATCTGTTTGCAAACTCCTCAAGGATCCTGGCATCTGGAAGGATCCCTGAAACTGGAACGATCCTGGAACAAAGGAGGATCCTTGAACCTGGGATGATCCTGGAACGAAGGAGGATCCTTGAACCTGGGATGATCCTGGAAAAAGGAGGATCCTTGAACCTGGGATGATCCTGGAACAAAGGAGGATCCTTGAACCTGGGATGATCCTGGAACAAAGGAGGATCCTTGAACCTGGGATGATCCTGGAACAAAGGAGGATCCTTGAACCTGCTGCGCTCCTGAGTATCCTCCCGAATTCATGAATGATCCCATATACTGAGGGTAGGATCCTGCTGGCTGGAAATATGAGCCTAATGGCTGAGTCACCATTGTTGATCCATAGTGCACTCCTTTTGGTCCACCCACATATTGAACATCTGGAACCACCGATGGCTGAGAAGTGATCACCGGAGTATCAAAATTCAAAGATCTGGGCACCAGTGGGGAATGATCCTCTGCCACTTTCTTTTGTTTCTTGAGATCTCCGATTTCTTTGAGAATCTTTTCATTGGTTTTATCATGTTGCTGTATATGATCCTTCATCTGCAAAATCAAAGTAAACATGTCACTAGTAGTGGGAGTGTAAGAAGCAGAAGAAGTTGGAGGTTTGGAGAAAATGGGAGTTGGTTTCTTCTCAGCATTTTTCTGAGATCCAGCAGGTGGTGGAGGCAAAGGTGGAATGCCCTGAGACGAATTGACCGCAGACATTGCAGTAGAGGTATTCTTCAATGATGAAGCCATGTACTTGTATGCAATGAACCGGAATGATCACCAACAGAAAAACTTCTTAGGAATGAAGCACCAATTGCCCCACGGTGGGCGCCAAACTGTTTTGGTCAAAAATCTAATGAGGATAATGCAACCAAACTCTTAGTTATGGGGAATGATGCTTGAAATGAAGAACAATAATAAGGATCACTTCGATGTAAATTGCACAAACAACACATGGATTTGTACGAGGAAAAAGCCCTTGATCAATGAATGATCTCCGGCATAAAAAACCTCGGGTGATGGAAACTACCGATCACCAAGCTCAAATAAATCAATAAATGTTTACAACTTCGGATAGTGACGAGCTAGGTACAAGGATCACTACAGTTAATTGTGTGAAAGTGTGTGAAAACTGTTGAGTGTTTGCTTAAAGCTTCGAGAGGGCAGTAGTACGAGAGTGTATGTAGCTGAAAATGGCTAAGTGTTCTAAAAATAGCTTGTCACCCCTTTAAAAATAAAAGCTAACTAAGCTAACAAACTATCCGATTTTTGTGCCATGCTCCCACGTTCTCCACAACGTCCATTTCCATTCAAACGTGTGCGAAATACCCGTGGAATATTCCATAGTAACGTTGCCAAGACCAAGTCAAGCCTATTACTCCTACAAAACAATACAAAACATGAACAAACAATCGTTAGTATGAGGATCCTTAGGGTGATCCATGATCCTGATCCTGAAGGTCTTCTTAGGATCACTATCTGTCACAGAAGTAAGGATCACTATTAGGATAACAAGTAAGGATCACTAATTGTTAGAAAATCCTCCCCTAACAGGTCCGCATCTGAGGTGCCTGGAGGATCCCGAGACCAAAGAGGTACTCCAGGATATACATGAAGGGGATTGTGGTAACCATACTGGGGGCAGGTCATTATTTTCGAAAGTATTGAGGACAGGATACTATTGGCCGACAATGAAGAAAGATGCTGCGGAATATGCTCGAAGATGTGACGCATGTCAGAGGCATAACAACATTCTGCACCAACCAGCTGAACCATTGTATCCTATAGTTTCCCCTTGGCCATTCATGAAATGGGGGATGGACATAGTAGGGAAATTACCAAAAGCTCCAAGAGGAAAAGTCTTTATGTTGGCAATGACTTATTATTTCTCTAAGTGGGTGGAAGCTGAAGCATTTGTTCAAGTCAGAGACCAGGAAGTAGTATCCTTTATAAAGAGAAATATCCTGACCAGGTTTGGAGTACCAGCTGAAATCATTTGTGATAATGGATCCCAGTTTATAAGCAAGAGGACTACTGATGTTTTGCAAAAGTTGGGGAATCAAAATGATCACATCTACCCCGGTACATCCTCAAGCAAAGGGGGCAAGTTGAATCCTCAAATAAGATAATTGTCAACAATTTGAAGAAGAGATTAGGAGCCAAAAAAGGAAGATGGGCAGAAGAACTACCCTTTGTTTTGTGGGCTGATAGAACAAAGGCGAAAAATGCAACGGGCCAAACCCCATTTTCTTTGGTATTTGGAACAGAGGCAGTGATTCCAACAGAGATGGTGATACCTACGGCAAGATCCAACCTTCAGGGTCCTGAGCAGAATCCTGAAGCTCTGTGCCACGAGTTAGACATTGTGGATGAAACAAGGGATGCAGCAAAGCTAAGGATGGCAGCATATCAATAGAGGATATCCAGAGCATACAACAAGAATATAAGAACTAGGAGGTTTCAAGTCGGAGATTGGGTGTTGAGAAAAGCTTTTCAAAATACTACCAATCCTGCAGATGGGAAATTAGCTCCAAAATGGGAAGGACCCTACGAGATTGAATCAGAATCAGGGAAAGGAGCATACCGACTTAAGAATATGGAGGGGAATATGCTACCAAGATCCTGGAATGCTATACATCTCAAAGCCTATTTCAAGTGAGTTTAGAATTTAATTTCTAACTCAAGATGGTATGAATTCTGTCTCTTTTAAATATAATTTATTTTATTTGAACCCAATACTAACTTAAGCATCGGAGGGATGTTAGCCAAGCTAACACCCACCTTAGTTTAAGGTTGTTTTGCAGAATATGATTCGGGATATAGCTCCAGGATACACACTTAGGATACTTAGAAAGATTAGAGGATTGGCCCCCTCTCTCACGTTTAAGGGATCCTGATCCCTTCATAGGTTTAAAGGTATTCACCTTTCTCACGAATTGGGTTTAAACACCCCGCCTGGAGCGCAAGTTATCCAGGGATAGTTCAAGGTGGCGGGACGAGTTCATGTAAAAGTGGCTGACAATTTCGTTACTGTTGGCTATACCCTGGGTCCTTAAGGTATATGAGGATTGATCACCCTCTCTCGCGAAAGGGTATTTTCACACTCTCTAAGGTTTACAAGTATTCACCTTTCTAAGTCTTGGAGTTCATACACTCCCGCTTGTAGCGCATGAAAATTTGGGATTTTCCCCAGGATACTAAGGATTTATCCCCAGTATATCTTTGGGTTTTACCCCTGTAATATAAGAATCGTCTATACAGTTGGAACTAATGTTCTAAATTTTTCTAAGTGTTTAAAGACTTCATGCACAGGGGACATTCCTTCTAAAGCAATTATGTGAAGCTCAAAAGATCAAGGTTGGACTAAGTGTCTCGGACTAGGGACATTTTAGTGGGAAAAGTTGCAAAAGGGGTTGGAGTTTGATACTAAGGTTACACTCAATTCCTGGTATGATCTTTCCTTTGTGAATTTTACATAACTTTGATTGAGACTCAAATATCCTGGTAAGGATATTTCCTTAAGATATGTCTCGAAATGTGTTTTTGGGATACGTTTCGGGATATTTGATTGTCGTATTTGAAAAATGATACTTGGATGGAGGGTAAATACTCTGATCAAACAAGTGTTATCAAAACAGATTTTGGAAAATAGACTATCCTTTATTCTTTAGAAGTTTTGTCTAAGATTTATTGAAGTTTTCATAATATATCACTAAATATATTGATCAGGATAATGAGAGCAATAGCTAGCCAATTGAAAGAAGAAATTATTTAAAATAAGCAATACCAGTTGATAACCGAAGGTTTCGTCCTAAAACCTAGGATCCATCTGCCTTCGGCTATCGAGTTGTCTTAATACAGAAATAAAATTGTTCAAACATAAACATAACTCTTAAATTTAAAGAAAGTAAGCTTTAGGAGGCGACGCCTTCTTCGTTCATGGTATTTTCAGCAGCATCTGTATTGGGATCGGCCTCAGCATCCCTCTCAGCACCAGTTGGTTTCTCCACTGCTTTTGAAGATCCTTCAGCTGCAGGCTTAGTAGAGGTGCCGCCAAGGCTCCTTAACTTCGTTTCCCAGGCATCAACGTCCCAAGAAGGGCATTCGAAGCCCAATGCTTTGGCTTCATGGGCCATCTTTAGCCTGGCCTGGAGGAGGGAAGTGACGACGGAGCTTTTGAGGCTTTCCCGGTAGCTGACCATATCCTGTTCGTGTTGAGCATGGGCAGCATCAAGATCGGCTTGAGCCTGGAGAGTGGCTTTGTTGAGAGCGGTTTGGTGTTCTTGGGTCAAAGCCTTGAACTTCTCCTCATAGTGCTGAGACTTGGCGGCTGCAATCATGCCCTGATCAGAGATGGTAACCTCGGCTTTCTTTAATTTGGATTCAAGCGTCTTGTTGAGCCCACAGGATTCTTGATATAGATGGACCAGACGTTCAAGACCCTGCAAAAATAGGAGGACAGGTATTGGTTTTGATAAATACTTATAAGTGGTATAAGCTGCAGAATATGACTCAAGGATACTAACCTGGTTGAGAAAAGAAGTCATAAACCCGCTTGCTTCGATGAATCTGTGGTTCTCGTAGGGGAGTGTATCAGAGATAATAGGGGAATCGGGCTCCTTCCTTTTACGAGAGCTTGAGCTTCGAGGCTTGGTAGCTGGCGAAGGTTTGGGAAGGATGATAGCCATGGAATTGCTGGGCTTGGATGAAGCGCTGGCCTTGGGACTAGGTTCCTTCTTGATCTGGACATGATTAGAATAACTGTCCAGCTCGTCAAGGTCGAAGACTTCAGGGATCTTGGCTGGTGCTGCATAAAGGGAAAAATTTCACATCTTCGTTACCCTTCATTTTATTATATTGCGCTAATTAATTATTTCAAAAGTAATCCTTACCAGACATTTCGGATGATAAGTATTGACTGGAGCTCGGGATGTGTGTGGTAAAAATTCTTTCACTTGCAGGTAATTGATAAACTGTTTCAATTCTCTTTTCCGATTCTGCAGTGGGCGGAGCTACTTCCTTGAAATTCACTGTGATCAAGTACAAGGATATTAGTAAAAGATAAAAGTCATGAGATATGTGAGGACATTCATGATCCTACCGGTGGTTAACCACTCCACCGGAAGGCTAGCACCCTCGTCAATGGAATCTCGTTTGACGAAGAAAAACTTGCGTTGCCATCCGTCTTCATTCTTAGTGGCTTTAAGAATAAGGGGTTTGTTGGAAGTTGAAAAAAGCAAAAACCAGCTAGAGCCATGGGATCGGAGGCGGTATGCGATTGGCATATCTTGAATACAGAGGTCGAGACAGTGAAGATTTTTAATTTGGTTGAGTACGATTAATACCCTCCAGACCATAGGCATGGTTTGGGCAAAAGAAATACCGGTAGTCCGGAAGAATTGCATCATAAATTCGGGAAAAGGGTACCGAAGACCTAGCGAAAAAGGGTAAGCCTGGAAGCAAACCCAATCAGTGGAAGAAACGTCGGATCGAATTGACCGATCAAATGGTCTAAAGACCGTGCCATCAGGGAAAGCACCGGAAACTCTCAAAGCTTCAATGTCTACGTTATCGAAGGCACAGACCTCCTTCTCGGGGTTTTTTAGCAGATTCTGTTGAATGAAGGTCTCGGATGATTCGCCGGTTTGAGAATAAGTTCTGGCGGCCATTGCAAGTAAAGGAAAAGAGATTGACAGGAAATGAATAAGAGAATTACCTGGAGACTCCGTTGGAGATATCTGCTTTTCAAACAAGAAGAGAGAAGATATAGGAGCGTTATGAATCTCCATCGAGTAGAAAGCGCGTTGGAAGTTATGGTGTAATCTTGACCGTCATCTCGATTTACTTGCCTTGATTTATGAGATAGAATTTTTGAAATATATCCGTTGGATTGGTATACCAACAGATATATTTGGGGACAATTGTTATGGGTCATTTTCTGAACGTGTATCCTGACTAATATTCTACTTTTGATTGTTTATTTGAGATCAGGATACCGAATTGGGATATTGGTAACATCCTGAAACGATATTATGGTAATAACTGATTTAACCACGTGCAGATTAAAGGGTATAAGTCTCCAACGTTCAAGTGGACTTCTTCTCCTTGAGACTCGGGCAAAACGGTTGGGAGAAAGACGTTGAAGCCGGAAGATGTGGACTACAACGTTCACCTGTGGAATATTCGCCGGATCCCGAAAAAATAGGATAGTTGGTTGTTTTCTGTTTACTATAAATAGATTGATCGGATCAGATTAAGTCACACACACTCATTCGCACACTTTGTTCTCTAGTTACTAGCAACCACTACACACAAACACTTGTACTCAAATCTCATTGTAACACTTAGTTGATCCGTATCATAACTATATCCTGCTATTTGAAGTAATTGAAGAACAGGGTAGCTGCGATTGTCAGCTCCCGAGGTTTTATGCCGGCGATCTAGATTGATCAAGGGCTTTCCTCGTACATCTCGTGTCATTTCCTTTACTTTTTTGCTCATTGTTTGATCATAGATACAGCTCGATATCCTGAGCCGTATCCCGAAAACTGTGTTTGCCGACAACTTAATGAACGTATTTTTGAACACATTCTCTTAGCACACCACCTCACAAAACTAATTTGATCAGTTAATTGCTTCGGTAATTTTTGACCAAAACAATTTGGCGCCCACCGTGGGGCGAGTGGTGCTACCTTTACTAAAAATCTTTATAAAATCGTTAATCGGTTTTCTGTTTTCAAAACTTTTTGCCACATTGTCCACAATGGCCTCAAGATCAAACATGAGCTCCTCCACTGTGTCTGCTACAGCTTCTGCTACTACTGGTTCGGTGCTTCCACCACCTCCTCCATGGATGTCCGCTCCTTCACAACTTAATCAACGTATTTTTGTACACATTCTCTTAGCACACCACCTCACAAAACTAATTTGATCACTTAATTGCTTTGGTAATTTTTGACCAAAACAGTATTATTGTTTTTTAAGTTTAAGATTATTGTTTTGTGTTATTATTTAAACAATCTTTAATTTATAATTTAAATTTGAAGATAATATATTATTAGATTAAATAGAATGATTCTATCCGACATTCAAAGTAAGATAAGATTTAATATTAATTGATTATTTATTATTTAATTAATTGATATAAGATAAGTATAAAAATGCAGGAAATTAAAATGTAGACGCCTTCAATGAGTGACACGTGTCCCAAAGTTGGTTTCTTTTATTATATAGTATAGATATATTAATTTTTTGTTAAAGATATTTCTAAAATGACTAAAGTACCCTTATGTGCAATGCACATGCCATATTTAACTAAAAATTATAACCTGGTTAGGGCCAAAAGACGTAGAGTATAATGAGTTTTCCAAATAAAGAACTGTGACTATAATTATTGAAGTTAAAGATCATCCATTCCAACCTGCTACAAACATAAACTACGAAAAGTATAATCTAAATCTAATATCATGAGATTGTTTTTTTTAGATATCAATACATTGCATTCTAACACAGATAAAATGTATTAGTAAACAATTCAATAATCTTATTGACATTTAATTCTTTTACTCACACAACACTATTATGATGCGAATGGAAAATCTATTATAACAAAGATGATTGAACGAATGAGGTGAAGATTAAAGTATTTAAATTTGTTTTTTTTATTTTAGAAAAAAACCCACATCGTCTTAAACCCACTCTACAACCACCACCACAAACACCGCTGCAACTCACCCTCGATGTCACACCCCAACTAAAGACGGAAATATCGAAGTGAGACGAAAACAAATCGCTCAAAGCATCATAACGCTAATTGTGACAGTATAATTAAATCAAAATTTCATAAATACTAAAAATGTCATACATGATTCAAACATAACCAAATTGTATCAAACAAAAACCAAGATTCAAATATTGTTTATTTCTATGGTGGGTTTCTAAGTTCACCCTAACTTGATTCTTCATCACTTCATCTATCAACCTGCAACATGTATTAAAATACGGTCAAAAATAATGTTGGCGAGTATACAAGTTTTTTTGTACACAGAATAATAAAAAATAAATGTTTAACGTGCTCATATCCAACATGAATAATATATATAAGTTACTAATAAGCTGGACTTGTGTAAACTATATGTCAAACCCAAGTTTCCAACACAATCTTGACTTCCCTACACCGTCGCAATGAAGAGGGGGTTAACATGTTTTACTTAACAATATCCCAAGACTCAAGGGCAGTGCTTTAATACTATAGCGCTATAATTGTCAAGGTAAGCTAGCAAAGTTAATGAGCATATAGATACAAGTGTACACATAGCATACAAGTCTAACAAGTATCACCTGTTTTCATGTTTAAATATGGATAGAGTGTGATTAAAATAAGTATCAAGTGTTGCGTGTTTTGTATAATGCACATGTTGCACCCAAAGTGTTTAAAACGAAAATGGGATCGAGTATACTCACGGTTTTGCATAGAGAATACATGTAAACCGCGAGCGGAGTTGACGAAGTCTCGAGATTATGCTGAAATGGTTAAACGGGGATATAAGATTACTGATGTGAAAGAGTGTTGGATTAGATTGTTGAAATACGTGAAACAAAACAAGTTAAAACGAAGAACAGTCCCTTCGTACGAACGGGCATAGTCCCTTCGTACGAACGGGTGATTTTATTTATTACGAACCGGCTGTTAAATGTGTAATTCGAACTGATTTGACTTGTTAAATAGTAAGGTAAATGATTTAAAACGGTAAATAAAATGATCAGATGTATAAACTGGGGTTAAATCATAAGATAAAACAGTTTGGTTTGATTAACAGTGTGGGTTCATACGAAGGCGCCCCTTCGTACGAAGGCACTATGTTTATTAAAAGTTTTAGTATGATCTAATTTGATTGAAAATGTTGGAGTATACATTTAATCTGTTTAATAAACCTTAAGTCAGTAAATAAAACACTTAATCGTGACAAACAAGTGCGAAATCAGAGTTGAAATTGAAACAGATAATATGCTTTGAAGTCCCTTCGTACGAACAGGCATAGTCCCTTCGTACGAAGGCACTATTCTTGATAAAATTCATGTTTGATCCATCGAAACAGATCATTTCTTGATGGAAATTAACCCTAATGCAGGCCCTTAACTATGAATTGAGTTAGGGTCTCATGGGTTCCCGATTCCATTAGGGTTCCCTAAGATTTAGCAATGATTGAGCGGTTACGAAATGAGTGGTTCGTACGAAGGGCTGTGTCACGGCCCCCATCCTGGTTTTACCCGGTCCAGGAGCCGCGGGGCAGAAATACCCGTGGTATTTATTATTTGATTTAACAGCGGAAGTTTTAACAGGATCTTTTAATCTTGAAAATGCCCGATTATTTTATTTCATCACTTGGGATGAACCCCGAAATTTACAATAGAGGAATTTCCCGAGGAAATTCCATGATTTACAAAACATGTTTATTTATTTAACTGAGCCACTACTTCAAGCTTGATTAGTGCTCCGTATCACTTTTCCCTTGATTCACAGTAGGTCACCTGAAAGATGTTTTAAAAATATTTTTTGTCAGCGGGGAAATACTGGTGGGTCATTCAAATTTGATAAAACGACACATAGCTATTAATTACAGCATAAGAGCGATTACAATGGCCTTTATCTTATTTTTATCTGGCGCCGTGTCACAGCCTTGTGACGATGGTCACACCACTATTGGGTCCTTTCACCCAAGTAGTGATGATTATCACTGTTAGGATTTATTAGCCTAACCGTGAGAAATTAGTAATGTGCACAATACCCCACTAGCCAGTGATTCAAGATAACCACGACTTAATCCCTGCGATTATAACTTTTGAAAATGTTTGGAGTATTGTAAAACATTGTTGATAAAAGAGAATGACTCACATTGCAGATTTAAACGGGCAGAGTCTAGCCTACTGATTAGCCTTGTAACCTAATTCAAATAACAATGCACACGAAAATTAGGTTAGTAACTTTAATCCAACTTTTTACGACAACTCACGAGATCAAAACCTTCACAACGAATGACAAAGTGCGATACTTAAACATCCATCGAATTTACGACGAATGACAAAGTATAACCCAAGTTTGAGCAGCACTTAAACATCCATTGGATTGGTTTCTATCGATCGGACATTAAATCGTAGCAGTGATCGAGTTATTACCCTGTTATCACGGGAGAACTTTGTGATTGTGTGTGTTATGTAGTAAACAGATGATAACTCAACGTACGAAATGAGTTTTTACATCGAACCAACGCTAGAAATCAAGTCCCACACCCCTCTATTTATATGTGGAAAACAGCTCCCTCGCGTGGCGTGAGGGGCTGTCGCGTGGCGCGAGGGGTACCCCCAAGGATAGGGTAGCCCCGTGTGTTTGTAGCCTGGGTGAGTCGACAGAACGAGAAAATTCGATTTTTACGAAAAACTGTAAGGATAATATCAATTAGGGTTTACCCCCTGAGTTTTAGGGGGCCCTGATCCTGATTCTGATTATTCTGAAAATTTTAGGGGTTATGCAGGATTACTTGGAGGTCTTAATTAGGGTTTCCTATTGGACAAAGTAAATAATAATTAATAGTTTTGGTGAGAGTTGTTACATCCTCCCCACCTTAATAAAAATCTCGTCCTCGAGATTACTAAAATAAATGAGGATATTTTCGCTTCATTTCTGCTTCTAGCTCCCAAGTGTACTCGGGTCCTCTCTTCGAATCCCACTTGACATTGACTAGCACTAGTCGTTTGTGTTTGAGAAACTTGACTTTTTTGTCTTCTATCTGCAGTGGCTTCTCCACAAATTTTAACTTTTCATTTACCTTTACATCTTGAAGAGGTACTACCAGGGATTCGTCAGATAAACATTTCTTGAGGTTGGATACATGGAATACGTCATGTACCCCAGCCAATTCTTCTGGTAGTTGTAGGCGATAGGCAACTGGTCCAACGCGTTGAATTACTGGGAATGGTCCTATGTACCTTGGACTCAGCTTTCCTTTCTTACCGAACCGAACTACTCCTTTCCAAGGAGAAACTTTTAAGAGTACCTTATCTCCGACTTGGAATTCTAGCGGCTTACGTCGGTTGTCTGCATAACTTTTCTGGCGATCTCGAGCCGTCTTTAGTCTTTCCTTGATCTAAGTTATCTTGTCAGTGGTTTCTTGCACAATCTCAGGACCTAATAATTGACTTTCTCCTATTTCTGCCCAGCAAACTGGAGTTCTACACTTACGTCCATACAGTGCTTCGAACGGGGCAGCTTCGATGCTTGAATGATAACTATTGTTATAGGAAAATTCAATTGAGGGTAGGTGGTTATCCCAGTTTCCACCAAAATCGATCACACATGCCCTAAGCATGTCTTCCAGGGTTTGGATCGTCCTTTCACTTTGTCTGTCAGTTTGGGGATGGTAGGCAGTACTTAAATTTAATCGGGTTCCCATTGTTTCTTGAAAACTCGTCCAGAAATGTGAAGTGAAACGACTATCCCTATCCGATACAATGGAGAGTGGAACTCCATGTAAGGATACTACTTCGTCTACGTACAACTTGGCTAACCTTTCCATGCTAAAGGTTTCCTTGATGGGTAGAAAATGAGCTGATTTGGTTAATCGATCCACAATTACCCAAATCGCATCATTACCCTTTCGGGTTTTGGGCAACTTAGTAACAAAATCCATGGTTATTAGTTCCCATTTCCAAACAGGCATTTCTAATTGTTGGAGTAACCCTGAAGGTTTCTGGTGTTCTGCCTTAACTTGTGAACAAGTAAGAGACTTAGATACATATCTAGCTATGTCCTTTTTCATACCTATCCACCAGAAATTATTTCTTAAATCTTGGTACATCTTATTATTTCCAGGTTGCATGGTATACTTAGATTTATGGGCTTCCTCTAAAATCTTATTTCTTAAGTTTCCTTGTTTAGGTACCCAAATCCTTTTCTTATGGAATCTCCAAATTCCATCAGCTCCTTGCTCTAATTCCTGTATTCGTCCTTTCATTTCTTCAACATTGTCCTTGATTACTGTTTCTTGAACATTTTTCAATTGTTCCATTAAATCTACTTGAAGATTTAATCTAAGAGCACGAACTCGCTTTTGCTTTTCATGATACTTACGACTTAGAGCATCCGCGACTACATTTGCTTTTCCTTCGTGATATTGAATATCACAGTCGTAGTCACTCAGAATTTCCATCCATCTTCTTTGCCTCATGTTCAATTCTTTTTGCCCAAATATGTACTTTAAACTTTTGTGATCCGTATAGATAGTAAACTTACTTCCATACAGATAATGCCTCCAAATTTTAAGGGCAAAAATTATTGATCCTAATTCTAAGTCATGAGTCGTATATTTTTCCTCGTGCTTCTTTAATTGCCTGGAGGCATACGCAATTACCTTTTTGTGTTGCATTAGCACACATCCTAATCCTAATTTAGAAGCATCACAGTAGACTTCAAAATCTTCTATTCCTTCTGGAAGGGCTAGAATTGGAGCGTTGGTTAACTTTTGCTTTAAAATCCTAAAAGCTTCTTCTTGCTTAGGTCCCCACTCAACTTAACTGCTTTACAGGTTAACTTAGTTAATGGCACTGCTATCTTAGAAAAATCCTTAATGAATCGCCTATAGTATCCAGCTAACCCTAGAAAACTTCTAATTTCCACAGCTGATTGCGGGACCTTCCATTTGGTGATTGCTTCTATTTTGGAGGGATCTACGTGAATACCTTTGTGATTTACCATGTGCCCTAAAAAATGCACCTCCTGAAGCCAAAATTCACACTTCGAGAATTTGGCATAAAGATTCTCCTTTCTTAACAAAGTTAAGAGTGCATGTAGATGTTCACAGTGCTCGTCCTGACTTTTGGAATAAATAAGTATGTCGTCGATGAAGACAATTACAAATTTATCCAAATATGGTTTACAGATCCTATTCATCATATCCATAAATGCTGCAGGTGCATTTGTTAATCCAAAGGGCATAACTGTAAACTCGTAATGACCATACCTAGTTCTGAAAGCTATTTTAGCTATGTCTTCCTCTTGTACCTTCAATTGATGGTATCCGGAGCGTAAATCTATCTTAGAGAAATATCTAGCTCCCTGAAGCTGATAAAAAAGATCATCAATCCTAGCTAATGGGTATCGATTCTTAATTGTAACTTTGTTCAATTCCCTATAATCGATACACATTCGCATCGAACCATCTTTTTTCTTTACAAACAACACCGGTGCTCTCCAAGGGGATGAACTAGGTTGTATAAATCCTTTGCTTAGTAATTCATCTAACTGCTTTTCAATTCTAGCATTTCAGTGGGTGCTAACCGATAAGGTGCCTTGGCTATCGGTGTAGCTCCAGGAATTAGATGAATTCTAAATTCTACTTCCCTATCGGGTGGTAATCCAGGTATTTCTTCTGGGAATACATCCGGGTATTCTAATATTACGGGAATGTCCTTAAGTTCTTTACTTTTGGTATTAACTACTACCGAGACCATATATGCTATTCCCTGTTTTCTTGAATAACCGACCACTTTCATGACTGAAATGAATTTCATTGGTTTTCGTGGCTTGTCCCCTGCAACCACGATTATTTCTCCTGTGGGTGTATGAATTTCTATGGAATTATTATCACAAAGGATTCGAGCATGATTGGCTACTAACCAATCCATTCCTAACACTACATCGAATCCAGCTAAGTTCATGGGTAACAGGTTTGTTGAAAATTTATGACCTAAAAGTTCTATTTTACTTTCGTGCAAAACTCGATCTATGCTAACAGAGTTACCGTCGGCTGTTTCTACTGTATAAATCTGCTTAAGTTTAGTTAAAGGTAACTTAAGAGCTTGGCAGAATGAAGTATTTATAAAACTTTGGTTTGCACCAGAGTCAAATAATACTTTCGAATAAACGTTGTGAACTAGAAACGTACCCGCTATCACATCCGGAATCAGATCCGCTTCTTGTGTAGTCAACTGGAAGGCTCTTGCATTCTTCTTGGTCGTTCCTTCTTCAGGTTTAGCCTTATTGTCAGCTGGTTTGATCAGTTTAGGGCAGTCTGGTCTAAAATGTCCAGCTTCTCCACAGTTGAAGCAGATCGTCGATTTCTTCCTCCTGCAATCTTCTTCTTGATGCCCTTGAATTTTGCAAAAATTGCAATACCCTCTGCATTTTCCAGAATGCTTTCTTTTGCAAATCCTACAAAATGGGATGGTGGAGGATTGCCCAGTTCCTCTTTTCCTGAAGTTGTTACTAGCATTACCCCCTCGGAATCCTTGGGAAATTTTCTGAGCCAGGTCCTTCTTTCTGTTTTCTTCTCGCGTGCGTACCAGTTCATCTGTCAAGGTATTGGCTAAATCCGCCGCATCATCAATTGTGCGAGGTCTGGCAGCTTTGACGATCCACTGCATCATCAAGGTATTGGCTAAATCCACCGCATCATCAAGGTATTGGCTAAATCCACCGCATCATCAAGGTATTGGCTAAATCCACCGCATCATCAAGGTATTGGCTAAATCCACCGCATCGCTAATTAAACCCCAAATGTAGCGAGAAATAAGTACTGGCTCTGGCGAAGCCAGAGTTGGCACAATCCTGGCATACTCGAAAAATTTCGAAGTATAACCTCGACAGTTAACATCCACCATTCGGTAACTCAGGAACTTGTTTGCCATTTGTTCCTCCTCATATTCAAGACAAAATTTTCTTTCCACCATTTGTCTGAATTCTTCCCAATTCATAGCATAGGCCAAGTCACTTCCCTTGGCTTGCAGGACCGTATTCCACCACTTTAATGCCTCTTCCTTAAAAAGGTGAGAAACGTACATGACTTTATCTTCCTCCACACATTTACTTATTTTAATTACCGATTCAGTTTTCTCTAACCAATGTAGTGCAGTGGTCGCCCCTTCATTGCCTGCAAATTCAGCTGGTTTACACGCAAGAAATTCCTTGTAAGTGCAACCAGGTGTTGCAGCTTTCATTCTTTTGAGTATTGGGGCCTGAATTAAGTTGTCATCATTGCCTCCTTCGTTAACACTATTACTAATTATCGTCGCGCGTGCGTTTACTGGGGTGAGCTTGTGAAGGCTCAACAGGACTTTTAACTGCAGTGACGATTGCTGGAATAGTGTTAGCTATTCCCTGAGCGACAATGTTTTCTATATCTTGTCGATTTAAGAAGTGATCCTCGTTATTGTTAGCAGATTGGTTAACTTCATTAATTGGTTCATTCATAGCGTGTTCCATCTGATAACTAACAATATATCTATATAAGTTATTGGTATGAATAAATACAACCAAATACAAATAAAGTAATCGCATGAAATCACACCAGACAGGTATAGCTAAAATTGCCGACTTTTATTTATATATATATCTATTACATTCAAAATATACTAGGGGTTGTGTATTTATTATTTTAGTCTATCTAGAAATACTACGCTCTATCTCCTTTTTACTAAGTTGTTTATTTAATGGGCAAAGTTTCGGGTTTATAGAGGATATGGGTGCTAGTACTGAACCAGGGTGTTGAAATCTAATTTTATTGGTTGGTCTGGTTTTGGCTAATTTTAACTTAATTAAAAGTTGGCATTTACTGCTGTAGTGGCTAACATATAGAGATCTGCCCATTTTTCATCCAATTCATCCTCCCATGGTGGTTTATTCCCTATTTCCTGAGTTTCCTTATTAATTATCATTTCTTTTTCTTGACTTTTTCTAATAATCCAACGTCTTTTCTTAGCGGTAAGTGGTTCCTCAAACTGTGCCTTACGAACAAATATTCCTTCCTTAGTATTTGCTGAGTATCTGGAGGAATTTGATTGGGACGAGGTTCCCTTATCTTTTGGTGAACTATCTAGTTGACGATAGATGTCCGAAATTCTTTGTTTACCCATACTGTAAATTAACAAATAGTCAAATAACGCAAAAAGAAAAACACATAATCATACTAACACGTAGAGTCAAAATTGTCGACCTTGCGACTATCCGAGTTTATATATTTTAATAGTATGCATCCGGACACACTGATTATCTTACAGAAGTTTTATTTTAAGTTATTTTACAAGATTATATTATTTATTATTTTATTATTATTAAATAAACACACCACACCACCACATACTATCTGTCACACCCCAACCGATGGCGGAAACATCGGGATGAGACGAAGTATATATAGATTGCAAGAGACTTCATAACACTATGTGACAATATTTAATTAAATTCAAATTTCATTTCCAATACTAATGTCATACAAAATTCAAATAAAGATAACAACATTGTTTCAACATAAATCATAACAATAAAAGATAAATTAATCTAGGTGTGTATCTAGTCCACCCTAAATCTTGTTTCATCTTGAATATCACCTCAACAATTAACCTGCAACATGTATTAAAATAGAGTTCAATGCAAAAGCAAAGGCGAGTATACAAGTTTGACTACATATCATAATAGAATAAAAACTCATATCCAACATGTTACATAATGTGTAAATTACTAGCAATGCAATTTTTGGCGTACAATATGATCAAACCCAAGAATACAACGTATAACAAGCCTAATCCCAAAAGTTTAGCGGGGTGGTAAAGTTTAACTTAACAATACCCACAAGAATAACGGGTGGGCGTCAATCCTATGGCGCTACAATTGTTAAGGTGGGCGAGCAAAGTTAATGAGCATATAACGTTCCAAATCGTTCATAGAGCATACGAGCATAGCAAATATTCACAATAGTTTCATGTTTCGTTCATGGATAGAGTATGTTTTGTTTTAAGCATAAAAGTTGTTTTGTATATTCATACATGTTGCATCCCAAAGTGTAAAGGGGAAAAAGGGATCGAGTATACTCACGGTTTACAAGTCTTGACTTGGAAGATCCGAGAGTAAGTTTGGTGGATGATTTAGCTTGGAGCACCTAGTCCTTCTACACGAGGAAACGTAGGTGTGTGAGTTTGGCGTTTACGGAAGATTAAGAATATGGAATAACTTAGCATAAAGAAAATACATGTGTATATAAAAATAATCATCTTTTAAACCTTATAACCATCATATGACACTAGGTAACCAATATGGTTATTTAATGTTTTTCATGGGTAGTAAACCCATTAGAATCATATTATGGTTTAGGTCTTCGATGATGTTCTACTTCTTTAACATATAAACATAAACTTAACATCAAAGGTTCGAATAGGTATGTGCTTATATTTAGGATAAATATTATATATTATTTAGGTGCAATATTTCAAGTAGGAGGTAGAAGATTAAATCTCCATTTAGGCACCTCTAGTTACAAGGATGTCATGGATGGGGTAGGAAGACTAAGCTTCCATTTAGGCACCCCTTTGATGTTCACCACTACACTTGATGTAAAAACAACCAAGGAGGGTCATGAACTAAGGTTAGTACAAGTATGTAAGATAAACTAAACTAAAAGAAATCATCAAATCATGTGAGGATTGTATGTTTGGACAACCCAAGTTGTTCCATAATCACTCATGCATCAAAGTCTAAGTTTGACATGACTTGTGGGTTAAAACCCTAAACAAAACACCAAGTTTATGAGGTTTAATCCTCTGATTTTTAAGTGTCTCAACCTTGATTTTAAGCCTAACCAACCACTAAAGTGTTGTAAGCATTAGGACATAGGTTTGAGATGAGATAGACTCAAGTTTGGTAAGAAATAACAAGTTGTTGAATAATATAAAACAAAATAGAAAGTTTTAGTCCATTTTAGGGCAAATCCAAGCATGATTCTTCCAAGGAAAAACCAAGGATTCAAATCCAAGGACATAGCAAAGCATTAGGAAGAAGAACCAAGTGATTTGGTTGAGAAATGACCAAGTTACACTCACTTTAGTAAAGCTTCACGAATTTGTCCAAAACTCAGATTCTCAACTGATTAGAGAGTAGTTTAGTGAAGATTTAGGAGTTGTGAAAGTGTAAAAAGGGTTGGAGAAGGTGGATATTTATAGGGAAAGGTTTAGGTTAGGTTGTGGTTGAGTAATTAATGTTAAAACATGATTTAAAACTCAAAAATTCACAAAAAACCCGCCCAAAACGAGTTTGGTCGCGCTGGTTGCGGATCAGGTCGTTTTAACGAGTTGATATATATTTTACTGGGCTGATATTGTTCAATGAGGAGTCCCAGCTCAGCTGGTTAATGCGTGGGTCTGTGGAACGACTGACCCGGGTTCGAGTCCCGTGGTCAATGTTCTTTTTTTATTCTTTTTTTGTTTTATTAAACTTTCAAATATTACACAACCAGTCCCTGCAAGTTCTATACTTTCAAAAATTGCATAACCCACCCCTGAATTATTAAATAACCAAGTTATATTAAAAGAAAACTAACGTTTTAGTTTAAACTAACTAAGTTAGTTTACTAACTTTAATATCTAACGAGGTTAACCAGTTTATAAATAAAAATAAACTTTTAAATAACAAAATTAGTTAATTTAATTAGTTTAAATGACCTTATTTATAACGAATAAAAATCTTTAAATGATTATTCATTTCACGAAACTTTCGAGTTTCACTATTTTACAAGTTTCAACTTGTTTAACGAGCATTAAGCGTAATAACGAATCGGGAGTCTATGATAATATATCGTTCAAAGGTGAACATTGCACATAAGTCTAACACAAACATGAATAAAATAGCTTCGTTTTCATTATGATCAATAGTCTCTAATTACAAACGAAACGAAAGTAGGTTACAAAGAGAGTACAAGTGTCTAAATATGGAAGGTACAACACGACTTGCTAAAATAAGAAAGGTTCGAAAATGCGGAGCGTTACAGTCTCCCCTCCTTTAGGGAATTTCGTCCCGAAATTTAGGAAGAAGTAGCGAAAAGATGCGGGTAATTCGTCTTCATGTCACTTTTGAGTTCCCAAGTAAATTCGGCGCCACGTTTTCCTTCCCATCGAACCTTGACGATAGGAATTTTACTGCGCCTCAATAACTTGACTCCTTGATCCATGATTTTGACGGGGTTTTCCACAAAATGCATAGTTTCGTTGATTTGAAGATCTTCGAGGGGAACTTGAAGTCCTTCATCAGCGAGACATTTCTTTAGGTTCGAGACGTGGAACGTTGGATGAACATTGTTGAGCTCTTGAGGTAAATCGAGTCGATAAGCCACTTTACCAATCCTTTCGAGTATCTTGAAAGGACCAACATAGCGAGGGGCAAGTGTTCCCTTTTTACCAAAACGAACCACTCCTTTCCAAGGGGACACTTTAAGTAGGACATGATCCCCAACGTTGAATTCCATTGGTTTGCGTCCCTTGTCAGCATAGCTCTTTTGACGACTTCGAGCCTTGAGTAGATTGTCACGGATTTGGAGAATCTTATCCGTTGCTTCTTGTATGATCTCAGAGCCAGTAAAATGTTTGTCACCAATCTCGTGCCAGCTTAAAGGAGATCGGCATTTGCGACCATACAATGCCTCGAAAGGAGCCATTTGAATACTTGAGTGGTAGCTATTGTTGTACGAGAACTCGATCAAAGGTAAATGCACATCCCAACTACCACCAAAGTCGATGACACAAGAACGGATCATGTCCTCTAGGGTTTGAATAGTACGTTCAGTCTGTCCATCCGATTGAGGATGAAAGGCCGTACTGAGATTTAAATGAGTACCCATAGCGGACTGAAAAGTTTGCCAGAGACGTGAAGTGAATCGACCATCACGATCAGAAATGATGTCGAGAGGAACACCATGATGGCGTATGACTTCATTGGTATAGATACGAGCAAGTCGTTCAACCTTGAAATCCTCACGAATGGGAATAAATTGTGCGGACTTGGTCAGACGATCGATGACCACCCAAATGCTATCGTAACCAGAAGGTGTGCGAGGGAGTTTAGTTATGAAGTCCATCGCAATGCTATCCCATTTCCACACGGGGATTTCAGGTTGTTCGAGTAGGCCAGAAGGTCGTTGATGCTCAGCTTTGACTTTCGAACAGGTAAGACACTTGGAAACGTACACAGCAATGTCTCTCTTCATACCGGGCCACCAATAGGATGTACGTAGATTATGGTACATCTTGTCAGCGCCAGGATGAATTGAGTACCTAGATTTGTGTGCTTCGTTCATGATGAGGTCACGAAGATTGTCACGATCTGGTATCCAGACGCGATCACAACAATAGAGGAGACCATCAGGTTTCGAAACGAGTTGACTTTCAGATGCTCCACGTATTTCTACAGCCATGGAACCTTCGTTGATAGATGAGTACTGCGCTTCACGAATACAATTGTGAAGATCGCTCGAGATATGAAAACAACGGATAACATCTACATGAGCCTTACGACTAAGCGCATCGGCCACGACATTCGCCTTACCAGGGTGATAGCGAATCTCGCAGTCGTAGTCGTTGAGTAATTCTACCCAGCGTCGCTGCCGCATATTGAGTTCTTTTTGGTCAAAGATGTGTTGGAGGCTCTTATGGTCAGTGAAAACCACACACTTAGTACCGTATAGGTAGTGTCGCCAAATCTTTAACGCAAAAACAACTGCGCCAAGTTCGAGGTCGTGGGTAGTATAATTTTTCTCATGTATTTTGAGTTGGCGAGAGGCGTAAGCGATGACTTTGTCTCGTTGCATGAGCACACAACCAAGACCACGATTCGAGGCAATACACCACGAAATCATCATTCCCATCAGGGAGAGCGAGGATAGGAGCGTTGCAAAGCAACTCCTTGAGAGTTTGAAAAGATTCCTCTTGCTCAGGACTCCAAGCAAAAGGTTTCTCTTTTTAAGTCAACGAAGTGAGAGGAACGGCGATCTTTGAAAAGTTCGAGATGAACCGGCGGTAATAACCCGCCAATCCTAAGAAGGAACGGATTTCAGAAGGAGATTTAGGCGTGGTCCAATTCTTCACGGCTTCGATTTTTGAAGGGTCGACATGGATTCCTTTTTCACTAACAACGTGTCCAAGGAACTGAACTTCTTTGATCCAAAACTCGCATTTAGAGAACTTAGCGTATAAATGTTCAACACGCAAGAGTTCAAGTATAAGGCGAAGATGACGTTCATGATCGGCTCGAGATTTAGAATAAATGAGAATATCATCAATGAAGACGATCACGAAGCGATCCAAGTAAGGCTTACAAACACGATTCATGAGATCCATGAACACGGCGGGTGCGTTGGTCAAACCAGAAGGCATAACCACGAACTCGTAATGTCCATAGCGAGTACAAAACGCGGTTTTGGGGACATCCTCTTCGAGAACTCGAAGTTGGTGATAACCAGAACGAAGATCGATTTTGGAAAAACAGGTAGCGCCTTGAAGTTGGTCAAAGAGGTCGTCGATACGCGGAAGAGGGTAACGATTTTTAACGGTGAGTTTGTTGAGCTCACGATAATCGATGCACATGCGGAAAGAACCATCTTTTTTTAACGAATAGCACAGGAGCACTCCAAGGTGAGGTACTTGGACGAATGAAACCCTTATCGAGGAGTTCTTGAAGTTGCGTAGACAATTCTTGCATCTCAGAAGGTGCAAGACGATAAGGAGCTTTGGCAACAGGAGTCGCACCAGGTACGAGGTCAATACGAAAATCAACAGATCGAGGAGGAGGAGGACCGGGTAAATCTTCAGGAAAGACGTCAGGGAAGTCGCGCACCACTGGAACATCACTTAAACTTTTTCCCTTGCCCTTATCTTCCACAACGTGGGCTAAAAAGGCAAAGTACTGTTTGCGTAAGTACTTGTTCGCTTGTGTGCAGGACATCAACTTTAGTCCCTTTGAAGGTCGGTCTCCATAAACGTGCAAAACGTCACCGGATGGAAGAGGTAAGCGAACGAATTTCTCGCGACAAGCGATTTCAGCATGGTTCTTTTGAAGCCAATCCATGCCTATGATGACGTCGAAACTGCCCAATTGCATGGGTATAAGATCGATAGAGAAAGCGTGCTCGTTAAGAGTAAGCCGACAATCGAGGAGAATGGAATCGACTAAGATGGACTTGCCATTGGCGACTTCAACGGAAAACGACTTAGGTAGCTTAGAGCGTGCACAATTTAACAATGATTTGAATTCTAAGGACATAAAGCTTTTGTCTGCACCAGTATCAAATAGTATCGAAGCATAAAGATGGTTAATAAGAAACGTACCGTTAACGACGTCATTGTCGTTGCGCGCTTGATTTGCGTTTAAGTTGAAGGCGCATCCACGAGGAGGCTGCTGCTGCTCTTGGATCCATTGAAGGCATTGGGGACGAAGATGATTAACATCCCCACATTTGAAACATGGCCTAGCTGGTCTTGCGTTTTGAGGGGCAGGCAGAGCTTGTTGAGCTTGAGGAGCTGGAGGTGCTGGAGGAGCTTGCTGATAAAGGCGGCAAAAGGCGGTATCGTGCCCATAACGGTGGCAACTGCCACAACGGCAACACCTAGCATTTGCGGGATGATGGTAGTTACAAGTGGCACACTTGGGATGAATCCCAGTGTACGACTTGGGGGCATCAACAGGAGCAACAGGGTTCGGGTTGACAGGTGGCACAATCGCGTTACAAACAGGGTTGGATTGCTTTCACTTCTTCCCCCTATTGTTATTTGATTGTTGGGTGATTTGGTGGGCTGGCTTGGAAGGCACCGGGTTTGCGGCTTGCTTATCACGGATACGGTTGTTGTTCAAAGAAGCGGCCAAACGGTAAATGGCTTCGATGCTATCGAGTTTGGCTGCCTCGATCGTATTGCGCATGGTAGGGGGCAAACCGTTGATGTACTTGCTTTTCTGGTGCTCAGGGGTCGAAACAAGGTGAGGGGCTATGAAACTGAGTTGCTTGAACTGGGTGGTATAGGCTAGGTTTTCATCTCCCACTTGTTTAAGGGCCCAAAACTCTTCCTCTAGTTTTCGTTGCTCATGAGGCGGGCAAAACTCGTCCATCATCAAGGCTTTGACTTCCTCCCAAGTCAAAGCATATGCTAGCTCGTTCGACTGGATGTTTCTTTCACTCGTCCACCACTCAAGAGCTCGGGCTTGGAATACCCCAGTTGCACTACGCGTTTTGAGCTCTCCAGGGCAGTCACTGTTGATGAAAGTGACCTCAATGCTATCGAACCACGCGAGCATGGTGGTCACCCCATCATTGCCAGTGAATGGCTTGGGATTGCAAGACGAGAAGTGTTTAAAGTTGAACGAAGCGGGCTTGCGTGCTTCGACCTTAGAGTCGACGGAAGAGTGAGGAGTTTCGGAAGCTCGAATATCGGAAATGACTTTGGGGACGACACGCACAAATTGATTGGCCATGAAAGCCATCATCTTCTTGGTGGTACGGGACCTTGACTTCTTAGACGCGTTGGAGTGACGAGAAGACATCTAAGATTCAAAAGAGGGAATAGGTGAGACTTGGTCATAATGTTTGTTTAAGAAAATGAAATTGATCACATAGCATAAAGTGTCACATAGCATAAAGGGTTCAATTTGATTCACATGGCATAAAATGTCATATAGGATAAAGGGTTCAACTTGATTCACATAGCATAAAATGTTCAAGTCGTATCACATAGCATCATCATGAATAATGAAAGCATCGTAAATTTAGTTTGTTCACGAGGGATTATTATTGTTTGCGATTGCGATAACGTGCGAAATGATTAAAACGAAATTTTGAAATGAACGAACGTTCAAGTATAAAATCACATATAAATTGAGATACATAAAAGAGAGGCTCAATAAAACATTGGATTGTTTCGGGTAGAGAAACGTCGACTATTCCAAAGTGGGTCGAAAGTTCTTTCGAATTAGAGAAAACGTGCTTTGGCCTATAGGTAAGATACTCTCGTCGAGAAGCGATTAACGGTATCTTACCCTTCCGGTTACTACACATCTCTAAATGATTGAAACAATCGGGACTTTGGCGAGATTGAAAATCGAGGAATGGGACTTAATCTACAAGATGCGGGTTTCACCCCTAACTTGACGATTTCGTACCCTAAATGTGGTTAGTACTCGTCGGGTCAAAATAAAATTTCGACACTTTGACGAGGGTCCACTAGAGTTGAAATGGAAATTACCATTAAGTTGTGGATATCACTCCTAGCTTAATGGTTAAATTTCGTGCAAAAATTGTTTAAGGTAGAATGAGAGTCGTTTTACCAAATTGTGGGTTTCACGCCTATTTTAGTAAAGTCGTCTCGTTTATGTTACAAGAGTGTAAAAATAGCATAAGTGTATTCGTGTTAGCCTTAGGAAAGGTACATAATTTTAATCGAAAGTATAGCTAGGAAGCATGCATGGTAGAGTACAAAAGTTTTAAACAACAAATAAGAGGCAAAAATTCCTAAAACTATAGATTAGGGCAAAAGCATGGCAATTTTTCCTAATTCCCTATAGTTATGGCTCTGATACCAATCTGTCACACCCCAACCGATGGCGGAAATATCGGGATGAGACGAAGTGTGTATAGATTGCAAGAGACTTCATAACACTATGTGACAATATTTAATTAAATTCAAATTTCATTTCCAATACTAATGTCATACAAAATTCAAATAAAGATAACAACATTGTTTCAACATAAATCATAACAATAAAAGATAAATTAATCTAGGTGTGTATCTAGTCCACCCTAAATCTTGTTTCATCTTGAATATCACCTCAACAATTAACCTACAACATGTATTAAAATAAAGTTCAATGCAAAAGCAAAGGCGAGTATACAAGTTTGACTACATAGCAAAATAGAATAAAAACTCATATCCAACATGTTACATAATGTGTAAATTACTAGCAATGCAATTTTTGGCGTACAATATGATCAAACCCAAGAATACAACGCATAACAAGCCTAATCCCAAAAGTTTAGCGGGGTGGTAAAGTTTAACTTAGCAATACCCACAAGAATAACGGGCGGGGCATCAATCCTATAACGCTACAATTGTTAAGGTTGGCGAGCAAAGTTAATGAGCATATAACGTTCCAAATCGTTCATAGAGCATACGAGCATAGCAAATATTCACAATAGTTTCATGTTTCGTTCATGGATAGAGTATGTTTTGTTTTAAGCATAAAAGTTGTTTTGTATATCATACATGTTGCATCCCAAAGTTTAAAGGGGAAAAAGGGATCGAGTATACTCACGGTTTACAAGTCTTGACTTGGAAGATCCGAGAGTAAGTTTGGTGGATTATTTAGCTTGGAGCACCTAGTCCTTCTACACGAGGAAACGTAGGTGTGTGAGTTTGGCGTTTACGGAAGATTAAGAATATGGAATAACTTAGCATAAAGAAAATATATATGTATATAAAAATAATCATCTTTTAAACCTTATAACCATCATATGACACTAGGTAACCAATATGGTTATTTAATGTTTTTCATGGGTAGTAAACCCATTAGAATCATATTATGGTTTAGGTCTTGGATGATGTTCTACTTCTTTAACATATAAACATAAGCTTAACATCAAAGGTTCGAATAGGTATGTGCTTATATTTAGGATAAATATTATATATTATTTAGGTCCAATATTTCAAGTAGGAGGTAGAAGATTAAATCTCCATTTAGGCACCTCTAGTTACAAGGATGTCATGGATGGGGTAGGAAGACTAAGCTTCCATTTAGGCACCCCTTTGATGTTCACCACTACACTTGATGTAAAAACAACCAAGGAGGGTCATGAACTAAGGTTAGTACAAGTATGTAAGATAAACTAAACTAATAGAAATCATCAAATCATGTGAGGATTGTATGTTTGGACAACCCAAGTTGTTCCATAATCACTCATGCATCAAAGTCTGAGTTTGACATGACTTGTGGGTTAAAACCCTAAACAAAACACCAAGTTTATGAGGTTTAATCCTCTGATTTTTAAGTGTCTCAACCTTGTTTTTAAGCCTAACCAACCACTAAAGTGTTGTAAGCATTAGGACATAGGTTTGACATGAGATAGACTCAAGTTTGGTAAGAAATAACAAATTGTTGAATAATATAAAACAAAACAGAAAGTTTTAGTCCATTTTAGGGCAAATCTAAGCATGATTCTTCCAAGGAAAAACCAAGGATTCAAACCCAAGGACATAGCAAAGCATTAGGAAGAAAAACCAAGTGATTTGGTTGAGAAATGACCAAGTTACACTCACTTTAGTAAAGCTTCACGAATTTGTCCAAAACTCAGATTCTCAGCTGATTAGAGAGTAGTTTAGTGAAGATTTAGGAGTTGTGAAAGTGTAAAAAGGGTTGGAGAAGGTGGGTATTTATAGGGAAAGGTTTAGGTTAGGTTGTGGTTGAGTAACTAATGTTAAAACATGATTTAAAACTCAAAAACTCACAAAAAACCCACCCAAAACGAGTCTGGTCGCGCTGGTTGCGGATCAGGCCATTTTAACGAGTTGATATATATTTTACTGGGCTGATATTGTTCAATGAGGAGTCCCAGCTCAGCTGGTTAATGCGTGAGTCTGTGGAACGACTGACCCGGGTTCGAGTCCCGTGGTCAGCGTTCTTTTTTTTTGTCTTATTAAACTTTCAAATATTACACAACCAGTCCCTGCAAGTTCTATACTTTCAAAAATTGCATAACACACCCCTGAATTATTTGTGACAACCCTCACTAAACCAGGTATCCGTACGACTTAATTAACTATTAATTGCTGCTTAATTACTGTGCTTAACTGGAATTACTGATGAACTGCTACTTGACTGTTGATACTTGTACATATCTGCATCATACTTTGATTTCCGTCACTACATTATTTACTTACTGAACTTTAGTGACAAACATGATGCACAAAAGCACAGTAGCATTTGAACGGATAACCTATTGAACATGCTGATAAAGCCAGCATCAGGCAGACACTGCCTCTAAGGCCTGTATGAGCCAGAATTGTTTTACTACACCCATAGTGTGTGTAGGGATACAAGGGTTGTAGAACTGCGTCTCTAGGGATAAGTTACAATGACTGGATGTGCCTAAAACATACACTAAGCACAAAATTCAGCACATTAACCAAAAATCCAGCATTTGGTTTACTAATAAAGTGCCAAAACATGAGAAAAATATTACTAGACACTTTCCAAAGTGTGGGGAATTTATTGTGTCACAAAAAAATAATATTAACGGCACTTTATATACTTATTTAGCGCTTTAATGAAGTAATATCCAACCGTACAACCGGACTTAACCCGGAACATGAAAATATTGCCATTAACACTATTTGTCTTTTTCTAAGCCAGTTAATGTCCCCGAATACCCTAACACCCGTTATAATTTACAACGCACATAATACACTAAATTAAATTCTTAACAAAATAAACTAGCACTAACTATTTAGTTAAAACCAAACTAAATACCCCCCATGAATCCCCCCCTAGGAAACACACACCCCCAAGTTAGATTATTTTAATCTTGAATTGTCCTAAATCTAGATGGCATATTATCCGAAGGATGATTAACTTGGATTTGTTTATAAAAAGGGTTAGAGATCCCTCACATTCACAAACCAACACTTCAAAGAAATTGTGCTCTCTCCCTGCTTTGATACTCTCGGTCGAGAGCCCACCTACACCCACTATTATTATTATTATTTTTTTTTCATCTTGCAATTTCTTATACAACCAAGGGTGAAGGACCACATACGAGGAGACTCGGTGCATACGAAATCGCAAGGACCTCACCACATTGCTTTTAACCACCTATTTTTCGACTAGTTTCTTCCCTAGCCCCGGGCTAGTAGTAAGTGACTCTAAACGCCTTTTTGATCTATTCTAAAGTGGTTAATAAGAATTTTGTCGGTTGAAAATTAAGAACATTAGAGATCAAGTTTAAAGTCTACAAAAATAAAATAAACAAAGTCGTTAATACAAAAATAGTAGTGTAAAACTTATAAATCTAGTTTTAATATGATTATTTATTGTTGTTGATTGCTAGTATGGGAATGGATCGTCATCGAACCACGCTAGAGCATGTTCACAAAACATGAACTAGCCTTATGTTTAGTTGTAAAGTTTCTAGATGACGAACCCTTTCCAACATAAACATGAACTTGTGTAAAAACAATTTTTCTTATGAAATGGAGTTCTAAACTAGTAGATCTACGGATCTACAAGTGGTATTTTCAAAGAACCAAGTGTCAAAAGAAAACATATTTTTAAAACCGGATCTTTCCTAAATAAAGGTGATTCTTGTGGACACACAAGTGTGTAGAAACTTGTGTAACACAAAGTTTTCACAAAAGAATTATTTTTTGTAATTTTTGACAAGAAGTTGTGGAAATGTATTTTCTTTAAAAACGAGATTCACAAGAAACCGAGTTCATTTATAAAAAGGTCTACAAAAAATATGGGGAAAGTGCTACATATTTTACGCAAACCACAAGTTCATGTATTTTTGCGATTTATATCTATTTTGACTAGTTTAATGTTGAAATATTGTTTGTTAATGTTGGGAACATTGTTGATTAGAATTTTAAAAGAAAATGATACGCTTGAAAGCGTGGCCACCTCCAGTTACAGGGGAAACTCTGGCGAAATTTTTCCAAAAACCTAACACTTGGAAATATTTTCATCACAAGTGTTATAAATGTATTTTTAACTTGTTTTCAAAAATGTAAATTTCGCCACGATTTTTATTACAATATAAGAAAGAGTCGGAGGTGGGATTTTCACAAAATAAAACTGGAAAAAAATAGATATTTGATATATATATATTTTTTCATAACAACACTTGTGAACTTTTTACGATTATTTTGTGAACTATACAAATATTATTTTTAGGGTAAAAATAATATTACCGAATATTAACAACACCAAAATAATACGAACGCCTTCACAATAAATATTAAGTTACAACGGTATAATTAATACCACCCGATCTTTAAACGTAACTTACGCATTTTCGGAAAAATACTAGTGAATGCGTATTTTGACAAAGGCATTATATTGGGAAAGTTATATGTAATAAAATATAATATTTTTGGGAAAAATATTTATATTTTGGAGAAAGGATTAAAATATATTTTAAGTGAGACTTAATAATATATTTCGAACGCACATGTATTGAATCTCCCATCCTTGGGAAGGAAAATGATTACCAAGTATATACAGAAAGTAAACACGAAATAGTTGTCTAACTATTTCCCAAAGAATTAAACCATAAAGCTAAAAGCACGGCCGTCCGTCTAATAGAGTTAGTACATGTAGGTCGTCGCACAGCTGCTTGATTTGGAGGTATACTTGGTAGAGACACACACTGTGAGTTCATGTCCCCCTTTTCTCTTAACTGTTTTCAGTTTTCTAAACTGCCGGGGTGAAATACATGTTACTATGATTACAAGTACTTTTACATGGTATGGATAGCGTAAGGAGGGTTATTACCTAGATCATGTGAATGGGTAGGCTATTATCGTAAGACCATTAATCCTTGTATAAGGACCGAGAGGCATGAGTGATAGATCTATCGGGTGTTGCGAGCCCCACGCATGAGCCAGCGTGTGGCTGCATGTGGTGACTATGTCGTTCCGCCGGAAGGACCGGTATGAAATACGCGTTATAGGTTTGAGTGCTTCCTAGGCCATTTCACTTATTAATGTATTAGCTACACATTAATTGATCTCTTTTTCCTTATTGCTACATACCAGGAATTTTCATATATACAGACACCTTACAAAGGTTTTACTTACTCTTACGCATGAACTCGCTCAACATTATTGTTGATTTTTCAAACTTACATGTATTTCAGGGAATTAAAGGATCTGGCACGGGATGGCACGTTTTCCCGCTGCACTAGTACAAGGTCATCCGGGTTTAGGGAATGTGACTCTTTCCTGAACAAGTCACAGTCCTTAAACTGTGTTTACATTATGTTGATGTTTTGTCGAACAGTGTTATGTCGTTAGGATGTGTTTCCATCAAGACAATGGTATTGTGTTTGGTTTTTAAAACTTAATCGAATGGATGATCTTGCATGATTTTATTTCATATAGCTTTATTATGATTAAGCTATGGTATTAAGAAGTCACACCAAATTAACCACGCTTCCGCAAAGCCAGGGTGTGACAGCTTGGTATCAGAGCTCTAATCATAGCGAACTAGGATTCCTTCTCGAGTCTAGACTATGATCACTAGGGCTCTCACGAAAACATTTTTACTGCATACCACTTAAGTCCAGATCCAAAACCTTTTTACAAACAAATGTTGAGCACATTTTATTTATTAACTTTAGGCTCAGTCTTGAAGGCTGAGGATCGGTCTTGGAGGCCGAGGCTCGATCTAAGAGATCGAGGTAGATGGCTAGTGAGACTAGGGAGAATAGGCTCAGTCTTGGAGGCTGAGGCTCGGTCTTGGAGGCCGAGGCTCGATCTAAGAGATCGAGGTAGATGATAGAGCAGTCTTAGAGACTGGGAGGAATTTGGCTAGTGGGACTAGGAATGTCAGTCTAGGAGACTCGGAGGCTAGTGGGACTAGGAGAATTGTTTGATTGTTTATTGTTGACTAACATGTTTATATGATTATATGATTGCTTGTTATACGTATATGTGTTTGTGTTACAAACGTCATGCTTTCATCATGTACTAGAAAGATGGACACTACGAATCCCATGGCCAGAGTATCAGACGACATAGTTTCATCGAAGCACGAGGTGTACATTTCCGATACTACCGGCACAGACAACGACGACTTTCAGCCCTTTTGCGCTGCCTGAAGTCGTAGCAGAGCCTCCTGTGCCCCCTTGCCGCTTATCCTGTTGTTGATATGCCCCCCCCCCCCCCGACGTGGCCTCTGACGACGATAACGATCTACTAGAGGAGGACCCATTCGAGGGTGAGGCCCTATTGCTACTGGGAGTGCAGCACCATTCACACAACGCCGACCCTGATACGACATCATCGGCTGCACCGGTTCCCGCACACAGCTTTGAGTTTGATCACAGTATTGAGGGTGATCCTGTTCTTCCATCTGGTTTTGATCCAGACCATGACCTTGAGTTCATACACTTAGACCAGCCCTGGGAGGATCCTGTAACCCCCTGTGATGGTTGATCCAGCTGATTTTGAGATGGAGTTTGTTGACCCAGAGCCAGTCGTGGCCCTAAGCCAGCCGTTGCTCTTGACCCCGCATTGGAGCATGACCCTGTTCATGCCGATACACCTGCTGTTGCTCCTTGGTTGATCATCTGCTTGGACGAGAGAAAATTTGGGGTAACTGTGCAAGATAATTTATTATTACGGGGGCCCACGTAATAACGACTTGTAGTGCACAGAAATCCTGGTGGACTCTGTGGGTCAAGCTAATGAAAACCAATGTGGCAGGAAATAACTCGAACACAAATGACCAAGGCGATGAAGCCTCGAGTCCATTCTATTTCAAGCAACAAGCCAAATTGGCAAACCTATGTGAAGGCTCAGAAATTTATTTCCCCACCCATACAGTGAGTATATGTACGTGTAAAATTAGGTGAGTACATGATGGCTTACGGTGCTATGTATCTCATAGACAATTGGAAAGTTGTCTAACCCACTTCATGCCATTTCGGCAGAAGAGAATGCCACCCAGGCGTGACACAAACACCAGTATGTTTCCAAGGATAGAAGCCGAGCTGCGAAAACGCAACTTACAGGCAATTGCATGACATGAAGCACTCCGCTCTAACTACTGGAAATAACCCCCCCCCCCCAACTGACCGCACCAACGCTCGATAAGCCGATTTGATGGTCCCTATAAACGCACTATGCTAGCTATAAACCCTTACCATTCCTCGCATTATGAAAAACACACACACAGGATAAGTTGCTCCTATAACATCAACTGCAGTTGAGGATATGAGTCGCGGAACGTTGAAGCTTGAGCTGACACCACAAAGGGCAACTTCAAATACAAAACATTACATAACCGAAGACATGAGTTAAGTGTCTACATCACAAGACAGCATATTGTCTGAAGACTTTAAGTAAAACACCACGTCCTCCACCAGCATGCTTTGATCCGCCGCATACATCAAGACTCCTTTGTGCTCTTGACCTTTTTTCTTTCACCATTCCCGGGATTCTGATGTTCATGTCTAAACTAACAAGCGATTGACTCACGCACATAAACAGTATACTTTTCTTTCCTCCCCCACCTCAGTCACCAGTATAGTTGCTTTCTGGATTAAGCGGATTGCATTACTCTTGGGAAAAGACGCTAATGATAAGCGGGGATTTCGGAGACTTTTGAGGATCATCTCTGACCACGTAATTGTGATGCACCGATATACTTGTTGGACAAGGGTAGGGTGACCCTATGTCCCTTCTGATGTGATGCATTTTGGTAAGACACAGTGATTGTGTCCGGAGGATAATGAAAGCCCGGTCATCTTAAAACATGCGACAATACTTATGACTAATGACTGACGAAAAATATCGTCGCTATGCTCTCACTAAGCACGTTGATGATTTACATATCTGTGCTATAACTATAATACCACATGTTTACTTGCTACGTTCCTATTTGCAAGCTATGCTATAACCGTGATGATATGTGATTAATTGTTAAACAACTGCGTATTTACGTAAATGTAATATACCTCTGAGGTCTTATTCGTTAAACAGAGACTTATGTGCTCGTGTCCTTACTAAGACCCGACCTAACCGACCTCCTTCTAGGAAGATGTCGACTCGAGGGAACACCGATACCAACAACCCTTTGCCGACGACAGAGGCGGAATTTCAAGAACGCCTCTTACAGTTCATCGCACAGTATGAGGCCTCTCGCCCCGGAAACAAACCACCCAACGGCTGCACCTACAAGCAGTTCTTAGGCTGCCAGCCCCTACATTTCGATGGCACTGGGGGTGCCGTAGCCTTCATGCGCTGGGTTGAGAAGACGGACACTGTTTTGCGTGCGAGCAAATGCGCCCCAGAGGATCAGGTCACGTACATTCCCGGGCTGTTCCGAGATGGGGCTCTGTCATGGTGGAAATTACAGGTTCAGACAATGGGCGAGGCAGTTGCGTATGCTTTATCATGGGACGAGCTAAAAGAGCTAATGTATAAGAAGTACTGTTCGAGAACAGAAAGCCAGAAGGTGGAGACTGAGTTCTGGAACTTGAAGATGAAAGGTCCAAAAATAGCTGAGTATGTGGAGAAGTTCCAAGTTCTGTCGCGTATTGTTCCTTACATGGTAGATCCGGAGTTCAAGAGGATTGAGCGTTTCATTTGGGGATTGGCACCCCAAATCATGAGCATGGTGACGACATCAAAGCCTGCAACGATCACTGAGGCCATCAATCTAAGTGTAGCCTTGACTGAAGAGGCAATCAGGATGAACAAATTTTCAACCTCTGAGGAGAAGAAGGAGACTCATGTAGAGTCATCTGGGGACAACAAGAGAAAGTTGGCGAATTTCAAACAGGGTACCCAGTCGAGTAGCAACAACAAGACCAAAAAGAGAAAAGAGTACATGGGTAAGCTACCTAAATGCGACAGGTGCCGACGTCATCATACCGGGCGATGTAAAAATGGGAAGTGTGACAATTGTGGCAAAGTGGGACACAACAAGGACACGTGTTGGCGTGAGACGAAGCGTGGAAAGAAAGGAAAAGGAAAAGATAAGGGATGTTACAACTGCGGGGATATGAGGCACTATAGGAAAGATTGCCCAAAGGAGATTAGACAAAATTATGGGAAAGATGTCTAACACCGGGCTAAGGAAGCACGCCAGGAATCCAAGCATGGATATCGGTACGTCCCATATTACTCAATGCTATGCATCCATTTTATTTGATACTGGCGCCGATTATAGCTTCGTATCATTAGAGTTTAAGAATATGCTTGGTTTAGCCGCTAGTAAATTAGATATTCCATACTCAATCGAATTGGCGAATGGAAAATTAGTAGAAGCCAACGAAGTTATCAGAGGCGGTGTGATCGAATTGGGAGAGCGTGAGTTTGCTTTGGATCTACTACCAGTCCAGTTGGGAAGCTTCGACGTGGTGGTAGGAATGGATTGGTTATCATGCAACAAGGCTGAGATAGTTTGTCACGAAAAGGTCGTTCGTATCCCAACCGATGATGGTGAGACCATTGTGGTTCATGGAGAGAAGCGTTAGACGCCTTTGAGAATTATCAGCTGCTTGAAAGCGCGTAAGTGTTTGCAGAAGGGATGTGCTGCCTTCCTGGCACATATTGTAGACAAGAAAGCTGAAGAACCAAAGATCGAAGACATCCCTGTCGTGAGGGAATACCCGGAAGTCTTCCCAGAAGACTTGCCCGGACTGCCGCCTCTAAGGCAAGTAGAGTTTCGCATCGACTTAGTTCCAGGCGCCGCGCCTGTGGCTAAGGCGCCTTATAGACTTGCCCCTTCTGAGATGCAAGAACTGTCGACACAACTTCAAGAGTTTTTAGACAAGGGAATTATCCGACCAAGCTTCTCGCCTTGGGGAGCTCCAGTTTTGTTTGGCAAGAAGAATGACGGTAGTCTTCGAATGTGTATCGACTACCGGGAGTTGAATAAGCTGACGATCAAAAATAGATACCCTCTGCCAAGGATTGATGAGCTGTTTGACCAACTGCAAGGTTCGATCTTTTATTCAAAGATCGATCTTCGATCTGGATACCATCAGCTAAGGATACAGGAGGAGAGTATCCCAAAGACAGCCTTCAGAACTCGATATGGGCACTACGAGTTCCTCGTTATGCCGTTTGGTTTGACAAACGCACCTGCAGTGTTCATGGATTCGATGAATCGAGTATGCAAGCCGTACTTGGATAAGTTCGTGATTGTATTCATCGATTATATTTTGATTTATTCAAAGACGAAGGCTGAGCACGAGCAGCATCTTAGAGCCATTCTTGAGCTGCTGAAGAAGGAACAGCTGTATGCCAAGTTCTCTAAGTGTGAGTTTTGGCTACAAGAGGTGCAATTCCTTGGGCACGTGGTAAATGGAGATGGAATCCACGTGGATCCCACCAAGATCGAGGCGATCAAGGATTGGGAAACGCCAAAGACGCCAACCGAGATTCGGCAATTCTTAGGTTTGGCTGGCTATTATCGAAGATTTATTGAGGATTTCTCACATATCGCTCAACCATTGACGCTCCTCACTCAGAAGGATAAGAAGTTTGATTGGGGAATCAAACAGGAAGAAGCGTTCCAGATATTGAAGGAAAAGGTCTGCAACGCGCCGATCTTATCCCTACCGGAAGGTACGGATGATTTTGTGGTATACTGCGACGCTTCGCGTCAAGGATTGGGTTGTGTGTTGATGCAACTCCAAAAGGTTATAGCTTACGCATCGCGTCAATTGAAAGTGCACGAAAAGAACTATACCACGCACGATTTGGAACTAGGCGCAATGGTTCTTGCATTAAAGATCTGGAGACACTACCTTTATGGTACAAAGTGTACGATATTTACAGATCACAAGAGCCTGCAACACATATTCAACCAGAAGAAGTTGAATATGAGGCAGAGACGTTGGGTCGAGTTGTTGAATGACTACGACTGCGAGATAAAGTATCACCCAGGGAAGGCGAATGTGGTCGCCAACGTCCTAAGTCGAAAAGAGAGGATCAAGCCCATAAGGGTTAGGGCTTTGGAGATGATTATTCAGACCGATCTTTCCTTGCGCATTTGTGCCGCGCAGAAAGAAGCTCTCAAGGAAGGGAACCTTGAAGAAGAATACCTCCGTGGGATGGAGAAGCTATTGGTGCCAAACGAGGAAGGAACGTTATGTTTTGAGAAAAGGATTTGGGTTCCTCTGTTTGGTGATCTAAGGAAGGTTATTTTCAATGAAGCTCACAAGTCACGGTACTCTATCCACCCTGGAGCGGATAAGATGTACCAGGATTTTAAAGATTATTATTGGTGGCCTAGGATGAAAGGCGATGTTGCTGTTTATGTGAGCAAGTGTTTAACATGCGCCAAGGTTAAGGCGGAATATCAGAAGCCTTCGGGACTTCTGCAACAACCAGAGATTCCCAAGTGGAAGTGGGAACAAATCTCCATGGATTTTGTTACAAAATTGCCAAGAACGCCAAGAGGCCATGACACTATCTGGGTGATAGTGGATCGATTAACGAAGTCTCCACACTTTTTACCTATCAGAGAGAAGGATAACACGAGCAAGCTAGCTGAAATCTACATGAGAGAAATTGTTACACGCCATGGAGTACCTCTCTCAATCATCTCTGATAGAGACGGAAGGTTCGTGTCAAGGATTTGGCAATCCTTCCAGGAAGCCTTTGGCTCAAAGCTGAATATGAGCACCGCGTTTCACCCGCAGACCGACGGTCAAAGCGAGCGGACGATTCAGACATTGGAGGACATGCTGAGAGCATGTGTTATGGATTTGGGCGGTAGCTGGGATAAGCATTTACCCGTGGTTGAGTTTTCATACAACAATAGCTACCACACCAGTATTGGTGCCGCGCCATTCGAAGCTTTATATGGGCGCAAGTGCAGATCACCGCTCTGTTGGTCTGACGCAGGTGATAGACAACTGGTTGGTCCTGAAGTAGTCCAGGAAACCACCGATAAGATTGCACAAATCCGAGATCGCATTAGCGCGGCTCGTGACCGGCAGAAAGCCTACGCAAATCGAAGCAGGAAACCTCAAGAGTTTGAGGTTGGAGATATGGTATTGTTGAAGGTATCACCCTGGAAGGGGGTGGCACGCTTTGGGAAGCGTGGGAAGTTGAATCCGCGCTACATTGGTCCTTTCAGAATTTTGGAAAGGATTGGGACCGTAGCATACAAGTTGGACCTACCTGCCGAATTGAATGGTGTTCACGATACATTTGATGTATCCAATCTGAAGAGAAGTCCAACTCAAGATACCGTTGCCATTCCTACCGACGAAATTCATGTTGATGACACGCTCCACTTCGTTGAAGAACCTGTTGAGGTCACAGATTTGAAAGTAAACAAGACCCGCCGGAGCAGTGTCAAGCTCGTCAAAGTTCGTTGGAATGCCCGACATGGTCCTGAATTCACCTGGGAGCGTGAGGACCGAATGAAAGAAAAATACCCCCACTTATTTCCTAAGAACCCTGCTTCTACAAGCAGAGCTTAAAATTTCGGGACGAAATTTTTCTGACGGGGGGAGAATGTGACAACCCTCACTAAACCAGGTATCCGTACGACTTAATTAACTATTAATTGCTGCTTAATTATTGTGCTTAACTGGAATTACTGATGAACTGCTACTTGACTGTTGATACTTGTACATATCTGCATCATACTTTGATTTCCGTCACTACATTATTTACTTACTGAACTTTAGTGACAAACATGATGCACAAAAGCACAGTAGCATTTGAACGGATAACCTATTGAACATGCTGATAAAGCCAGCATCAGGCAGACACTGCCTCTAAGGCCTGTATGAGCCAGAATTGTTTTACTACACCCATAGTGTGTGTAGGGATACAAGGGTTGTAGAACTGCGTCTCTAGGGATAAGTTACAATGACTGGATGTGCCTAAAACATACACTAAGCACAAAATTCAGCACATTAACCAAAAATCCAGCATTTGGTTTACTAATAAAGTGTCAAAACATGAGAAAAATATTACTAGACACTTTCCAAAGTGTGGGGAATTTATTGTGTCACAAAAAAATAATATTAACGGCACTTTATATACTTATTTAGCGCTTTAATGAAGTAATATCCAACCGTACAACCGGACTTAACCCGGAACATGAAAATATTGCCATTAACACTATTTGTCTTTTTCTAAGCCAGTTAATGTCCCCGAATACCCTAACACCCGTTATAATTTACAACGCACATAATACACTAAATTAAATTCTTAACAAAATAAACTAGCACTAACTATTTAGTTAAAACCAAACTAAATACCCCCCATGAATCCCCCCCTAGGAAACACACACCCCCAAGTTAGATTATTTTAATCTTGAATTGTCCTAAATCTAGATGGCATATTATCCGAAGGATGATTAACTTGGATTTGTTTATAAAAAGGGTTAGAGATCCCTCACATTCACAAACCAACACTTCAAAGAAATTGTGCTCTCTCCCTGCTTTGATACTCTCGGCCGAGAGCCCACCTACACCCACTATTATTATTATTATTTTTTTTCATCTTGCAATTTCTTATACAACCAAGGGTGAAGGACCACATACGAGGAGACTCGGTGCATACGAAATCGCAAGGACCTCACCACATTGCTTTTAACCACCCATTTTTCGACTAGTTTCTTCCCTAGCCCCGGGCTAGTAGTAAGTGACTCTAAACGCCTTTTTGATCTATTCTAAAGTGGTTAATAAGAATTTTGTCGGTTGAAAATTAAGAACATTAGAGATCAAGTTTAAAGTCTACAAAAATAAAATAAACAAAGTGGTTAATACAAAAATAGTAGTGTAAAACTTATAAATCTAGTTTTAATATGATTATTTATTGTTGTTGATTGCTAGTATGGGAATGGATCGTCATCGAACCACGCTAGAGCATGTTCACAAAACATGAACTAGCCTTATGTTTAGTTGTAAAGTTTCTAGATGACGAACCCTTTCCAACATAAACATGAACTTGTGTAAAAACAATTTTTCTTATGAAATGGAGTTCTAAACTAGTAGATCTACGGATCTACAAGTGGTATTTTCAAAGAACCAAGTGTCAAAAGAAAACATATTTTTAAAACCGGATCTTTCCTAAATAAAGGTGATTCTTGTGGACACACAAGTGTGTAGAAACTTGTGTAACACAAAGTTTTCACAAAAGAATTATTTTTTGTAATTTTTGACAAGAAGTTGTGGAAATGTATTTTCTTTAAAAACGAGATTCACAAGAAACCGAGTTCATTTATAAAAAGGTCTACTAAAAATATGGGGAAATTGCTACATATTTTACGCAAACCACAAGTTCATGTATTTTTGCGATTTATATCTATTTTGACTAGTTTAATGTTGAAATATTGTTTGTTAATGTTGGGAACATTGTTGATTAGAATTTTAAAAGAAAATGATACGCTTGAAAGCGTGGCCACCTCCAGTTACAGGGGAAACTCTGGCGAAATTTTTCCAAAAACCTAACACTTGGAAATATTTTCATCACAAGTGTTATAAATGTATTTTTAACTTGTTTTCAAAAATGTAAATTTCGCCACGATTTTTATTACAATATAAGAAAGAGTCGGAGGTGGGATTTTCACAAAATAAAACTGGAAAAAAATAGATATTTGATATATATATATTTTTTCATAACAACACTTGTGAACTTTTTACGATTATTTTGTGAACTATACAAATATTATTTTTAGGGTAAAAATAATATTACCGAATATTAACAACACCAAAATAATACGAACGCCTTCACAATAAATATTAAGTTACAACGGTATAATTAATACCACCCGATCTTTAAACGTAACTTACGCATTTTCGGAAAAATACTAGTGAACGCGTATTTTGACAAAGGCATTATATTGGGAAAGTTATATGTAATAAAATATAATATTTTTGGGAAAAATATTTATATTTTGGAGAAAGGATTAAAATATATTTTAAGTGAGACTTAATAATATATTTCGAACGCACATGTATTGAATCCCCCATCCTTGGGAAGGAAAATGATTACCAAGTATATACAGAAAGTAAACACGAAATAGTTGTCTAACTATTTCCCAAAGAATTAAACCATAAAGCTAAAAGCACGGCCGTCCGTCTAATAGAGTTAGTACATGTAGGTCGTCGCACAGCTGCTTGATTTGGAGGTATACTTGGTAGAGACACACACTGTGAGTTCATGTCCCCCTTTTCTCTTAACTGTTTTCAGTTTTCTAAACTGCGGGGGTGAAATACATGTTACTATGATTACAAGTACTTTTACATGGTATGGATAGCGTAAGGAGGGTTATTACCTAGATCATGTGAATGGGTAGGCTATTATCGTAAGACCATTAATCCTTGTATAAGGACCGAGAGGCATGAGTGATAGATCTATCGGGTGTTGCGAGCCCCACGCATGAGCCAGCGTGTGGCTGCATGTGGTGACTATGTCGTTCCGCCGGAAGGACCGGTATGAAATACGCGTTACAGGTTTGAGTGCTTCCTAGGCCATTTCACTTATTAATGTATTAGCTACACATTAATTGATCTCTTTTTCCTTATTGCTACATACCAGGAATTTTCATATATACAGACACCTTACAAAGGTTTTACTTACTCTTACGCATGAACTCGCTCAACATTATTGTTGATTTTTCAAACTTACATGTATTTCAGGGAATTAAAGGATCTGGCACGGGATGGCACGTTTTCCCGCTGCACTAGTACAAGGTCATCCGGGTTTAGGGAATGTGACTCTTTCCTGAATAAGTCACAGTCCTTAAACTGTGTTTACATTATGTTGATGTTTTGTCGAACAGTGTTATGTCGTTAGGATGTGTTTCCATCAAGACAATGGTATTGTGTTTGGTTTTTAAAACTTAATCGAATGGATAATCTTGCATGATTTTATTTCATATAGCTTTATTATGATTAAGCTATGGTATTAAGAAGTCACACCAAATTAACCACGCTTCCGCAAAGCCAGGGTGTGACATTATTAAATAACCAAGTTATATTAAAAGAAAACTAACATTTTAGTTTAAACTAACTAAGTTAGTTTACTAACTTTAATATCTAACGAGGTTAACCAGTTTATTAATAAAAATAAACTTTTAAATAACAAAATTAGTTAATTTAATTAGTTTAAATGACCTTATTTATAACGAATAAAAATCTTTAAATGATTATTCATTTCACGAAACTTTCGAGTTTCACTATTTTACGAGTTTCAACTTGTTTAACGAGCATTAAGCGTAATAACGAATCGGGAGTCTATCATAATATATCGTTCAAACGTGAACATTGCACATAAGTCTAACACAAACATGAATAAAATAGCTTCGTTTTCATTATGATCAATAGTCTCGAATTACAAACGAAACGAAAGTAGGTTACAAAGAGAGTACAAGTGTCTAAATATGGAAGGTACAACACGACTTGCTAAAATAAGAAAGGTTCGAAAATGCGGAGCGTTACACTATCCCCGTCGGCTGGTATTTCAGAAACGACGTTCCCTCTCGTCGTACTTCCAGGAGATCTGTTCTCCCACTCCCCGAATTCTATTCCCTGCATCTATCAGCTCCTCGCCATAGTGGCGGAGTTCAGCCAAGTTCTCATTACTCATTGGTGGGTTTGGCGTAGGCTCCGGGTCGAACTGAGGGAAAAAGGTGTTAGGGTTATTCAAAAGGTTCTGAAATTCCCAGTCAGTGGTCCACCATTCTTCCAGTTCTGCTGGTAGAGGTTGGAGGTTAACAATGGGATCTGGGATAGCAGGCTCCAAATTTACTGGGAGTTGGGATTCAACCGGGTAATAGAAAAAGTCTTCATCGGCAGGTCCGATGAGGTCACTAAGTGCCAGTTTATGATCTAACTCCTCCCAGGGTGGCATTTCCTGGGCTTGCCCAGAACTCTCCCCAATCTCTATTCCTTTTCCCTTATCCTTGGGATCCTCCACCTTTTTAACTTTCGCCTTCGGTATCGTTGGTCTCTTCCTACGCACACGCCTCCAGCCAACAAACCTTCTTCTCTTTTTCACCTTTGGTTTATCCTCGGGTTGAGCCCGGAATACCATTGGTTCCTCAACATCAGCCTGATAGCCCGTGGTAGTATCCATATCTGTAGTATGGATAGTAAAGTTTTGAAGGGCTTCTGATAGTTCATTCATGCTGTTAGCACACACGAAGACGCACACAACCTTAAGTTAAAATTTTGTAAATTAAAATTTCACAAAATCACAGAATGGCAATCAGAAAAATTAAGTATTTCTAAATACTTAATTGGCTTAAATCAGTGGCTCTGATACCACCTTTTTCTGTCACGGCCCCCGTCCTGGTTTTACCCGGTCCAGGAGCCGCGGGGCAGAAATACCCGTGGTATTTATTATTTGATTTAACAGCGGAAGTTTTAACATTATCTTTTAATCTTGAAAATGCCCGATTATTTTATTTCATCACTTGGGATGAACCCCGAAATTTACAATAGACGAATTTCCCTAGGAAATTCCCTGATTTACAAAACATGTTTATTTATTTAACTGGGCCACTACTTCAAGCTTGATTAGTGCTACGTAGCACTTTTCCCTTGATTCACAGTAGGTCACCTGAAACATGTTTTAACAGCGGGGAAATACTGGTGGGTCATTCAAATTTGATAAAACGACACATAGCTATTAATTACAGCATAAGAGCGATTACAATGGCCTTTATCTTATTTTTTATCTTGCGCCGTGTCACAGCCTTGTGACAATGGTCATACCACTATTGGGTCCTTTCACCCAAGTAGTGATGATTATCACTGTTAAGATTTATTAGCCTAACCGTGAGAAATTAGTAATGTGCACAATACCCCACTAGCCAGTGATTCAAGATAACCACGACTTAATCCCTGCAATTATAACTTTTGAAAATGTTTGGAGTATTGTAAAACATTGTTGATAAAAGAGAATGACTCACATTGCAGATTTAAACAGGCAAAGTCTAGCCTACTGATTAGCCTTGTAACCTAATTCAAATAACAATGCACACGAAAACTAGGTTAGTAACTTTAATCCAACTTTTTACGACAACTCACGAGATCAAAACCTTCACAACGAATGACAAAGTGCGATACTTAAACATCCATCGAATTTACGACGAATGACAAAGTATAACCCAAGTTTGAGCAGCACTTAAACATCCATTGGATTGGTTTCTATCGATTGGACATTAAATCGTAGCAGTGATTGAGTTATTACCCTGTTATCGCGGCAGAACTTTGTGATTGTGTGTGTTATGTAGTAAACAGATGATAACTCAATGTACGAAATGATTTTTTACGTCGAACCAACGCCAGAAATCAAGTCCCACACCCCTCTATTTATATCTGGAAAACAGCTCCCTCGCGTGGCGCGAAGGGCTGTCGCGTGGCGCGAGGGGTACCCCCCCCCCTAGCATAGGGTAGCCCCGTGTGTTTGTAGCCTGGGTGAGTCGACAGAACGAGAAAACTTGATTTCTACGAACCGGCCTGGCTTCGTACGAAGCCACATGTTTCCATTATTTTGGTTTTAAACTTCGATTATTTTACGTGTTTTAATCCGTTTGACGAGTATCAAGCCTCAATATGTAATGAATAACCAAGAATCAAAAATATTATATCGTTCAAAATGTGAACCATGAGTACAAATTCGTACATAAGTCTAACATGAATAACATGAATATAACAAAACAGTTTTGTTTTCATTATGATTCCTAGTCTCGGATTACAAATTGAAATAAAGTAGATTACAACAAGAGTACAAGTGTCTAAAAATGGAAAGTATAACGAAACTTGCTAAAATTGGAAAGTACAAAAGTGCAAAGCGTTACATTTGACCTGCAACCTCCATCACCATTCTTCTCGTTACCAAAACCACAGACACGAACCACCACCATAGACACGAACACCGTCTTCAACCCACTCTACACCGCCACAACCCACCTTCGACCTACAACCTCCGTCACCATTCTTCTCTACCATAACCACCCACCAGCTTCAACGTTTTAGAATGTGAATCATTGAGAGAGATGGGCATTGAGAAGAGGTGGCGGCTGCAATTTTGTTTGAATATCTAGGGTTTTGCTTTTTTTTAATAGAGAGGGTAAAAAGATATAAGGTTTTAATGGTTGGATATGTTTTGATCTAGGGTTTTCAATAAAAAAAGAAAACATAAATAATATTAATAATATAAAGAGGCGAATCTTTAACTATTTTGTTGGGTTACTACTCTTTACCTACCAGCTATGGGGTAAGGGGTTATGTGGGGTACCATTTAGAGGCTGGGCAACTCGCGGTTGCTACCCTCCGTCTTGTATTGGTTTTTTTTTTTTTTTTTTTTTTTTGTTTACAGGTTTTCTACCCCCATAACTCATCTCGAGTTCGGTTTACCATTGGTGTGTTTTTTCATTAGTGACTACGCGCATGGCTCCTATGAGGAGGGGTTGGAACGTTAAGTCAGGGGGCCCTGTGCAGGGCTCTGCTAGTGGTTTAAGGACATGCCCTTTCAAATTTTCCCACGAATGTAAAGATGGCAAACTGGGGTCTGGGGGTTTATTCCGCCTACTTGAACACATGCAAAGCACCCACCTCAAGACAGAAAACCAAAGGCTATTTTTGAAAGAGGCTATCTCCAAGGACTTGGACCTTTTTTGGATGTTGGGAACTTCTTAGGGCAGGGGATAAATGGTTATTTGGAAGGTGCATGGTGATGCATATACTCAGTACGGGGTGCAAGCATGATGATGAGGTCGTGTCGTTTGCCATGGTCTCAGGGAATGTTGAAGATTTCATTGTTGGGATCTGGAAACCATGTCAAATGGTGGTTGAAACAAACCGACGTCACCCAGCAGGGCTCGGGGGTGATATTAACCTCCTCGAGCGTGTTTTTCCCTCCCTATTTAGACTGTTAAAAGCATTCCTCCAAGTTGTCGGCTAGTGTTTGCTCATGTTTTAACAGGTGCTTTGCACTAAGTGGTGGCGTCGCCAGGATCAGTCGAAAATTGGGTCTAATTGCTTTTGATACCGCGTTGCACCTTGCGGGTGGTCAGACCATACTCCAAACAAGAGCGGAGATCAGGGAATAGGAAATCTCTGTAGTGAAGTAACATCTTGCACGCGCTTGCAATCTGAAAAGAGGGTCTGGGTTTGATGATTTAGTCAATTCCCTATTGGATAGCGTGGGGAGGCGGGGGCTCCTAGGGGAGAATGCAGGAGGGAGGAAGACAAATAAATGGACCATAATATTAAGCAATGTCTTCGGAAAGTCAGGGATGGACATTTTACGGCTGCGGTTAAGGTCCTATGCTCTAGTGGAGTTGCCCCTTTAGGTGATTCGACCTTGAAAGCTCTTATTGATAAACACCCAGTGGTGCCGCCCCTCTCCTTACCTTCCAACCCTTTGGCCCAACCCACTCTTGTTTTTGATGGGGGAGTGTATGCTTAAATGTATCTGATCATTTCCTAAAGGGACGTCTTATGGTAGGGACAGGATACGGGCTCAACACCTGTTAGAATCTATTGGTGGCGAGGGCTCGGTGACTTCCTCGGGTTTGCTTACGAGCATTATTGAAGTTGTCAACTTATGGCTTGGGGGATCATGCCCTAAGGTTCTTGCTGAGTTTGTTCCCTCGCCCCCTACCCCCGTATTGAAGCCCGATAAAGGAATTCGGCCTACTGTTGTGGGGGGTATTTGGCGAAAGTTGATTTCCAAAGTGGCGATAAAGAAGGTCGGGAAAGACATGGCCCAGTACTTGGGGGGACTTTCAATTTAGGGTGGGGACGCCGAATGGGGCAGAGGCGGTGCTTTCTAAGGTTGCTAAGGCCTTAGACATCATCAATAAGGAGGAGCCATCTCTAGGGCTTTATCTCAACATTAAGAAAACAGAGGTTTTTTGGCCGACTTGCGACATGTGGAAAGTTCAGGACGGGCTTTTCCCAAGGGATTAGTAGACCAGAAAGGGGGTTAAGCTCCTTGGTGGTGTTGTTAGCCGTGATCCTAGCTTTATTGGGGAGTTGGTAGGGCGGCGGGGCTAGTTGACCTCATGAAACTCTTGCCCTGCCTTAGGGATTCCCAATGTGAACTCCTTCTGCTAAGGTCGTGATTGGGGGTTGCTAAGTTCATTTTTGGGTTGCGGACTTGTCAACCCCATTTGATGGTGGATGAGGTATCTCGGTTCGATAATGGCCTCCAGGAGGCTATAAAGGACTTAATCGTGTGTAGCGGCCTCTTCTTTGGTGACCTCCAGTGGCGTCTGGCATCTCTGCCAATGCGTCTAGGTGGTTTGGGCCTCCTCTCAGCTCAAGATGTTGGGGCTTATTCCTATGTGGCGTCTAGAGCTCAGTCTTAGGAACTACAGGATCATATCCTTCGAAACAGTGGGGTCGTCGGGCTTGACTCGTACTATCAGCAGGCGCTCGAACGCTTAATGGCTCTCTCCCACACTTTGGATTGGCGGTTTCTCTAATAAGGACACCGGCCCCCTTGAAGCTACAAAAAAACTTTGGCGAATGCTCTGTTTAGCAAAATCGCTCAAAGCCTGGGAAAGGTTTTTGATTTGTCATCCCGCCAGAAGGCGGTATTTGAGTGACTGGAGGGTCCCCATGCTCAAGATTTTTTTACTGTTATCCCGATTGAGGGGTTGGGACAATGCATGTCTGCCGTAGAATACAGAGCCATTCTCAAATACTAGTTGATGATCCCTATCTACCCGGAAGATGAAACCTGCCAAATATGTCGTAAAGCTTGTATGGATAAATACGAGGAGCACGCAGTTCATTGTAAAGAGCTCTCTGGGTTCAAATATCGACATGATTGGGTGCAGGATGTTTTGTGAGACATCCTGAGAAGAGCTGAGATTTCTGCTAAGAAAGTGGCCCCCGTGAATTTCCTCGCGGACTCAGCCAACGGATCTGCTCGTCTTTGGCTGGGTTGGGAGAAAACATGCTTGTGTGGACCTCACGGGGGTTTCTCCTTTGGTTGGTTTAAGGGAAAACGGGTTTTTAGCTGGATAAGCAGCAAGATAAGTAGAATCAAAGAAATTGGATAAGCACGCTAAAGCTTGCGCAGAGAACCAACTTGTCTTTGTCCCTTTTGCCTTTGATACATTTGACTCCCTAGCGTAAGAAGCCATCCACATCTTGACCAAGGTCGAACGGGTCATTCATAGCAATTGTTCAGCCCTAAGGGGCAGGGGTTTGTCTTTGGAAGGTTAGAGTTTGCAATTTAGAAAGGGTGGCGGTTGCTCGTCTACATTCTGTTTTGATGTAATTTGGCAAGTTTTTTTAGCGAAATGCAAAGTTAAAAAGAAATGGTTTTTTTTTTTTTTTAATACAAACTAAAAATAAAAAAATAAAATAAAATAAAAACAACAAAAATAAGAAAACAGGTTCATACAGCAAAACGGCCATAGCAGTTAGCTAAAACCAACAGGCCACAAGTGTTGCATAAAAAACGTTAATAAATCAATTAATAGTTTAAGGTGCAAATTTAAAAAATAGTGTTTGGATTGGAATAGGATTAAAAGACCAAAAGTATTGGCGGTGATAGAATTGGAATAGGATTAAAAAACCGAAAATCTTGCCTTAGTAATTGCTATTAGAGAAGATAAATATTGTAACAATATCTTAACTTTCAAATTTAAAGCATGAATAATAACGAGATGGAAAGAAAGATGATAGAGCAATACCAAGACATCATGAGAAAGTTAGATAGCCACGAAGAAACCATGAAGTCGTCCCAAATCAGCGTTCGGGAGTTGATGGAGGGAGTCAAGTTTCTCGTGAGTAAAACCGACAAAGAAGAGCCATTAGATGAAGGTGAAGGAATTTTCATATCATCAGCGGCTCGAAACATGGTTGCAAAGCCAATGCCTATTATAGCATTGGCTTCTGCTCTTGCCGACGCATCAGGTTACGAGCAGAAGACAAAGGTTGCAGATCAATCGGTCCTCAGAAACGTGGAGGCGATCAAACGGTTCATCCGCTCAAGTCGAAAGAATTAGGGGAGTAAAGATGTCTAGCTATATGGGGTTTTTGTTGATTTTTCACTCAAGTATATTTGAATACAGAAACATAATTAGGATTTAGGATAACTTGGTTCTTATGAATTGTGGTATTTTGCTTTAATGTGTGGTTGTTTTTCATTGATCTTTTAATCTCTTTTGATGTTGATGCTATATAATCTGTTAAAACTGTTGGGACAAAATATCTAAAACTAATGTTATTTTATGATTAACTTTGCAAAACATGCATGTTCGATGTCTTAACCATAGTCCCACTTCTCTATTGTGCCACACTTTCAATTATAGGCTTTGAAAGACCTCAGAGCATTGAAGGATCCAAGCAGTGGTGGATTTAAGAATTTTTTTCATTGGGTTCTCTTTGGTAGATTCTCATGAATTCTCACTATTTTTTTCCAAATCATAAGAGGTTCTCACTAATTTTCTCCATTTTTTCCAAACCGAATAGGTTCCTGGGAACCCACAAAAGTGACATAGATCCGCCCCTGGATCCAAGGGCATCAAAGAATGACACTTTTTGATTATGGTCCTCACATTTTGAGTCTTGATCCTGATTGATTCTCACCAAGCTGAACTAGTAGAATATGATATGTAAATTCACTTTTATAAAATAAAAGATAGAGTGAGACTGTGTTATTTATGAGCGTTATCCTGCTGAACGACTGGTAACTCAAAACTTAGTTGTCTTTAAGGTATGGGGGCACATTGTAAGACTATCGGGTATTATTTCATATTTCACTCTTATAAAAATCCTTATTAGTTCAACACATAAATACATAAATAAATGATACACATATAATCGGTACAAAAATTTAGATAAGACTTGGTTCCTTTACCGTACTACATATCGAACTTCACCATCTTTAAGAGAAAAAGATTGATGCTCTGCTCCTCAGAATAGAACACAGAACAATTTGAGGTGGGATTCGATTGTTGTGGGTTTTTTGAGAATAATTTAATTAACATGTATGCAAACTGTGGGGAAGTTAGGGTTGCACGAAGGTGTTCGATGAAATGTTTGAAAAAGATTCTTTTACATGGAATGCATTGTTTTCTGGTTATACCAAGTGCGGGGCGTGGGTACGGCTGTTGATTTGTTTCGGACTTTCGGTACATGTTGGAACAAGATGCTAAGTTTGATGAGGTTTACTACGTGGGAGGTTGAGGATTTTTTTTTTTTTTTTTGAACAGACGAATCCTCCAAACGGGCTATTAGCAAAATTCACCATATCGGGAGGGATCCACTCGTCCGAAGACACGACAGTGCGGTGAGGTAAAACCCGCTCAGTTTAAGGATCGAACTAGCGATCTCCACCTATTCGGCTAGTCTCCCATCATCATCAGGTGCCGCAGAAAATAATGGAGAGGGCGGGAATCGAACTTGGTCCCTTAGAACACCAAGTCTCTCCCTTACCACTCCACCACCATCTCCATAGCTTAGAGAGTTGGGGATTTAAATCAAGGGAATGGATAAAAGAGTATATAGAAGCAAATGGGGTTAAAAGTAATCTAACCTTGAGCACAGAACGCAGATCATATCAAATTTTGTATAAAGTTCACTTTTATCATAATAAACAATTTAGGGTTGTTGATGTGATTCTCACATTACATACGATTTTCTTTATAATTTTTCTTTTAAGCTGACATGATATGTATCAGTTTTAAGATTAATGTTTCCATGTCTTTTAGGTTCAATTTTAATGTATTTATCTAGTCCAAAGACTTAAATTTGAATATGTTTCTATCCCAAGAGTTGAGCTGAGCACTAATCTCATGAACTGTGGTCGAGATCAGAATATAGATAAATTCAAAATCTTAAATCTTAAAATAGTTATATACATAAATAATTAATACAAATTCATTATGTATTAAATTTTGGATAAGTTTTGGTTAATTATCTTTTTTGCATTGTTTAAAAAACTTAAGGTAGATACAATTAAAAAATACAAAATAAAAGGTTTGATTGTATTTATTTGAAAATTTCAATGAAAGTGCGACGGATAAAAATTAGAGAAAGGGGGGCATTTAGCAATACCAGTTGTTCAACATATATTATTAGTTTTAGAATCCAGCCCAATCGTACTACTTGAAATGCTTTATGTCTAAGATAGTATAATAGCCCAATGAACTTCTAGGTTACTACGCTTACAGCTTACTGGTAACATATAATGTTAGATGTTAGTTGACATTTTGGCTCAAGACTATATAACTTAAGTTTGACTTTTCAAGTAATTTTAAATGGAAATTTATTCAAATGTACAAATTGGCTATGAAAGTGATTTTTTTTAACCAATAAAACATTATACGTGTACTAGAGGTGTGTAAATCACGCTTTTCATATGGGCAAATTAGAATACGACACGTGTCAAGCATTGAAAACAAGATATGCTGGAATGTCCCTCCTTGGGCATGACTTATGTGACTAGACTTCTTCACTTCTTAACGCGTGACACGTGACGTGTGTGGGCACAATTTACGTCGGATGAGATCCAGAATCCGAGTTCTTTGGTATGCATAACCACTTTCCTAAACTGTTAATTATTTTATCGGTATTGCTTGCGGATATGGTATGCAGAACTAAATCTAATTAGCCCATCACAAGTTCTTTGGATTTTCGTGAAGTATTTTAGTTTGAATTGTATTTATAAATTGGGCCGGATCTCTTGGCCCAGTTATGTTTGATTCACTAAAATTGTTTATGGATTATTTAATGTTGAAATTATTTAGATTACATATTTTAGTTTGACATTTTGTTAAACATAGGGAACGAAGTATTTTTTTTTTTTTTATAGTTTAAATTGTGTTTATAAATTGGGCCGGATCTCTTGGCCCAGTTATGTTTGATTTACTAAAATTGTATATTGATTATTGAATGTTGAATTTATATTAAATATTTTAGTTGTAAATCATCTGAGAATTTAGGAGGTGTTACACACCCTTATATACTTTAGGCCGGAGGGTGTGGGGGCGCCATCCAGGCCAGCTCATCGTCTATAGCGCCCCAAGGCGCTATACATTCACACCGAGGAATTAAAGAGGGGTCGCCATTGATGGGGCTCCATCATGGTAACGAGGGAGAATGCTTTTATCAGGTGGGGCCCACATCATTTCAGCCAATAATTTTTTTTTATTTTGTTTATAGAGGGCTTCATCCCACACCATGCAAGTTAAAGGAGGATGTGATAAAGCCCAATGGCTAAGATGGATCCTACTTTATAGCTACAATTCAAACCTACAAAGTTAGAAACACCATTATATTCTCATGTTTTTACAAGTTGACCAATTGTAAGAGTTTTTTCCTAAACTAGTGTAGATACAAAAAGTATTTACCTATTTGGGTACTTTGAAAAATATTTACCTATTTAGGTACTTTTTTATATCTCTTTAATTTTGTACCTAATTTATACATTTCTTTTTATTTTTCTACCCAAAGTAAAATTAGATTACTCAGAGAATTAGAATCAGCAAAAATATGAGTTACTATTTTTTGTAAAAAAATAAAAAATTCTGCTAATATTCAAAAAAAATCTGCAAAAATTTTAAAAAAATCTGCGAAAAATCCACAAAAAAATATGCAAAAATATATTAAAAAATTCTACAATAATTCTGTAAAGTTAAAAAAAATTTGCAAAAAATATTATAAAAAAAACCATATAATCTATAGGGTAATAGTTGGTGGATTTGGGGTTAATATCTATAAAAAAACCAAACTACTTATACGTACAGAATATTGGAGAAAAAATCACTATTAATAAAATTGAAATAATTAAAATACTTAGGATCTTTTCTCAAAACTCAAATTTCAAGAAATTCAAAATTTGTAACTTTATTTTATAAATTGCTTGAGTTTAAATAAACTTGTTTGAAATATCAAACTTTCCACCAGATTACTATCACTTAATCGATATAACTTTGGGTAGAAAAATAAAAAGAAATGTATAAATTAGATAAAAATTAAAGGGATATAGAAAAGTACCCAAATAGGTAAATATTTTTCAAAGTACCCAAATAGGTAAATACTTTTTGCATCTACACTAGTTTAGGAAAAAACTCCCAATTGTAATGTTCTAGAGGCATGACCGCATGGTCAAATGTATTGACACACCATTGGAAATATGAGCATAAAAACTCATTATAACCATGAATCAAAATTACAAAGTTTGATACACTCTTATAATATTTTGATGCAAATATGGTAAAAGATAACATAAAACTTTGGATTTAATAAATTTATTTAGCAAACTTAGGCCATCCGTAGTCATAAAGTCCTTTGTGAGGCGTTATGCGACACGTGTCGTGCCACGTCATACAGGGGCTTTATAGGGCGTTATATCACTAGAGCCCGTAGTCATAAAGCCCCTACCCATCAATACCTAATTATTAATTTTCGGTTTTATTAATTAATTATAAAAACACTAACTAAATTTTTATTGGTCCAAACTTTGAAATCTCCCCCATACTTGGCGCTATATATATCACGCTCCACTAATATTTTTGTCTCATAAAGCCCTTCGTAATGGTGTTTGGGGCTTTATAGGGGCTTTATGTAGGTGCATAACGCCCCACTACACATGACCTTAAAGTTTTTCCTTTCTAGATAAATAATCATCACTCGTCTTGAGTAATAATGACTAGATTTTCTATCTACTATTTTTATTTTACAAATTCTATAAAAGAAAATATACTTGCAATAAGTGGATGGTTAAAAAGGTGAGTGGTTGATTTTGAGTTGGATATGGAAAAGGCACCTATGAACACATGTTGACTCATTCATGTTGTACCTTCAGACAAACCAAAGGGGAGCTTTCCTTCTAATCAAAGACTTCTTTTGAAATCATTCAATAATATTTCATTTAGATCCTATCTAATTATTTTGCTTATAAATATTGATGTTTATTTTTACTTACAATAAAAATAATTATATGCCTTTTTAACTATTTTTTCTTAAATAAAACATGATAAAAGAAAACATCTTAATTTATTTCGAGATAACTAGTTAGCAAGGCTCAATTTACAAAAATTCCACTATGCAGGACCTAAACCACATAACTACATTTATGTGCTTGTGTAGCTTTTTAGTTTTATGATAAAAATAAAAATATCAGTATTTATAATAATAATAATAATAATAATAATAATAATAATAATAATAATAATAATAATAATAATAATACTTATGCTATTTTTAACAACTACTTATAATCATATTGAACTTTACTAGTAATCACATCACATTTTCTCGACCACACTCATTCTTACGAGTAATCAAATCTAGGGGTGTTCAAAAAACTCGTGGCTCGCAGCTCGCTCGAAACTCGCTCAAAAAAAGTCCGAAAAAAGCTCGGCTCGAAATTGGCTCGGTTGTAAATGAGCCAGCTCGGCTCGGTTTGTAAACGAGCCGAGCTCGAGCTTGGCCTGGCTCGGCTCGTGAGCTCTTGAGCCGGCTCGATAAGGTTTACATCCTTCTTTTTTTTTTGTCTCACATCACTCAGAAGACAAAACCTAAGAGAGTATTTCCCCTATAAAAGAAGGTAAAGAAAATGTAGAAAGTAAGTTAATTATTTATACTTGCATATTTAGCCATTTGGTTAAATTAAATTGCATATATGGCCCTTAGTGTATGAAAATATTCATTTTTAGGGCTTTTTATTCAGTAAATTTTGCGATTTTTTTTAGTTCGAGCTAGATCGAGCCGAGCTAGCTCGAATTTTAACCGAGTCGAGCTCGAGCCTCAAATCCCAGCTCGATTTGAATTTCAAGCTCGAGCTAAGCCAGCTCAAATTCAGTTCGAGCCGAGCTCGAACTGGGTCAAGCTCGGCTTGACTCGGCTCGTTTACAGCACTAATCAAATCCTATAAAACACTAAAGAATATTTAGAGGAGAATTTCATGTACACAATCTTTAAACCTTATATATATACACACCTTTTTTAAGAGTTTTTTTTTCTTACCAAAGTGGTATTGGTAGAAAACTTATTTACTAGGGTATTTTTTTTTTTTTTTTTGAAAAGTTATTATTCTCTCCCTCCTATTTTATTTTGGATGAAAACAATTTATATTTAAAGTATTCTTTAAGAGAAAAAACTTTTTTAATAGAAAAAAACATTCATGAAATATTATAAAAGTTTTTAATAATTTTTTTCTTCTCTAGACGACTTCTATAATTTTTTTCATATAAATGTTTTTTTAATGTTATCTAACGAGTTGATGTCAATCCACGCATTGCAGGAGGATTTTGATTATTCGTGACTTTTGTATCAATATATGAAACATGAAAATTCTTAAATTTTTGCAGAACACTCTTTTCGCTTTACCTAAACTCTAGCCTAAAACACCACATTATTTCAACCGGAATTCCAATGATATGATAAATTAACAAAGAAGATAAGAATCAGGCAATTGAAGCGATAAACATGCGGCTAGATCTAATCGTTTATGTGATACAAAATCATTGAAACAAAAATCACAATCCGTACAATTGAAACAACATTCAAATTGGCCCAGACTATTTGCACACTTTTGCTACCTATTTGCACACTTAGGGTTTTAATTCGATGCGTATAGAGCTATACGCAGCGTATAGGTTGCATAGAATTCAGAGCCTTGCCCAGCAATCATAGGCACAGACAACTACGGTTTATATACGTTGCGTATAGCTCTATATGCAGCGTTTATAACCGATCAAAATTTTGTTTGGTTATTTTGGTGTATTTGTAGTATAAATTCTCACCCGATTCCAACGTTAAATCGCTTAAAATATATAACCGTTAAATTATATACCATTAAAACTTTTTGAAAAACGTATATACGATTCGAATATATTATATTGTTATCGTTTAAATTAAATTATTATACCACGTCTAGTGCGGTTCGAATACTATAAACGTTTAAATATCATACTGTTAATTATTTTTAAATACTCGTATACGGTTCGACTATATTATACCGTTTAAATTAAATTACTATACCAAGTATGGGGGCGGTTCGAATACTATAACGTTAAAATATTATGCCGTTAAATATTTTGAAATATCCGGGTAAGGTTCGAATATGTTATACCGTTTCAATACTATTCCGTTTAAATTAAATTATTATACCAAGTCTCGGTGCGGTTCGAATACTATACCTCTTAAGATTTTTATACTGTTAATTTATTAAATTATTCGGGTACGGTTCAAATATATTCTACCGTGTTTCCATACTATACCGTTTGAATTAAAATATTATACTAGTTTTAAATTTTTATAACGTTAGTTATTTTGAAATACTCGGGTATGGTTTGAATATATTACATTGTTTCCATACCATACCATTTAAATTAAAATACTATATTGTTTCAATACGACTGAATATGATATATACAACATAAGTTTGTACATCGTAACAAAAGATATAATATAACTAAATACTAAATACATAAAAATAGATAAAATATTATGGCAGCAGATCTTGCTGCTGTTGATGCCATGTTACAGCCGGAATGAAGTGTCGTGGAGGTAACCCCTCACGTTGTCGACGCTCCTGCGCCTCCTCAACTAACCACTCCACCACATACGTTAGCCTGTCAACGTCGTGACGTAGCTACTGATATGCCGCGTATGAGGGGGCAGGACCAGGCCCAACATGCCATGGGAACTGAGGCGCCCCGGGTGGTCCACGCAGCTGTGGTAGGTCCGGAATGTACATATACGGCTCATGCTCTGCCACCTGCTCCGGCACGGCTGGGGGATATACTCGTTAGAACTATGTCGGCGTCTGCTTCGGCATGAGGGGCCGGCCGTCCGCACCCTTAAAACGCTTCCCTTCAGATGGGAACCTTTTGATAATCTTCATTCTGGATAGTGTGTTCATCCCCAACCTCTTTGGCTCTATCGTCGGGCGTAAACTCGGGTCACTCTCCGGTTGATAGTCAAACGAAAGAACTATCACAGTGACATAGGCGGCGCCGTAAAATAATCTGTGCTCCTATCGATGATATGCGGAGGCGAAGTATTGTGCCAACCCGTGTGCGAGTGCGCACGGCCTCTTATACAAGTGGCAATAAAGGAAAAAAAAGGTCACCGCTCGTACACCACTCCCGGCTCTTGTTTCGAGCAGCGATGGAAGAGGAGATCAACCCTGGTACTCTCATAGATTCGAAGATAAGAAATATGCCGCACTCATAAACCATTAAACCTTTAGGTAGTGTTTGGTATGCAGCAATGGGAGGTGGAATGGAATGAACAATTGCGAGGGAATGAAAAAAAGTGTGTTTGGTTGGTCAACGTGATGGAATCACCCATTACATAAGTCATTCCATTCCCTCAAATTCATTCCATCCACTCTCCCTGTTTTTTTTCCATTCCACTCCCTCTCTCAGCCTACGTCACAAACACCGTCCATCACCTCCACCATTTGCCACCACTACCACCTTCCTTCGTCACCACCCGCCACCAACCTCCACCGACCACCACCACCGTCCTCCGCCGCCCGTCGCCACCGCCATCGACTACCATCGCTGCCACCGGCCATCTATACCACCGCCACCCCGACCACTACCGCCACCCTCCGCCGACCACCTGTTACCGTTGACCACCACCACCCACCATCGTCATCGCCGCCAACCGCCACCACCGACCACCGCCACCCCGACCAATACCGCCATCCTCCGCGAGCACCTCCCGCTACCGTCGACCACCACCACCCACCGTCGTCGTCGCCACCACTATCGACCACCATCGCCGCCACCCGCCACCACCGACCATCGCCACCCCGACCACTACCGCCACCCTCCGCCGACCACCACCACCATCCACCGCGGCCACCACCCGCTACCGTCGACCACCACCTATAACAACCCTAACGTAAACCGACACCCTCATAAATTTTTCGACACCCTAATATATCTTAAAATGTCTCAATATGTCTTTATATGCATCCCGTATGTGAAAACCGAGCCCAAAGTAGATTATAATATATAAAATAACTTAAAAACAATAAATATTAAGTTGAGGCGGGCCGCATAGACCCACCCCAACCATTTACGCGGGCCGTGTGAGGGTGTAACCGGACTCCGCTGAATTCTTTAGTTCATGCGGGCCGCGTATGATCCCGTTTAAGTTTATGCGGGCCGCGAGTGTCTCAAATTGTGGCGCAGCCCTGAGCTGACACGTGTCAGCACCGTGTCAAGTCTACTTGGTGACCTAGCCAAGCTACGCGTTGACCCAGCGTTGACGCGGGCCGCGTAAGCTTGGCCTGTCCTTTACGCGGGCCGCGTGGAGACTCGATTACAGCCCTATATAAGAGGGCAACGGGCCTTCAGTCTGTTTCGTTCATTTTCTTTCTTTCTCTCTTAATTTCTGAAGTAGCGTTATTATAACCGGGCGTTATACCCCCCTAATTAGCGAGGTTCTGCTCCGTTGTAAGTATTATAACCCTGGATACGTATTAGATACTCTGTCCGATTGATCTAGGGTTCCGTAACGGCTGTTGTGGTTCTGCCCGACGTGGTCGTTGGAATGCCGCCTCGGGGAGGGTATTACTAATGTTAAAATTGGTTATTATACTAACACACATGCATTTGTGTAAATTATAGATTACTCCCAGGAAATCATTACTGAAAACCCTAAGACAACAATGTGAGTTGATCCACTTTTTGTTAACTGTTTTTACAAAACCTTAAATACCTTTCTATGCGAATAACAGTTATTGAGTATTTGTAAGAATACAATTATCATGGGTATGTTGGGGTTTTGTATACTAAATTTGTTACCACCTGGTCAAGGAGTAACATTTCCACAAGTCGGGTCCGACAGTACCAACGGGTGATAATTGATATAACTTGGAAACAAATGTAATTGCGAGATCGCCCTCAATACTGTTCACTGTGACTTTTCATTTAAACTTGATTAAACTGAGATTCACTCACCAGTATTTCCCACTGACAAAATGTTTTTAAAACGCGTTTCAGGTAACAAAATGTGAAAGCCAAATAGAAGCCAGCTGGACAGCACTGAAGGCTTGGAAAAGTGGCAATAAAGTTACCAAGGAATAAAATAGATGTTTTTATTAAATAAAATAGGATTTATTCCTATGAAATGTGTGTACTGAAAACTTGGGTTTTACCCATGTGTTTAGTATTATAAAACATGGTGGTTTACTCTGATTAAATATTTCCTAACTACGGTCCTGATGAAAATTTCGGCTGCCAAATTGGATAAATAAACATGATACCACCAAAACTGGCTCGCGGCCGCCCGTTCCCGGGAACGAGGGATCGGGGGTTGTGACACCACCCATCGTCGTCGCCACCACCATCGACCCCCATCACCGCCATCTGCCACCGCCAACCTCGACCATCGCCGCCACTACCGCTAATAATTGTCACCCGCCGATCACCGCCACCCACCACGGCTACCACCGCCATCCATCGCTGCCACCGCCACTAGCCGCCACCAATCACCGCCACCACCCATCGCCGATTTAATTTATTCCTCTTTTCTTACCTGCCAAACAACACAAGGTAATTACTTATTCCTTTCCTGACTGTGGAATGTAATTTTCACACCCCAACCGATGGCGGAATCATCGGGGCGCGGCACTGAGCGAAACAGATTGTCCAGAAGTTTCCATAACAACTATATTTACCAAATATTTAAAGGAACACGTCTCATACCATGTCATATAAGATAATACAATTATTACAGAAAAGATCTAGTCAAATTGTTCTGTTTCGACAACTCAGATTTTTATTACAGACAATTGTTTATTGTTGACCTAGGTCTTTCCTAGCCTCGATTTCAAAGCAAAGTAAGCAAATAAGCATCCTAAGCACCTGTCACATACGTTAAAGTAAAAGTCAATACACATAGTGTAAAGGTGAGCATACAAGTTTAATAGATATAATAGAGTTCGAAATTGAGTATGCATAACCAGCACGTACACAGTGTAAAATGAGGCATGTTAGTTATCGACATGAACCTATCGATACCAATGACTGCGGGTTGACTGCACAAGGCAGTTCGCGATACACACTCACCACTGTGAGCCATGTAACTAATTGTCCTTAACAACCCCTGAGTGAACAGGTGCTGAGTCCAAACTATAGTACTATCGTTGCTAAGGCAGGTAGACAGCATTCCATGTGTAAACATAACAAACAAGCATTCATTAAGTCACGTATAACATGCGGTAACGGTTAGCGTTAAAAGTATTGTGTAGTGTGTTCGATGTGATTTAGAATAAGTAACGTATGTAACACCAAAAGTGCATAAAGCAAAAAGGGATAGAGTATACTCACAGCGATTGGTGGATTGAAGAGAGCGCTAGAGAGTAAGGTTAGCCTGATCAGAACGATAGCATAACGAATAAGCGACGCGTAAAACGATAAAGAGTGCGAGCTTATAGGACAGCAGTTCGATCGGATGGTAGTCTGATCGGACGGCTGACCGTGCGAGTGGCAGTTCGCTCGGATGGTCACTCGATCGAGTGGCCTTTCGAGTGGATTATTTCTTCCCTTAGGAAGGATGTGTTTGTGTATGATGGCTTGACTTTTGAAGTTTTTGTTGTAGCATTTTGAAAACATAGAAGTATCACTACCTTTCAGGTCGATCGATCGAACGACCGTTCGATCGAACAATCAACCCGATTGGTTGGACATTCCAATGGGAACAAGTTCACAGCAATTGGTTACTCGATCGGACTGTAGTTCGATCAGGTGACAACCTGCTGAAATTGAACATGTTGAAAATTGTTTAAGCATTGAAGTTTAAATGTCACATGCTCGAGCGGCTAATCCGATCGGATGGTAGTCCGATCGGACAACAATTCGTTCAACATTCAGACTTCAAATGGTGGTAAACAGTTTGAGTGTGGGACCCAAGGTGTAAGTCGTTCGGGTAGCAACCCGATCGGATGACAGTCCGATCGGACGGCGTTCCGTCCTGGTCATTCCGTTCGTCTTTCACTTGGTTATTTTGATAGTTTTTCGTTTTATTGAGGTGTTTTGATAACGTTTTAAGCTACAGAAACTTCGTTAGTACTTGGTACTCCTGATCGGACAGGAATCACCCAAATCCGGTCAGTCAACTGTTCGAGACGGTGTTCCATGTTTAACCTGAAATCGGTAAACCTCGTAGATAGAATCCAGATCTTGGACCAACACAACCACAAGAATGAGTAGGAAGTCGGTGCAAGCTCCGATTCTATCGTTTTTTAGTGCACTGAGTGTAAAAGAGTTGAAAGAAAGTTGGAAAACCTTCTCTCAATCCTTTTCACCGTGAACATGTTTAGATCTATGAGAGATCCTTGTTTGTTTATGTGGAAATCGGTTAGATTCAAGTTGTTCTCGGTGGATTGAGGCCAAAACATGAAGTTCTCAAGAACACCATGATGACATCACCCTAGAACACCTCAAATCTAGTGATTTCACGGTTAAAAGTTAAGATTCAAAAGATAGAAAGGTGTAGGAGTGCGTGTAGATTAAGGAAGTACAAGATTTAGGACGAGATCTTACCGGAATCGCGAGAAATCTGAAGAAAAGTGGGGAAGATGAGCTGGTCTAATGAGAGTTGCCAAAAGTAGAAAGTATGATAGTGACTGGGGGTATTTATAGGGTTACCCAAAGTGGAAGGGGCTGGTCGATCGGTTGGTAGGCCGGCCGACTGGCTGGTCGATCGAACTGCAGTTCGATCAGAGTGCTGGTCGATCGGTTAGTTGCCTGGTCGATCAGTCACTTGGTTTGACGAGTTTTGCCGTTTCAGTTGCGATTGCGAGCGATGTGAGTGCGATAGAGTTTCCTATTCAAATTACTTTTAATCCCAACTACTATATCTAACATACAATTATTTTAATTCACTTGCGTTTAGCGTTTGCGATTCGGTTGCGATTCGAGTTTCGATTGCGTTTCAATTGATTACCACAACACAACATATTAAACATGCACAAGTAACACATAAAAGGCACGCACACATATATAATTAACCAAAATACGTAATTCGAGCTGCGAGCGCGATTGCGATAAGCGATCAGATATGCGATAAATATCGAATAAACCTCGATTATTAATGGGTACTCCACATAATACAACTAACGTTTAAGCATAAATTAGGCTATCTACGAGTCAAAGAAGTCAAAACAGGAATTGAGCAAGGAGTGATAGATCGCAATTAGTAATCTTTTCTTCCTTTGACTTCAATCTTGACTTTGACTTTCGAAACACGGGGTGTTACAGCCTCCCCTAGTTGAGGGAATTTCGTCACGAAATTAAACCGGGACCGTAACAAACAACTGCGGGTACTTCGCCTTCATGTCGCTTTCGAGTTCCCAAGTGAACTCTGCGCCTTGTTTGCCTTCCCATCGAACTTTCACAATAGGAATGCGTGAGCGTCTGAGTTGCTTGGTTTGGCGGTCCATGATTTCGACAGGCTTCTCCACGAAGTGTAGTGTTTCATTTATTTGGAGGTCATCGAGGGGTACAATTAAATCTTGCTCAGCCAGCACTTTCGGAGGTTCGAAACATGGAAAGTCGGGTGGACGTTACTTAGTTCCTCTGGTAGTTCGAGTCTGTATGCGACTTTTCCGATCCTTTCCAGAATCTTAAAAGGCTCAACATATCGAGGCGTTATTTCCCTTTCTTGCCGAATCTGACCACACCCTTCCAAGGTGATACCTTTAGGAGTACGTAGTCGCCAACGTCAAATTCAAGGGGCTTGCGTCGTCTATCGGCTTAACTTTTCTGACGACTCTGAGCTTTCAGCAGATTGTCTCGAATTTGGAGAACTTTGTCAGTCGTTTCTTGCAATAGCTAGGGACCGGTTAATTGCGAGTGCCCGATCTCGTGCCATACAATAGGCGATCAACATCGTCGTCCGTATAAAGCCTCAAATGATGCCATTTGAATGCTGGTATGATAACTGTTATTATACGAGAATTCGACTAACGGCAGGTAAGCGTCCCAATTACCACCGAAATCTATGACACACGAACGGAGCATGTCTTCAAGGGTATGAATCGTTCTCTCAGTCTGACCTTCGTTTTGATGATGGAATGCGATACTCAGATTAAGCGTAGTACCGAGAGCTGCTTGTAACGTTTCCCACAGTCGCGAGGTAAACCGAGCATCGCGGTCAGAGATGATGTCGCGAGGCGTCCCATGATTACAAATGATCTCATCGGTGTAGATTCGGGCTAATCGTTCAACCTTGTAGTCTTCTCGTATTGGTAGAAAATGAGCAGATTTGGTCAAACGATCAACGACAACCCAGATGTTGTCGTGACCTGATGGCGTACGCGGAAGTTTGGTTATGAAGTCCATAGCTATACTCTCCCACTTCCATACAGGGATCGGGGGTTGTTCGAGTAAGCAAGAGGGTCTTTGGTGCTCGGCCTTAACCTTCGAGCAGGTCAGGCACTTTCCAACGTAGAGAGCGATATCCCTCTTCATGCCCGGCCACCAGTACTTATAACGAAGGTCCTGGGACATTTTGTTCCAAATTCGGTCCAGATAGTGGAATATCCTATTCGATTTATTAACAAGCTGGGCTCCATCGTGGTGTATCCTTTCTTTCTTCAAGGTGCGTTCGGTAAAACACGCATGTTGGGCGTCGCGAATAAGGGTTTCGAGATGATGCTGGGCGGGATTATTGGGAATACTGTGTAGATAGCTTCGCCGGCTTAGAGCGTCGGCAACGACATTTGCCTTGCCTGGATGGTAACGAATCTCATAGTCGTAATCGTTGAGAAGTTCTACCCATCGGCGTTGACGCATATTAAGTTCCTTCTGATCAAAGATATGTTGTAGGCTCCTATGATCGGTGAAGATCGTACACTTGGTACCATAAAGGTAGTGTCGCCAAATCTTTAATGCAAAAACGACTGCGCCTAGCTCGAGGTCATGGGTTGTATAGTTCTTCTCCTGGATCTTGAGCTGACAAGATGCGTAAGCGATAACCTTGTCTCGTTGCATGAGAACACAACCAAGACCAAGGTTCGAGGCATCACAATAGACAATAAAGTCATCGTTTCCGTCGGATAGCATGAGAATAGGAGCATTGCAAAGCATATGCTTGAGGATTTGGAAAGCAGACTCTTGTTCGGTTCCCCAAACAAAAGGCGTATCTTTATGGGTGAGAGCGGTAAGCGGCACAACGATTTTAGAGAATCCTTCGATAAATCGACGATAATAGCCCGCTAGTCTGAGAAAAGAACGGACTTCAGACGGGTTCTTCGGTGTAACCTAACTTTTAACTGCTTCAATCTTCGCGGGATCGACATGAATACCTTGACTATTGATAATGTGACCGAGAACCAAACGTAGATGTTGCGCATAGAGTCGATTCCCTTGGAGTAGCTCGAGAACCAAACGTAGATGTTGCGCGTGTTCGGCTTTCAACTTGGAATAGATCAGGATATCATTGATGAACACGATAACGAAGCGGTCAAGAAATTGTTTACACACCCGATTCATCAGATCCATGAAAACCACGGGTGCGTTAAAAGGCATAACAATGAACTCATAGTGGCCGTATCGAGTGCGAAAAGCGGTTTTGGGAATATCCTCCTCTTGGATGCGTAGCTGGTGATAGCCTGAGCGTAGATCGATCTTGGAGAAACATGTAGCACCTTGTAGCTGATCAAATAAATCATCAATTCGAGGCAGGGGATAACGATTCTTGATTGTCAACTTATTCAACTCCCGATAGTCGATGCACATCCTGAACGACCCATCCTTCTTTTTGACGGAAAGGACTGGTGCGCCCCATGGAGAGGTGCTTGGGCGAATGAAGCCTTTATCAAGTAATTCCTGGAGTTGACTCGAGATTTCACGCATTTCGGATGGAGCGAGTCGATAGGGAGCTCTAGCAATAGGGTTGGCTCCAGGAATGAGGTCGATACGAAAGTCGATATCACGACTTGGCGGAATGCCAGGCAGTTCGTCAGGAAACACGTTAGGAAATTCACGAACCACAGGAACATCTTTCACTTTCGCCTTTCCTTTCTTTACCTTCTCCGCTACTACAATGTTAGCCAAGAAAGCCCTGTATTCCTTGCGGAGATACTTGCTAGCTTGGACACATGACAAAAGCTTAAGACCTTTCGAAGGAGTTTCACCATAAACACACAAAATATCACCGTTATCAGAATGAGGTCAATCGGAAAGATGTGATTGTTGAGTTCAAGGGTACAATCACGAAGAACAGAATTAATGGCGACGGTTCTTCCGGTGGCGACTTCGACATCGAACGTCGAGGATAGATGGGAGCGCTTACGATTAAGGAGCTTCTCGAATTCAAACGACACAAAACAGTTATCGGCTCCAGTATCAAACAAACACGTAGCATAAATACCGTTTACGAGAAACGTACTATTAACCACATTGTTGTCGGCTTGTGCTTGGCGCGCATTGATGTTGAACATTCTGCCGCAGGCGCCTTGTTGTTGTTGCTGTTGAGGCTGTTGTTGCTGTTGTTGCTGAGGCTGCTGCTGCTGGGGCTCCTGTTTCACAACCCTGTTTGGGCACATGTTCGCAAAGTGGTTGGGATCACCACATGCGAAGCAGACTCTGGCGTTGACCGCGGGTGCCTGAGCCGCTTGTTGGCCTTGAGGGGCTGGGAGCAGAGCTTGATGAGCAGTGGCTTGAGCTGGTGCTAGGTGGGGACCAGTATGGCAGTTTACGGGAAAGTGGTCGTACATGTTGCTGTGAGTGCAAAAACGGCAGGCGAGACCCACCGGGTGATGGTAGGAGCATGTCGGGCAGGCAGGGTGGGGACCAGTATATGCACGCTTTGTGGGCGGTGAATAGGTGATTGGAGCTAGAGCTGATCGGTGTTGTTGTTGCTGAGCTGGTACCGCTTGAAGTGGAGCAGTGGTAGTGTAACACCCCGTGTTTTCCAAAAGTCAAAGTCAAAGTCAAGTGTTGACTGTCATTGGAAGTAAAGATAATTTAAATTTATTTTATTTAGTTTTATTTTGATTTTCGTATTATGTTGAGTAAGGTTGTATAAGCAAAGTAATCGATCGATAATCTAATCGCGAACCGACGATCGACTGTGAATAATAGGAAGTAACAATGCGATAAAGTTAATCAATCAATAATCAAGCTAATCGAATCAATCATCGAACTCAAGTATGGGAATTTTTGGTACTTTATATGTGTGTGTGTGCCTTACGTGTTACTTGTGCATGTTTATTTTACATTGTTACGCGTGGTGAATCAAGCAAATCGAATCGAAACTCGAAGGACAATCAAACTCAATCGAAGCCGAACCCGAATCGTAGTGTAAGGATGCTTGTATGTTAGATATAGTAGTTGGGTCTAAAAGTAATTTGAATAGAAACTCTATCATACTCAAATCATCGTTCATCGAAATCGAAATATCAAAAATCGTCGCGAAACGCTCAAAAAGGGACATTCTGATCGAACAGGACATCCTGATCGAACAGGCTAGCCGATCGAACAGGCTGTTCGATCGAGCAGCCCATTCGACCAGGATTGCTGTTCGAACGAATGGACCTTTCCTCTTTTGGAAGCCTATAAATAGGACTGTCATTGTCATTCTTTCCACTTTTGGAAAAGCTCTGACCGACCAGCCTTTGTTCTTCACTATTTCTCAGATTTCTCTCAATCCGGTAAGTGTTTCACTCTAAATCTTGTACGTTATTGTTCATTTATCGATTCTACACCTTTCTATCTTTCAAAACTTGAATTCCAACCATGAAATCACCAAGATCTAAGTGTTCTTGGGTGGTGTCATCATGGTGTTCTTCAAGAACATCAAGTTTTGGCATCATTCCACTATGAATAGCTTAGATCTAACCGATTTCCACATAAATAACCTAAAATCTACCAAGATCTTAACATTTCACGGTGGAAAAGGATTGGAAGATGGGTTTTCATCAATCTTTCAACTCTTTTACACTCAACCGGTGAAAACGGAGCTTGAACCGACTTACACAATCATTCTAAACAAACACATGGTTCAAGATTCGGATTCTACCTATGAGGTTTACCGATTTCGGGTTAAACGTTAAGCAAAAGTCCTAAATCGTTCTCTGGCCGGACTTGGGTGATTCCTGCCCGAGTCAGTGAACTAAGTAAGGATTCCAGCTTGGTGGTTCAACTCGTTATCAAGCTACCTCGAGATCACAACAAGTTAACGGGAATAACCAAGTGTTAGAAGATAGGCTAACCAGGTCAGAAAGGCTGGCCGAACGGTTAGGCTGTTCGATCGAACAACCCAACCAAACGGACAACCCAGCCGATCGATCGGGCCAGCCGATCGGCTAACACATGGACCCACAAATTCACAAGTGTGATATTGACGAAGTGATGTTCGACCGATCGAGCCATTCGATTGTAAACATTACTCATCGAATCATGAGATATTACACTTCAACACTTAGCCTTTTTGAAACATTGGAATGTCACCCGATCGAGCATGCCACCCGATCGAGTGACACCCTGCCAATTGATTACAGTAAGGTGTCTAACCGATTGGTTGGGCTAACCGATCGAACACTTTGATGTTTTCAAATGCTGCAAGTAAAACTTCAAAAGTTCAAACCATCATACACAAACACATCCTTCCCATTAAAGGAAGAAACAATCCACTTGAAAGGACCAGCCGATCGAGCCTGCCGGCCGATCGAGTGGGAATGTTCAAACGGACTTTCAAACCAGACGAACAGCCCGCCCGATCGAACCAGCTGTCTGATCGAACGGCCCATTCGATCCACTGACACTTGTTTGCATTTCCGCGTTACTCATCGTTATCCTATCGAACTATTCAGGCTAACTTACTCTCAGCGCTCCCTTCAATCCATACCAAACCACTGTGAGTATACTCGAACCCTTTTTGCTTTTAGCACTTTTGGGTGTTACATACGTTCAATTATTCAAACACATCAATCACACAACTCAATACTATCTTATCGATGACCAACCTACGCATGCTATACGTGATCTAATATGACGCCTGTTTGTTATGTGTATACTATGAATGCTGTCTACCTGCCTTAACAATGATAGTACTATAGTCTGGACTCGGCGCCTGTTCATTCGGGGGTTGTTAGGGACAATTCAATTTGCGTGTGCGTAGTGGCGACCATGCACTCGAACTGCAGTAGCAGTCAACTCGAAGTCACTGGTATTGATAGAATTCATGTCGATTAGCGCACATGCTGCATTATTTTACGTGAACATGCTGGTTACTCGAAAACGATTCTAAACTCTATATGCTATATCAAACTTGTGTACTCACCCTTACATTATATGTATTGACTTTATTTTAACGTATGTGACAGGTGCTTAGGATGTCTGATTGCTAGCTATGTGGGAGTCAAGACATAGGGGGATGTCTAGAAACCAAAAAGACAATTTATGTTTTGTTTATTTGAATCTGAGTCGTCGGAACAGAATATTTGTTTAGATGATAATCTGTAATAACTTGTTTATCGTTTGAGGCACGGTATGGGACGTGCTATTTAAATTGAATGGTATTAATAGTTGTTATGGAAACTTCTGAACAATCTGTTTCGCTCAGTGCCATGCCCCGATGTTTTCCGCCATCGGTTGGGGTGTGACAGATTGGTATCAGAGCCATAACTATAGGGAATTAGGTTAGACACGACCTAGTCCGGGTCGCTGTCTTAGAGACCTAGACTATAGCTAAGACCCAAGAGACCAAATTTATGTGCTTATTCATGATTATTCTTGCTATCACTGAACTCGAACTCCAAACCAAGTCAGCAACTTGGACAGGATTAGGTGTGAAGACCGCAAACTCCTGCCTAAAGTTGTAGATTTATATTGATTATTCATGTGTATTTTACCAACAAACGGGGAAAATTATACCAAATCAGGGCTGAAACCCGCAATTTGATGCAAATTTTCTCCAAAATTTTCTTAAAACAAGGAAGAAATTGCTAAGCTAGGGGTGAAACCCTAACCTTGGTAGTTGTTCCGAATTTTATTATATCTCGCCGAGACATTCGACGGACTCCAACGACCTGAACTCACGAGTATGACCTAGGAAGCGCGTGCGTAATGCCCGAGTCTGAGACAAAAACACGACACCTAGAGTCGAAAGTGACGAAAAGTCCACTGTGAATAGTTGAAATGTTTTTGTTAGTCAATGTCTAGTAGCCGCAGACGATCCATCTCGTGATTTTTACGTGTTGTATTGTTGATTTTATATGTTCTACCTGTTTACGTGTTTTATATTTCCGTTGGTTATTCGATTTTGTTATCAATCTGCACGACATGTACTGCTATTTTATCTCGATTCAATTCCCAGCTAAAGCAATCTAGGCGATGACAGTGTGTTATATTACGATTTACGACTAAGCTAGACGATATGATGTTACTCGATATACTATACGAACGACACTCGACTTGTGAATTATAGGTTTCTGTTTTCTGAATGCCTCTGTGCTGAAAGTGCGTATGTGCTTAGGAAATTATGTGCCCTACCTGCTTATGTGCTTATGTGCTTCTGTGATTACGTGAATTTTGTGTATTCTGTGCTTTTGTGCTTATACGTGCTACGTGATGTATGTTACGGCGTAATTCTAAGCTTTAGTAATCTAAGACGTGTGAGATGAGATTCGAATTCGTTGTGTTGAGCCCATGGCGATGTCTATTGCAGACCATGTCGTCATCCATGTCTCGCCAACGTCTCACCCGTCAGGAAAAGAGAGACCGACGTCTTGCTGCGATTATCTCCAAAACTGTGGCGAAAGCTGTCAGTGACGTGTACGAGAACGCAAGCAAATCATCCGAGGAATCTCGAATTGTCGTCCGCAAAGATTCCAACAAGGCTGTTTTCAGCTTTAAACAATTCAAAGCGTGTGGACCAAAGGAGTTCACCGGCGAGGATGGCCCAACAGCCATGTTTCGTTGGTTTGACTCGGTGGAAGTCACCCTCCGACAAAGCGGATGCCCTGATCATCTTCGTACTCTCAACGCTACCGGTGTCTTCCAGGCTCGTGCATTGGACTGGTGGACCGCGGAGCGAAACAAGCGCGGGAACGACGCAGCATACGAGCTAACGTGGGAGGAACTGAAAGCAATCATGATCGACGAGTTCTGTCCTCCTCACGAACGTCAAAAGCTCGAGGATGAATTCTGGGGTATCAAGCAGAAGGAAGGAGACAACGCTGGTCTCACCGCTCGTTTCAAGCAGTTGAGCATTATTTGTCCCGATCAGGTCAAGACTCCGGATATGACCATCAAGAAATACATCCGTGCTCTTCCAGACTGTGTGGCGGATTTCGTTCACGCCTCCAAGCCCGCAACAATCGAGGAAACCTACCTACTAGCCGCTGAGATTAACGATAAGCGGGTAAAGGCTGGTGTCTGGGATAAGCCAGTCAAGTCTTTGCATCAAGCTACCTCATCAGCAACCGACTCTGCCACCCCAAACAAGAAGAAGAACAAGAGGAAGAATCGCTCCAACAAGAACTGCGCAATCACTGCTGCTCCTCAGCAAGCCGTACCGGCTCTAGTTGCGCCAGTGGCAAGTGCACCGCCAGCCAAGCGTCCGTATACAGGACCCCACCCTGCATGTCCTACTTGCTCCTATCATCATCCGGTGGGTGTCGCCTGCCGTTACTGCGCTCACTGCAAGGTTTACAACCACTATACCACGCAATGCCGCTATGGTCCTCGCCAAGCCCCTACTCAAGCTGTTGCCAACCAAGCTCTACTTCCAGCCCCGCAAGGTCAGCCAGCAGCTCAAGCACCGGCAGCAAATGCTTGAGTCTGCTATAACTGTGTCGATCCCAATCATTTCGCCAACAGATGCCCGAACAGGGTTGTCAAGGAGGAGCTCCAACAGCAGCCTCAGCAACAGCAGCAGCAGCAGCAACAGCAACCAGCAGCCCGAGCAAGAACATTCAACATCAATGTGAACCAGGCTCAAGCAGACAACAATGTGGTTAATGGTACGTTCCTTGTGAATGGTATATATGCCTCATGCTTATTTGATACTGGAGCCGATAATAGTTTTGTATCGTTCGAATTCGAGAAGCTCCTTAGTCGTAAGCGCTCTTATCTATTGTCGTCGTTTGAAGTCGAAGTCGCTACTGGGAAATCTATCGTGGTTAATTCTGTGCTCCATGATTGTACCCTCGAGCTTAACAATCACATCTTCCCAATCGACCTTATTCCGATGCAACTCGGAAGTTTTGATGTCATAGTAGGCATGGACTTTCTTCGCGAAAACCATGCTGAAGTTGTGTGCTTCGAAAAGATGATTCGATTCTTACTCGCAAATGGTGATCAGCTGTGCGTTTATGGTGAAACTGCTACGAAAGGTCTCAAGCTCATGTCGTGTCTTCAAGCTAGCAAATACCTTCGCAAAGAATATCGAGCCTTCTTGGCCAATATTGTAGTAGCGGAGGAGGAAAAGAAAAAGAAAGTTGAAGTCAAAGATGTTCCAGTTGTCCGAGAGTTTCCTCAGGTGTTCCCTGATGATCTCCCCGGATTACCTCCAAGTCGTGATATCGACTTTCGAATCGACCTTATTCCTGGAGCTAACCCTGTAGCCAAAGCCCCTTACCGACTCGCTCCCTCTGAGATGCGAGAACTCTCGAACCAACTCTAGGAACTACTCGAGAAAGGCTTTATTCGCCCGAGCACTTCTCCGTAGGGCGCACCAGTCCTTTTCGTCAAAAAGAAGGATGGGTCGTTCCGGATGTGCATCGATTACCGGGAGTTGAATAAGCTAACTATCAAGAACCGATACCCCTTACCCAGAATCGACGATTTGTTTGACCAGTTGCAAGGTGCTCAGTGTTTCTCCAAGATCGATCTACGCTCAGGATATCATCAGTTGCGGATTCAAGAGGATGACATACCTAAAACCGCTTTCCGTACCCGATATGGCCATTACGAATTTGTTGTCATGCCTTTTGGTTTGACGAACGCACCCGCGGTTTTCATGGATCTGATGAATCGCGTGTGTAAGTGATGTGTGTAAAATGCAACATATAAAACACATCATTTAAGGCATAAAACTAACCCTTTTTAAGTACTAATGTTGGAAAAAGAGTGTTTTTGTCTTCCTTTTGTATTTTCAGGATGAAATGAGCTCAAAATCACAAAAGAAGCAAAAAGACCCCTAATTCTATCATAATTACAAGAAAAGGAACAAAAGCAAACTGCCCGGACCCTCAACGGCACCTCCCAAGACAAAGAGAAGAGAACAGATGTCTGAACACGCCCCGTGTCCAGTGAACACGGGGGCGTGCCCAGGAAGCAGCAGAAAAGACAAACCAGTAGAAGCTTCCATTGCTCACCACGGGGCCGTGCCCAGCGGACACGGGGGCGTGTTGAAAGTACAGCAGGCGCATTAATTGTAATTCGCAATTACAATTAATGAAGAGAGAGAATGTCAGACGGGCACGGGGCCGTGTTCAGCGAACACGGGGCCGTGTCCAGCGTTCTGTTCAGCCTATAAATAGAGGAGCTTGGCTTCATTCTCTCTCATCCCTTGGCACACCACCTCTCTCACACTTCATCCACCACCCACCACCACCATAACACCATCATCCACCACCATCATCCATTGTCCATCATAGAGTGTGTGAGTCGTCTCGGGATCCAAGATTGATCGTAAGAGTTCTTGACAATCAAGGCCATGTTTGCCTAAGTCTCTTACATCACTTGGTGAAGACAAGTGTTTAGTATAATACTTTTTATTTTTAATCTTTTGCACTTTTTATTTGGTTTTGTATTAATGACTTTAATAACTAGTTACTTATGTTGAAGGTGATCTTTCCTTATCGTTTGTCCGTGGTGTCTTGGCATTATTTTACTGTCTATATAAAATAAAAGATTTTCACCATTCATATCTCCACGGTCTATATGGAGGTATGTTGGCTACCTGGTCGGGGGTTAAGGGAACGGTTTGGTAAAGGTCTTGCCCTTGTTCAGCGTTTAGAGGTCCTGCTTGGGACCTGGGTCAAATTTAGTAGGATCTCCTTCAATGCCCATAGGTATTGGATGGCGGGGATCCAAACTCTTTGACCCCCTCATAAGCTAACTACTATTAATACTATAACCCGGCTATTTAGGACTGTATCCTTGCTGACTCAGACTACTTAGCCGAGGGTAACGTCACCGCCAAAAGCGGGGCCTACCATAATTTGCATTAATAACTTAATTCATTATCTTTCAATAATCCAACCCTTTAGGATTGTATCCTTGCTGACTCAAACTACTGGGTTGAGGGTAACGTCACCTCCGAAAAAGGGGCCTACTACAATAACTAAGATAATCTCTTAAACAAGTGCAAAAGTGCGAAAATAATCAAAGGTTATACTAATACACGTGTCGGATCCAAGTGATTCATCTTGTCTATCTGTTTTTATTTTATTTTATTTTTCAGCATTTAGTTAGTTTTTATTTTTCTTAGTTTAAAACATTTTTCTAACTTTTTGATTTGATTAGACGTTGAGGATAAACCGGTATTAAAAGCTCTTGTGTCCTTGGACGACCTCGGTATCTTACCAACACTATACTACGTCCACGATGGGTGCACTTGCCCATATGTGTGTTTAGTGTTAGTAAATATCGTGTTTTATAAATTTAAAACTTGGCTAAAAGTGTAAAAAGGGCTTAAAAATATATCTAAAATTATATTACACTACACGCACATCAAGTTTTTGGCGCCGTTGCCGGGGACACAAGGATTTTAAGAAAGTTAGGAATCAACGGCCTAATCATCTTTTTAGTTTTCTTTAATTTTTTAGGATTTTTTTTAGATTTTTCAGCTTCTGCAGAGCTCAGCACGGGGCCGTGCCCGCTGAACACGCCCCCGTGCCCAATCATTGGAACTGGCAATCCTGTTTTATATCAGACAGTAGGCTGAACACGGGGCCGTGTCCACTCAACACGCCCCCGTGCCCAAGATTCAGTTGCTGAAAACAGAACCGTTTGATCCCGGCGGTTGGTAACTTCTGATACAAACATGAGTAATAGTGATTCTTTTTACTTTCGGCACTCTTATGGTTTGTGGTGTCAAATATGTGGAGGCGAACACGAGGAATTAAAATGTTTCTTCCTCACTTATAGGCCACACTATATAGACCCACCAATTCCTTGTAGCCTTAAGAGGGGCGAAAGTAAAAATAAACACTATTTCTCCCTTGAATGCGCCCAACCGGATATTCTAGGAGATATGCTCCTTGACGAGCTATTTCAACTAGAAGAACTACTTCTAAATTGGTCAAAAGAACTTAGGAAGGATTTCTTAGATCCATCCCAAGACGATGACCATGAGGAAATGTTGGAACCGCATTCTGACAACCTCGTTGCTCCCGAAAATACCTTTCTTCCTAGACAAGACGTGGACGATAGTCGTCCCTGTGCCGATTGTGCCGTGAAGGACTCCCCATCGACCTCGTTCGGTGCATACATAGACCTGAGCGATTCGGCATACACCTTCTTTAACGAGAGCCCGGGAAAGGGTTGGACTTGTCCACCTAGAATGAAAATAGGAATTACCCTCACCGACAACCTCTTGCGTTCTCGCCTTAGTATAGGACAATTAAGGTATCTTAGGCACTATGGGGTTGTTCCAACAAGTCAGGAGCCACCCGATAAGAATTAGCTCCTTAATAAAGACAAAACTTCATAAATCAGCTTTCCGACACGGGGCCGTGTTCGGCCAACACGCCCCCGTGTCCATCAAAAGATTCCCTTCTGATCATGACGTCAGAATACGGACAAACTGTGTCAGAATTTTCTCTGCACACGGGGCCGTGTTCAGCGAACACGGGGCCGTGTCCAGCAGGCTGTCATTTTCTATAAATGCAGCCAAAAATCCTGCACATTTGGACCAACTTGGGGACAGAGATTTGAAGGAATCTTCTCTCAAACAATCCTAGGTAAGTCTAAAAGAAGTTTCCAACAACTCATCTTGTCCTTTCCTCTTCTAGACATTTCCTTCTTCTTCATCTTTCTTCAAAAGCCACCATGAAAAGTTTGAATTTTCAATCTTTATGGTAGGAAACAAGGAGTTTTGATCATGAAATCTTGGTAAAAACATGTTATGTAACATTGTTTAGAGTTATTTACTGTCAAAAAGCTTGCACAAACTCAGAAAATAACTCGAAAACCCAAGGTTCCTTGCTCCAAAATTCTGCAGAAAGATGAACACGGGGCCGTGCTCAGTGAGCACGGGGCCGTGTCCAGAAACTGTTTCGTCTTATAAACTACTTTTGGTTTATTTTTCGTAGAATGGCGAGTGAAAACAGCGAAACATCATCCGTGCATTCCTCAAACAGCCGAAGGGGAAGGAGACCCTCCGTTGAAGCCACACTTGTGCACTACGTGATAGCACTAAGAGAGGCTCTCGACGAAATGACGTCCGTAGAGGAGGTCCTCATTGACCGTATCAACGATCTTACAATGGGATTGGAAAGCAGCTTCCAAGAGATTAACCTTTTGCACCAAAGGTTAAACATTTTGGTGGCACCTCCTATGGAACCAGTCCTTCCACAACAAGACTGGAACTTAGCACTCGGTATTAACAACCCTACCGGGTGGGGAGACATCCCCGCGGAACCTCCTATGGAAATCCCACAAGAAGTCCCGGCGGAAGTTGAAACTCCTCAAACCAATGCGAACGAGCCTTCCTTCCTCCTTCCAAGGGAGGTAGAGGAATGGCTTGCCGACATATGAGGAGAAACGCATCCGAAAGTTGGAGTTCTACAAAGCCTTGTCTAACCAGGATCAGTAGATTCTTGGAAATTTTGCTAAAATTAAAATAAAACATAGGGCTAGAACTCCATAAGCTTACTATCTATGTAATTTTTATCTTTATATGTAATCTCTCTATTAGCAATGTTATGATGGTTTTTATGATTTATGGACTCATGGTGGTAATGGATGAAAAAGGGAACGAGAAAAAATGGAACCATGCAGAAGAACAGAGCAAACCGACAAAAATCTCCATAACAGAAGGCTCCACACGGGCCGTGCCTAACCAACACGGCCCCGTGCTGAGCCCCCTGCAGGAAATCTCCCAGTTCAGGTAACTGGACACGGGCCGTGTTCAGCGAACACGCCCCCGTGTCCAGGCTTCTGTTTCAATTCTATAATTTTTGTTACTGGCACTTGACCACGGGGCCGTGCCCGGTCAACACGGGGCCGTGTCCAGAGTGCCAGTAACACAAATCTTTGTTTTTAAACACACTTTTACATATTCTAATCAACCAAAAACTCTATTTTTGGACACATTGAGGACAATGTGTAATTTAAGTGTGGGGGGGATGCTAAAACCTTGGAATTTTGCAAAATCCTAAAACAAGCCTTACACAAAACTCTATTGGAACCGCTAAACACCCCAAATTTTTTCAAAAACTTTTTCAATTTTTTTTATTTATTTACTTGTCTTAGTTTAAGTTGGGAATAACAAGTTATAAAAGGGTTATATTTTTACAAACTTACAACCGATAGCGTCGTGATAAAAAGAACTAACATAAGAAAATTATGAAACGGTATAACAAGTCTAGCTAAAATTCGATTATATATGCTTGGTCACATTAAAAACCCATTCCCACAAAAAGTGAGTTTTGAGCCTATATTGAGCATAAAAAATACACATACTTAGATTAAATGCTCATTTTTCGTTTCTTGTGTGAATAGCCGCTCGGACTTTACAAATCTAGAACTTGCCACGACGATACATTCCCGGTCCTTACCAACTTAAACCCAAGTAAGTAAATGATGGAGGCATTAGGACTAACTATTTTTCTTTCAAAACCATTATTTTTCATTTTTTTTTACCTACCCAAAATCCCCCTAGAAAACCCCTTTGAGCCTAAACCTTTCATTTCATTACCCCCAAAACAATTTTCTACCCACCAAAAACCTTTTTCATTTTTTCACCTTTATTTTAGTGACAAACTCGGTTTTCATAAACATACCTTTACGTGAAAAAAAAAAAATAATAAAAAAAAATATTTGTTGAAGTCAAAAACAAACATAAGCTACAAAAAGCTTGTTTGGAGAAATACTTCAAAAATAAATAAGGTATTTTACGAAAACCGACACTTGTTACGATTTTCGCCCTTTTTACTAACCACTAACCAACCACCCACCTTTAAACCCAAGCCTTCACCCCAAAAGACCTCTTGATATTTACAAAGGTAAAAAGTTAAAAAGGAGGAGGATTGATCGCTTGGCAAGCATATGGAAAATGTAAATCCGTGCCGCTCTCGAGCGATTCACTTAAATATACACCTTCGGCCGAGTGATTGAGTGATCTCCCGTGAGGTATGTGAACTTGTATATAAATGGAATTTTAATAAGGCATGCTATGCCAAATTAAGTAGTTTATCTTATGTAAAGTTCAAAATAAACCATGACGAATAAGATTGTAAATAAGGTGAAAATAGAACCTATACAAACCTTGGATTCCCGACACTCTAGGACAAGTTAAAAAAAAAACTTCTCTTCTACCTATTCCATTTGGGAGTGTAAGCCACATTAAAAGAGTTTTGCTTGAGGACAAGCAAAAGTTCAAGTGTGGGGGTATTTGATGTGTGTAAAATGCAACATATAAAACACATCATTTAAGGCATAAAACTAACCCTTTTTAAGTACTAATGTTGGAAAAAGAGTGTTTTTGTCTTCCTTTTGTATTTTCAGGATGAAATGAGCTCAAAATCACAAAAGAAGCAAAAAGACCCCTAATTCTATCATAATTACAAGAAAAGGAACAAAAGCAAACTGCCCGGACCCTCAACGGCACCTCCCAAGACAAAGAGAAGAGAACAGATGTCTGAACACGCCCCGTGTCCAGTGAACACGGGGGCGTGCCCAGGAAGCAGCAGAAAAGACAAACCAGTAGAAGCTTCCATTGCTCACCACGGGGCCGTGCCCAGCGGACACGGGGGCGTGTTGAAAGTACAGCAGGCGCATTAATTGTAATTCGCAATTACAATTAATGAAGAGAGAGAATGTCAGACGGGCACGGGGCCGTGTTCAGCGAACACGGGGCCGTGTCCAGCGTTCTGTTCAGCCTATAAATAGAGGAGCTTGGCTTCATTCTCTCTCATCCCTTGGCACACCACCTCTCTCACACTTCATCCACCACCCACCACCACCATAACACCATCATCCACCACCATCATCCATTGTCCATCATAGAGTGTGTGAGTCGTCTCGGGATCCAAGATTGATCGTAAGAGTTCTTGACAATCAAGGCCATGTTTGCCTAAGTCTCTTACATCACTTGGTGAAGACAAGTGTTTAGTATAATACTTTTTATTTTTAATCTTTTGCACTTTTTATTTGGTTTTGTATTAATGACTTTAATAACTAGTTACTTATGTTGAAGGTGATCTTTCCTTATCGTTTGTCCGTGGTGTCTTGGCATTATTTTACTGTCTATATAAAATAAAAGATTTTCACCATTCATATCTCCACGGTCTATATGGAGGTATGTTGGCTACCTGGTCGGGGGTTAAGGGAACGGTTTGGTAAAGGTCTTGCCCTTGTTCAGCGTTTAGAGGTCCTGCTTGGGACCTGGGTCAAATTTAGTAGGATCTCCTTCAATGCCCATAGGTATTGGATGGCGGGGATCCAAACTCTTTGACCCCCTCATAAGCTAACTACTATTAATACTATAACCCGGCTATTTAGGACTGTATCCTTGCTGACTCAGACTACTTAGCCGAGGGTAACGTCACCGCCAAAAGCGGGGCCTACCATAATTTGCATTAATAACTTAATTCATTATCTTTCAATAATCCAACCCTTTAGGATTGTATCCTTGCTGACTCAAACTACTGGGTTGAGGGTAACGTCACCTCCGAAAAAGGGGCCTACTACAATAACTAAGATAATCTCTTAAACAAGTGCAAAAGTGCGAAAATAATCAAAGGTTATACTAATACACGTGTCGGATCCAAGTGATTCATCTTGTCTATCTGTTTTTATTTTATTTTATTTTTCAGCATTTAGTTAGTTTTTATTTTTCTTAGTTTAAAACATTTTTCTAACTTTTTGATTTGATTAGACGTTGAGGATAAACCGGTATTAAAAGCTCTTGTGTCCTTGGACGACCTCGGTATCTTACCAACACTATACTACGTCCACGATGGGTGCACTTGCCCATATGTGTGTTTAGTGTTAGTAAATATCGTGTTTTATAAATTTAAAACTTGGCTAAAAGTGTAAAAAGGGCTTAAAAATATATCTAAAATTATATTACACTACACGCACATCAGTAAGCCCTTCCTAGACCGTTTTGTCATCGTGTTTATCGACGATGTCTTGATCTATTCCAAGTCGAGGGCCGAACATGCGTAGCATCTGCGTTTGGTTCTTGAGTTACTTCAGGGGAATCAACTCTACGCCAAGTTCTCCAAGTGTGAATTCTGGTTGGAGGAGGTTCAATTTCTGGGTCACATTGAATAGTCAAGGTATACACGTTGATCCCGCGAAGATCGAGGCAGTTAAAGGTTGGATTACGCCTAAGAATCCGTCAGAAGTTCGCTCTTTTCTCGGATTAGCAGGTTATTACCGACGATTTATCGAAGGATTCTCCAAGATCGCAGTGCCGCTTACCACCCTTACTCACAAAGACAAGCCTTTTGTGTGGGGAACTGCACAAGAGACTGCCTTTCAAACCCTCAAACACATGCTGTGCAACGCACCAATTCTTACACTGCCCGACGGAAGCAATGACTTCGTTGTCTACTGTGATGCTTCGAACCTTGGTCTTGGCTGTGTTCTCATGCAACGAGACAAGGTTATAGCTTACGCATCTCGACAGCTCAAAATCCACGAGAAGAACTATACAACCCATGACCTCGAGCTAGGCGCAGTTATCTTTGCGTTAAAGATTTGGCGACACTACCTGTATGGTACAAAGTGTACGATCTTCACCGATCACAAGAGCCTACAACACATCCTTAATCAGAGAGAACTCAATATGCGTCAACGCCGATGGGTAGAACTCCTCAACGATTACGACTGTGAGATTCGTTATCACCCAGGCAAGGCAAATGTAGTTGCTGACGCGCTCAGCAGGAAGAATTACGTGCTAGGTGTCCGAAACATCCAAGCGCAGTATAATCTCGAAGCTCTCATCCGTGAAGCTCAGCATGCTTGTTTTAATGAGCGTACATTGAAGAAAGAAAGAATCTATCACGATGGAGCTCACCTTGTGAACAAGGCTAATGGGATATTCTACTATCTGGACCGAATCTGGGTTCCGAGGAGGGCAGATTTGCGAAAGATTATCATGAATGAAGCCCACAAATCCTGATACTCCATTCATCCCGGTGCAGACAAGATGTACCAGGATCTTCGCTACAAGTACTGGTGGCCTGGGATGAAACGAGATATCGCTCTCTATGTTGGTGGCTGCTTAACCTGTGCAAGAGTTAAGGCTGAACATCAAAGACCTTCCGGCTTACTCGAACAGCCGCCGATACCCGTATGGAAGTGGGAGAGCATAGCTATGGACTTCATAACTAAGCTCCCGACCACGCCATCAGGTCACGACAGCATTTGGGTTATAGTCGACCGCCTAACCAAATCAGCCCACTTTCTGCCAATACGAGAAGACTATAAGGTGGCCAAACTAGCCCAAATCTACACCGACGAGATCATTAAGAACCATGGTACGCCTCAAGACATCATCTCTGACCGTGACGCTCGGTTTACTTCAAGATTGTGGGAAACATTTCAAGCGGCTCTTGGTACGACGCTGAATTTGAGTACCGCATTCCATCCACAAACCGACGGGCAGACTGAAAGAACGATCCGTACTCTGGAAGACATGCTTCGTGCGTGTGTTATTGATTTTGGTGGTAGTTGGAGCAAACACCTGCCATTGGTCGAATTCTCGAACAATAATAGCTACCATTCCAGCGTTCAAATGGCACCTTTCGAATCCTTGTATGGTAGGAGATGTCGTTCGCCTATTGTATGGCATGAGATCGGTCATTCCCAATTAACCGGTCCCGAGATTCTACAAGAAACGACTGACAAGATCCACCAGATAAGGGAGAACTTGGTAAAGGCTCGGGAAAGACAGAAAAGTTAAACCGATAACCGACGCAAGCCTCTCGAATTCGAAGTTGGTGACTACGTACTCCTAAAGGTATCCCCTTGGAAGGGTGTAGTCCGATTCGGCAAACGAGGGAAACTTGCGCCTCGATTTGTTGGACCGTTCAGAATCCTGGAAAGGATCGGAAGGGTGGCCTACAGACTCGAATTACCGGAGGAACTCAGTAACGTCCACCCGACTTTCCATGTGTCAAACCTTCGGAAGTGTATAGCCGATCCCGATACGGCCATACCACTTGACGATCTTCAGGTCAACGAAACATTGCACTTCGTGGAAAAGCCAGTCGAAATCATGGACCGCCAGACCAAGCAACTCAGACGCTCTCGCATCCCGATCGTGAAGGTCTGATGGGAAGGCAAGCGAGGCGCGGAGTTCACTTGGGAACTCGAAAGCGACATGAAGGCCAAGTACCCGCAGTTGTTCAGATAGATCTGAAGCATCAAATTGGTAAAATCACGGCGATGTACGGCTCTCAGCCTAATTTCGGGACGAAATTCCCTAAAGGAGGGGAGGCTGTAACACCCCGTGTTTTCCAAAAGTCAAAGTCAAAGTCAAGTGTTGACTGTCATTGGAAGTAAAGATAATTTAAATTTATTTTATTTAGTTTTATTTTGATTTTCGTATTATGTTGAGTAAGTGTTGTATAAGCAAAGTAATCGATCGATAATCTAACCGCGAACCGACGATCGACTGTGAATAATAGGAAGTAACAATGCGATAAAGTTAATCAATCAATAATCAAGCTAATCGAATCAATCATCGAACTCAAGTGTGGGAATTTTTGGTACTTTATACGTGTGTGTGTGCCTTACGTGTTACTTGTGCATGTTTATTTTACATTGTTACACGTGGTGAATCAAGCAAATCGAATCGAAACTCGAAGGACAATCAAACTCAATCGAAGCCGAACCCGAATCGTAGTGTAAGGATGCTTGTATGTTAGATATAGTAGTTGGGACTAAAAGTAATTTGAATAGAAACTCTATCATACTCAAATCATCGTTCATCGAAATCGAAATATCAAAAATCATCGCGAAACGCTCAAAAAGGGACATTCTGATCGAACAGGACATCCTGATCGAACAGGCTAGCCGATCGAACAGGCTGTTCGATCGAGCAGCCCATTCGACCAGGAATGTTGTACGAACGAATGGACCTTTCCTCTTTTGGAAGCCTATAAATAGGGCTGTCATTGTCATTCTTTCCACTTTTGGAAAAGCTCTGACCGACCAGCCTTTGTTCTTCACTATTTCTCAGATTTCTCTCAATCCGGTAAGTGTTTCACTCTAAATCTTGTACGTTATTGTTCATTTATCGATTCTACACCTTTCTATCTTTCAAAACTTGAATTCCAACCATGAAATCACCAAGATCTAAGTGTTCTTGGGTAGTGTCATCATGGTGTTCTTCAAGAACATCAAGTTTTGGCATCATTCCACTATGAATAGCTTAGATCTAACCAATTTCCACATAAATAACCTAAAATCTACCAAAGATCTTAACATTTCACGGTGGAAAAGGATTGGAAGATGGGTTTTCATCAATCTTTCAACTCTTTTACACTCAACCTGTGAAAACGGAGCTTGAACCGACTTACACAATCATTCTAAACAAACACATGGTTCAAGATTGGGATTCTACCTATGAGGTTTACCGATTTCGGGTTAAACGTTAAGCAAAAGTCCTAAATCGTTCTCTGGCCGGACTTGGGTGATTCCTGCCCGAGTCAGTGAACTAAGGATTCCAGCTTGGTGGTTCAACTCGTTATCAAGCTACCTCGAGATCACAACAAGTTAACGGGAATAACCAAGTGTTAGAAGATAGGCTAACCAGGTCAGAAAGGCTGGCCGAACGGTTAGGCTGTTAGATCGAACAGCCCAACCGAACGGACAACCCAGCCGATCGATCGGGCCAGCCGATCGGCTAACACATGGACCCACAAATTCACAAGTGTGATATTGACGAAGTGATGTTCGACCGATCGAGCCATTCGATTGTAAACATTACTCATCGAATCATGAGATATTACACTTCAACACTTAGCCTTTTTGAAACATTGGAATGTCACCCGATCGAGCATGCCACCCGATCGAGTGACACCCTGCCAATTGATTACACTAAGGTGTCTAACCGATCGGTTGGGCTAACCGATCGAACACTTTGATGTTTTCAAATGCTGCAACTAAAACTTCAAAAGTTCAAACCATCATACACAAACACATCCTTCCCATTAAAGGAAGAAACAATCCACTTGAAAGGACCAGCCGATCGAGCCTGCCGGCCGATCGAGTGGGAATGTTCAAACGGACTTTCAAACCAGACGAACAGCCCGCCCGATCGAACCAGCTGTCCGATCGAACGGCCCGTTCGATCCACTGACACTTGTTTGCATTTCCGCGTTACTCATCGTTATCCTATCGAACTATTCAGGCTAACTTACTCTCAGCGCTCCCTTCAATCCATACCAAACCACTGTGAGTATACTCGAACCCTTTTTGCTTTTAGCACTTTTGGGTGTTACATACGTTCAATTATTCAAACACATCAATCACACAACTCAATACTATCTTATCGATGACCAACTTACGCATGCTATACGTGATCTAATATGACGCCTGTTTGTTATGTGTGTACTATGAATGCTGTCTACCTGCCTTAACAATGATAGTACTATAGTCTGGACTCGGCGCCCGTTCATTCGGGGGTTGTTAGGGACAATTCAATTTGCGTGTGCGCAGTGGCGACCATGCACTCGAACTGCAGTAGCAGTCAACTCGAAGTCACTGGTATTGATAGAATTCATGTCGATTAGCGAACATGCTGCATTATTTTACGTGAACATGCTGGTTACTCGAAAACGATTCTAAACTCTATATGCTATATCAAACTTGTGTACTCACCCTTACATTATATGTATTGACTTTATTTTAACGTATGTGACAGGTGCTTAGGATGTTTGATTGCTAGCTATGTGGGAGTCAAGACATAGGGGGATGTCTAGAAACCAAAAAGACAATTTATGTTTTGTTTATTTGAATCTGAGTCGTCGGAACAGAATATTTGTTTAGATGATAATCTGTAATAACTTGTTTATCGTTTGAGGCAAGGTATGGGACGTGCTATTTAAATTGAATGGTATTAATAGTTGTTATGGAAACTTCTGAACAATCTGTTTCGCTCAGTGCCATGCCCCGATGTTTTCCGCCATCGGTTGGGGTGTGACAGGTAGTGACAGCACAGTTCTTGTTGCTGGAGCTGCTGTTGTTGTTCCTCCTCTTGCGATGAGAGGACTTTGATGACTGTGATGCGGTGGCGGTGGCGGTGGTGTGAGCGGTTGGTGTGGCGGTTGCTTTGTGCAGGTTCTTTGAAGCTTTTTCCCAAAAACCAGCTTTTACTTGCTTGTCGTTGATCTCCGCGGCAAGCAAGTAAGTTTCTTCGATTGTTGCTGGCTTTGAAGCATGCACAAAATCTGCAACACAATCCGGCAGAGCGCGGATGTACTTTTTGATCTTCATGTCGGTCGTCTTCACATGGTCGGGACAGATAATGCTGAGCTGCTTGAAGCGAGCAGTGAGGGTAGCGTTGTCGCCATCTTTCTGCTTGAATTGCCAGAATTCATCCTCCAGCTTTTGGCGCTCATGGGGAGGGCAGAACTCATCGAGCATAACGTTCTTCAACTCGTCCCATGATAGACCATAGGCTGCATCATTTCCGCGCTTGTTCCTCTCGGCAGTCCACCAGTCTAGGGCGCGGGACTGGAAGACGCCGGTCGCATTTAGTGTGCGGAGATTGTCAGGACATCCACTCTGACGCAAAGTGACTTCGATCGAGTCAAACCATTGAAACAAAGCCGTAGGGCCTTCTTCTCCAGTGAACTATTTCGGTCCGCATGCCTTAAACTGCTTGAAGCTGAAAGCAGCTTTGGGAGTCTCGGTTCTGGATTCCTCAGACGATTTGCTCATGTTCTCGTATAGTTCACTGACAACTTGGGGTACAACCTTTTCCATTTGCTTAGTAATCATGGAAGCGAGGCGTTTGTCTGCTTGCTTTCGGCGAGCATCACAGGTAGCGCGAGATCCAGATGACGACATTGTCTGCAACAGACATAGTCCCAGGACTCAACACAATATAATCGAATCTCACCTCACAATCCTACTACTACTAAAGCTCAGGAACATGATCACGTAAACACATCGGCACATAATCACATAAGCACAGAAGCACATAAGCACATAACACGTAGGCACATAAGGCACGTAGAGCACATATAATCACATAGAGGCAGTCAGAATACAGAAAGCTATCATTCAAAGCCTGCGCGCGTTTGAGAATAGCGATCGCGAGTAGTATAGTATATTCGTATAACCTAGCATATGGTCGTTCACAATTAGCGATTTGACGGCGTTTTGAGATAGAGATGCAGTGCGAGTTGTGTGTGTCGATCAAAGCGAACGCGAAAAGCGAATAAATCACCAAAAATCGAAAACATATAAACAGATACGTCACACAAAACACATAAAATCAACAAATCTCAGAATCGAAACACATAGAAATCTAGAAATAGATTGTCTGCGGCTAGATAGACATCGACTATCTAAAGTGATTCGACTATTCACAGGGACTTTGGTTCACACTTTGGCCTTCGGGACTGTGCTCTCGCCTCGAATCTGGGCAATCGGCACGCATCCGTTCAGTTACAGTGCGAGTTCAAGTCGTTGGAGTCCGTCGAGACTTTGGTGAGAGTTTTGTAAAACCAAATTGAGATCGGAACGAGTCGTCAAGGTTCGGGTTTCACCCCTAACTTAACAACTTTGCCCCTGTTTTGATGAAAATAGAGACGAAAACCTGCGTTAAAGTATGGATTTCACTCCTGATTTAACGCAAATCCTCATGTTTTATAGATAAATATAGATCAAATAAGCAATTTAATCGAGAGTTTGCGGTTTTCACACCTAATCTCAACCAAATCACTTGTTCATTTTCGAAAATTTGAGTGCAGTGATAGTGTAGCATAGGCGAGAATAGCAGGGTATAGCAAGCAAGCTCGTACAAAATCCTTGAAGATATGCACAAGTCGGTCTATTGGTACCTAACTATAGACTAGGTCATTTCTAAGACATCGACCCGGACTAGGTCGAGTCTTGCCTAATTCCCTATAGTTATGGCTCTTATACCAATTTGTCACACCCCAACCGATGGCGGAATCATCGGGGCGCAGCACTGAGCAAAACAGATTGTCCAGAAGTTTCTATAACAACTATATTTACCAAATATTTAAAGCAACACGTCCCATACCATGTCATATAAGATAATACAATTATTACTGAAAAGATCTAGTCAAATTGTTCTGTTCTGACAACTCATATTTTTATTACAGACAATTGTTTATTGTTGACCTAGGTCTTTCCTAACCTCGATTTCGCAGCAAATAAGCATCCTAAGCACCTGTCACATATGTTAAAGTAAAAGTCAATACACATAGTGTAAAGGTGAGCATACAAATTTAATAGATATAATAGAGTTCGAAATTGAGTACGCATAACCAGCACGTACACAGTGTAAAATGAGGCATGTTAGTTATCGACATGAACCTATCGATCCCAGTGACTGCGGGTTGACTGCCCAAGGCAGTTCGCGATACACACTCACCACTGTGAGCCATGTAACTAATTGTCCTTAACAACCCCTGAGTGAATAGGTGCTGAGTCCAAACTATAGTACTATCGTTGCTAAGGCAGGTAGACAGCATTCCATGTGTAAACATAACAAATAAGCATTCATTAAGTCACGTATAACATGCGGTAACGGTTAGCGTTAAAAGTATTGCGTAGTGTGGTCGATGTGATTTAGAATAAGTAACATATGTAACACCAAAAGTGCATAAAGCAAAAAGAGACCGAGTATACTCACAGCGATTGGTGGATTGAAGGGAGCGCTAGAGAGTAAGGTTAGCCTGATCAGAACGATAGCATCACGAATAAGTGACGCGTAAAACGATAAAAAGTACGAGTGGATAGGACAACAGTTCGATCGGATGGTAGTCCGATCGGACGGCTGACCGTGCGAGTGGCAGTTCGCTCGGATGGTCACTCGATCGAGTGGCCTTTCGAGTGGATTGTTTCTTCCTTTAGGAAGGATGTGTTTGTGTATGATGGCTTGACTTTTGAAGTTTTTGTTGTAGCATTTTGAAAACACAGAAGTGTCACTACCTTTCAGGTCGATCGAACGACCGTTCGATTGGACAATCAACCCGATTGGTTGGACATTCCAATGAGAACAAGTTCACAGCAATTGGTTACTCGATTGGACTATAGTTCGATCAGGTGACAACCTGCTGAAATTGAACATGTTCAAATTGTTTAAGCATTGAAGTTTTAATGTCACATGCTCGAGCGGCTAATCCGATCGGACAACAATTCGTTCAACATTCAGACTTCAATTGGTGGTAAACAGTTTGAGTGTGAGACCCAAGGTGTAAGTCGTTCGGGTGGCAACCCGATCGGATGACAGTCCGATTGGATGGTAGTCCGATCGGACGGCATTCCGTCCTGGTCGTTCCGTTCGTCTTTCACTTGGTTATTTTGATAGTTTGTCGTTTTATCGAGGTGTTTTGATAACGTTTTAAGCAACAGAAACTTCATCAGTACTTGGTACTCCTGATCGGACAGGAATCACCCAAATCCGGTCAGTCAACTGTTCGAGACGGTGTTCCATGTTTAACCCGAAATCGGTAAACCTCGTAGATAGAATCTAGATCTTGGACCAACACAACCACAAGAATGAGTAAGAAGTCGGTGCAAGCTCCGATTCTATCGGTTTTGAGTGCATTGAGTGTAAAAGATGTGAAAGAAAGTTGGAAAACCTTCTCTCAATCCTTTTCACCGTGAATATGTTTAGATCTATGAGAGTTCCTTGTTTGTTTTTGTGGAAATCGGTTAGATTCAAGTTGTTCTCAGTGGATTGAGGCCAAAACATGAAGTTCTCAAGAACACCATGATGGCATCATCCTAGAACACCCCAAATCTAGTGATTTCACGGTTAAAAGTTAAGATTCGAAAGATAGAAAGGTGTAAGAGTGCGTGTAGATTAAGGAAGTACAAGATTTAGGAAGAGATCTTACCGGAATCGCGAGAAATCTGAAGAAAAGTGGGGAAGATGAGCTGGTCGGATGAGAATTGCCAAAAGTAGAAAGTATGATAGTGACTTGGGTTTTTATAGGGTTACCCGAAGTGGAAGGGGGCTGGTCGATCGGTTGGCAGGCCGGCCGACTGGCTGGTCGATCGAACTGCAGTTCGATCGGAGTGCTGGTCGATCGGTTAGTTGCCTGGTAGATCAGTCACTTGGTTTGACGAGTTTTGCCGTTTCGGTTGCGATTGCGAGCGATGTGAGTGCGATAGAGTTTCCTATTCAAATTACTTTTAATCCCAACTACTATATCTAACATACAATCATCTTAATTCACTTGCGTTTAGCGTTTGCGATTCGAGTTTTGATTGCGTTTCGATTGATTACCACAACACAACATATTTAACATGCACAAGTAACACATAAAAGGCACGCACACATATATAATTAACCAAAATGCGTAATTCGAGCTGCGAGCGCGATTGCGATAAGCGGTCAGATATGCGATAAATATCGAATAAACCTCTATTATTAATAGGTACTCCACATAATACAACTAACGTTTAAGCATAAATTAGGCTATCTACGAGTCAAAGAAGTCAAAACAGGAATTGAGCAAGGAGTTACAGATCGCAATTAGCAATCTTTTCTTCCTTTGACTTCAATCTTGACTTTGACTTTCGAAACACGGGTTTTTAAAGTAATGATCCATTTCATTCCTTTGTCCATTCCACTACCTCGTCCATTTCATTCCCTCATCTATTCTATTACACCATACCTAACAGACCCTTAGTTTACAAAGTACTCATTTACTTCTAAATAGTTACATGCACAACAATTTGTTAACAAAATAAAATATTTCTAAAATGATTGTATTTCCGTTATCTAAGTGGTATGCATACGCCGGTTCAAACAAAGTTAGAACTTTTTTTAGGAAAGAGTTAAATGCCATTTTAGATCTTGTAGTTTGGGTCACTTTGCCAATTTAGTTTAAAGGTTTTTTTTCGCCTATGGGTCCAAAAATATTTCACCGTTGCCATTTTAGTCCCCTGTGTTAACTTTATCCATTTGTTCTGTTAACGAGAAGGGCAATTCGGTCATTTTACATGGCCGAATCGCCCTTTTAGTTAACAGATTTACATATAAAGTGACCAAATTGCCCTTCTCGTTAACAGAAAAAATTGATGAAGTTAACCTAGTGGACTAAAATGGCAACGCTAAGACCTTTTTGAAGGCGAAAAATGAAACCTTAAGACTAAACTAGCAAAATGACCCAAACCACATGGACTAAAACGACATTTAACTCTTTAGGCTAGGAGAACATATAAGTTTAGGAATTTACCACCATTTCAAATTTTCAATACTATTTTTCATTTTATGTATTTACTCTAGCAATGAATAGGTGTATCGTCGCAGTGACGGATTCAATATTTTATTCTAACAGGTTATTTTTGGTAAATTCTCTTTAATTCTCTCTAATTTTTTTAAATTCTATAAGGTTCTCACTATTTTTTAACATTTTTCCAAACGCACTGGGTTCGGAACCCACAAATGTGGGTTGGATCCGCCTCTGTCTCGTTAGTATGGCTTACTAAAAGAAGGTTTGCTTCGGATCATGATATGCTCATCATATAATACAAGGGTGTGATGTTTCTTTTATAGATAATTTACCACCCTTGTTAGGGTGTAAGAACGCACTCATATTTATTATTTTTATGTCTTAACTTTTATAACATTTACCAATGACCGGAATAACGTAGCAATATAGTGTTCTCATAGATTTGAAAGTAAAATAATAAAATGTAAAAGCGTGTGTAAATATAATGGATTGTATGAGTCAATCGTTGAAGACACACTTACTTAAACGGTTGCAAGCCATAAGTCAGTTATACAATTTGCCCAAGTTGTATTCGTATTTGGGCTCTGAAGCAGAGTCACACACTCTCCACCAGTACGACAAAAATTTCTCTCAATCTACTTTACTGAACCCTTGCTTGCAATGTTTATAGATATTTTGGTCGATGTGAAACCGGCATAGAAACCTAGAGGCGTTCAGGAATACTATAGCACACGCGTTAATTAGGTCTATCTCTCTATCCGTGACTATCACACGTGCCATCATACATTCATGCAACATTGACTTGATCCTTTTAAGTACCCACACGAAGTTATCCCTTCGTTCTTTGCAAATAACGGAATGTGCGATACAAAAAGACTTGTTGGTCGACGTCAAACCCACAACCTGGACAAATGGAATGTTGTAGATGTTTGTTCTGTACGTCGCATCGATCAACAGCACGTGCCGGAATGCACGCCACATAGTAATCGGATGGGGATGAACAAAGAAAATCTATGTTATGACATCGGTTTTGGGTTCCTCTCGGGTGTCGTAAATGAATTGGTTTACATGCAGCATGTTTTCCAGTGCCTGAATGGGAGTCTTTCCGTCCATCTGTGATGCTCTAATTTTCTGAACCGCATTTTGCACGTCTTTCTGAACATGGAGGCTGTCGGGGTACTGCTTTCTTAGGGTTTGAAATATGTTACGTGTCTCCATGTTTTGAGCTGCCAGCTGCCCCCCCCCCAGCTTGTATTCGGCTTCAATAAATCTTCGCACAAACGCGTGGCCCAACAGACTCTGCGCAGGTTCATGGTTATGTTTCGAGTTGTCCACTACTAACTCCCACGTGTCATTTGTCACGTCCCGCACACCAAGTAATGAAAATGGGCAACCAATTTTTTTGCTGCTAGCTTTCCTAACTATTGCTTTACTACAGTGCTCACCACCATGGTCGTACACAAACCATACCATCCCCGTACTACCACCAATATTCTTCGATTGACGGGTGACAATAACATAACCATTCTCCTTTCCCGTTCCTTGTACCCAATTCTTCAGAGCAATTAGACACATGAAACGCTAAAAACAGTTACGTTATTTAACAATAATAATAATAATAATAATAAGAATTCTAACAACAATACATATATTAACAATAATAATATTAAGAATTCTAACAACAATACAAATATTAACAATAATAACAATATTAATAATATTTTAACAATAATACATATTTTAACAATTACACAAATATAATATTAACAAAAAAATTAATAATTATAAACAACAACAACAAAAACAACAACAACAACAACAACAATAATAATAATAATTTTGACAATAATAATAATAATATTTTAACAATAACACAAATTATAATATTAACAACAATAATAATTTTAAGAATCTAACAACAATACAAATACAATTAATAATAATATTTTAACAATAATAAAAATATTAATGTGATACCTGATTAATTTAAACCGGATTGTCCGGGTTAGAGGGTTGATAATCATCATTCAATGGTGTGTTTGGAGGCTCATCACCGTATCCTCCGTATCTATCCGAATTATCTTGTTGCACGTAAGAAACTTCACACCCATATCCATAATCCGGATACGATTGTTGTGCCGGGTAATATGGTTCATCAACAAGGGCATTCTCAGCACTGTATCCTACGTATCTATCCGGATTACCTTCTTGCACGTACGGAGAATCACACCCATATCCGTAATTAGGATACACTTGATGCGCCGAGTAATATGGTTCATCAACAGTTGGAGTCGGAGCCTTGTTCAAGTCTGGAAACTGTATGTTTTGATCAACTGGAACACCAGACACAATCTCGTCCTCATTAACATCATTCACTCCCCACGAGTCGTTAGAATACTGTTTAAAGAAACAATTGCCGTCCCAAAATGATGCCATTTTAGCTCCACAGTCATGCGGCAAATTATAACCGATGAAGTAAATAACTGAGGAAGTGTAGAATGTGATATATTGTTTTAAATTCGTAGGCAGATGGATGTCTAAATACTGTTTTGAATTCACAATTATCAGCCTCGTATAGCTCTATACTCGACGTATACCTTTATTCACGTACCTAGACAACATAGTATAAATGTCAAATGACATACGCTGCGTATGGCTCTATATGCAGCGTATAGGTGCCTCGTATACTGGCTTCGTATGGCTCTATACGCCGCGTATATCTGCATGATTTGACAGTGTACGAGGTTGATTAACTGGTCATGTACCTACGCTGTGTATAACTCTATACGCAACGTATAGGTGCCTCGTATACTGGCTTCGTATGGCTCTATACGCAATGTATATCTGCATGATTTGACAGTGTACAAGGTTGACTGACTGGTCGTGCACCTACCTTGTACCTACGTTGCGTATAGACTTATACGCAGCGTAGGTACAGGTAGGGTTTGATGTACAAATAGCCAAGTTGGTGTGCCAATATGCACACCCTTCAAATTATTTCAATCAAAATTCCATCGATACGATAGAATAACATATAAGTATTCGAATCAATACACATGCGGCGAGATCTAAACAATTATGCAACAGAAATCATTGAAACAAATTTCACAATTCGCATTCCATGGAAACAAATTCAATTTGCGATTACAGATCGAGCACAAAATAATTAACTGGAAGACTTTTACGTTTTTTACTGTCAAAACCTTATCTTCATTTTAAAAACCGCACCCTTCATTTGTTAAGGTAAAACCACCAATCTGGTTGCCTTCTATCAACCCTTTCATAAAAACCATTTCAAAATCCTAAATCACAATCGGATATAGCCCCATCTCACCACCGCAACCTTTCACCACCAGTGTTAAACCGCTATTATATGTTATACCACAACCGTCGCCAAGTCAAACCTAGAGAATTAACTACTTAAAAACCTCCCATGTCGATTGAAGCCATCATCACTAAATTGGTCGCATATTATAACCCACATAATAGCAGTCGTGTAACGCACTGCGTTTTCATACTTTCCATATTTAGAAACCATTGCTTGAAATTCTTTTTTTTTTGGAAATCTTGTATTCCTTGTAATTGTATTTCGTTGTATCGTTGTAAAATCCGAGACTTTGATCGTAATAAAACGAATCTTTTATACATCGTTTATGCATGTTTATACATTGATACGTGCACTCGTTTGATACATGGTTCGTAATTTGTATAAACGTAAGCTTAACTCATAAACAATGATCGTGTATTCGTTTCCTTAAATCTTCATAAATTTAAATACTTAGTTATTCGATTACAAGATTAAGTTGTATGTTTTTTTTTCACTTGATCATACCAAACTATAAACCATACATACTTGTTACATTTCATGTGTTATACACACCTATGTTATCACACTTTTTGCTAAACTAAAACATGTCATTAATGCATTTTGGGACCTTGTTACAAGTTACATACATACTAGACACCATGTAACACTTTATTAAACATCAAATATATACCTTCTAATGTTAAAAAAAATAAAATAAAAATAAAAATAATAGGGCTGTTAACAGCCTTGCATCAGCCCACTTAATTTCCTTGTTTTGAGTTATTTAGCCCACTAAACACTTCCAAAGCCCAAACCAATGAAACCCTAATCCATCCCCTATATCACCCAAGCCTCCTCCAAGCATTTTCACTTTCTAAACACTCTCCATTCACTCTCAAACACTCCAAACCGTAGCTGATTGCAGAAGTTTGAGCAGATTTATACCACTTCACTAAAGTGAGCATAACTCACTCAATTCTTATCCGATTCACTCGATTCTTTTTCCTACCACTTTGTATTGACCTTAGCTACGTTTCCATGGGTTTTCCCTGGAAAACCAGAGCCTGGAATGTTGCCAAAAGAGCTCCAATGTGGACTGATTTTTCTGTTCTTGTTTCAAACTTTGATAAACTTGTTTAAACTTGAGGAAACTCATCTCAAACCTATGTCCTTATGCTTATAACCACTTCTATGGTTAGATAGGCTTAAAAACAAGGTTGAGACATTCAAAATCAGAGGTATAAACCTCAAAAACTTTCTGTTTTGTTCAAGGGTTTTAACCCACAAGTGATGCTCAAGTTCAAGACTTGATGATTGTGTGATTTAGGATTAGCTTGGGCTAACCTACTTGAAAATTCACACATTGCTTGATGTTTTCTCATAGATTAGTTGTTCATATTCTATTGTTTCTTGTAAGTTCATGACCCTCCTTGTTGTTCATAACAACAAGTGTAGTGGTGAACAATAGAGGTACCTAAATGGAAGCTTTGTTCTTCCTACCTCATGTATGAATTCCATAATACTTAGAGGTGCCTAAATGAAGATTTTAATCTTCTACCTCATGCTTGACTTATATAATGTAATATACACTATGTAATATTTATGTAATCACCAAATAATCGAACTCTTGGTGATGAACTAATGGACATTCGTCAAGCTAGTAGATTGTATCATCTTAGGCCTTGACAACTTGTCACGATTCTAAGGGAACTTTGTTCCATGAAAACATTTAAACTCTTTTAGAGTTTCACAGTGTCAAGAACAAGTGTCATAGGTGTTAGATGATTATTTTCATATGTTTATTTTTTATGTTATTTAAACTCCAAATCCCTAGAACCATATGTAAATTCCTCTTAAACTCCAAATCAAACACATTCAACTTCCTAATCTCAACAACTTCGTCACATGGGATAATCGGAAAGCATATGCAACTTTGTGAGTACACTTGACCCATTTTCCTTTTAATACACTTTGGGTGCAACATGTTTTACTTGTTAAAATACACGATTCACAAACATGCTTTTATTCATTCAATCCTTATACATGCTTTGCTATGCTTAGGTTCATGCTAGAATACATACTACTTGTAAACTCGGCTTAACAATTGTAGCGCTATAGGAGTAGCACACCACCCGACGGGCTTTTGTTGAGTCTTTATTCTAACGGTCTCGTCACTTTTGTGTCGAGGGATGCTAAATACTAGTGGACACTAGAGTTGACATATTGTTATGCATGATAGATTGACCTTGTATACCAATTGCTATGTTGGATTGAAAATATCTTTTTATACATATGCCACGAGTCTAAAACTAGTGCACTCGCCAATACCTTTGTATTGAACTATGCTTTTAAAACATGTTGCAGGTTTAGCGATGATGTTGATGACGCATGGAATCTAGTAGGATGCTTAGATACACACTTTAAATTTTGTATTTTATTTATATTGTATTTCATTATTCATGTTGTATTTGTTTCAAATCCTTGTAATTGACTCTTTAGAAATGAAATGAAAATTTATCATTTAAATACTTATCACAAATAGTGTTATGAAGTCTCTTGCAATCTATTACGTCTCATTCCGATGTTTCCGCCGTCGGTTGGGGTGTTATAGATTGGTATCAGAGCCATAACTATAGGGAATTAGGAAAATTGCCATGCTTTTGACCTAGTCTAAAGTTAAGCACCAAAATTCGGCCATACTTGCTTCACATGCTACTTTTATGAAATATCTTTACATGTTATTCTTGAAATGTCTCTTACGTGTTATTTTCTTAAAATGCTTTATGCGCTTATACTTGTTATTATTATTTTGAACATATGTCTTCTACTCATTTATACTAAATTCGAAACTACTTGTAATACACAAACGAGACGACTTCACCAAAATAGGCGTGAAACCCATAATTTGGTGAAAGACTCTCAATCCACCTATTCTTTTTACACGAAATTCACCACCAAGTTAGGAGTGAGATCCTCACCTTGATGGAGAATTTCTGCTATCAGATTCTAGTGGACCCTCGTCAAAGTGTTGAAATTAAATTTTGACCCGACGAGTAACAAACACACTTAGGATACGAAATCGTCAAGTTAGGGGTGAAACCCGCACCTTGTCGACTAGTTCCACTCCTTGAATTTTTCATAAATCCCGCCAAGTCTCGAAATTTCGATTGATTTTGGACATGTAGTAACCGGAAGGGTAAATACCGTTAACCGACTTGTCGGCGAGAGTATTCCACCTATTAGGCCAAATCATGCTCCTCAAATTCAAAAGACTTTTCGACCACTTTGGTTAGTCAAAGTTCCGTTTTGGAACCATCCCAAATTTTAATCAAGCATGTGTTTCTATTATTTATTTTATACGATGCAATCTTTCAAATTCGAATTTACTTTCAATATTTTCTTCTCACACACACATCATACTAAATCTTTTTCATAAATTTACACCTGTGCATGATTTCAAAACGTCACTCAATTTTGTTTACATTCTTTATAATGCCAAAATGAAGACATATCATTGAGTTAGGAGTGATTTCCTTACCTTGACGATTAACTCCACTCCTTCTTTTCTTAAAACGACCTCACCAACGAGTTAGGGGTGATTCCTTACCTAGGTGATTATTACCAAAACTTTCCTTCAAAATACTTTATCAAGCAAACACAATCATGTTTCATACCTAAATCATTTATCATTTATCAAAATACCCACTTATCAATTCCAAAATACATTGTTTTATCAAACGTACTTCTTATCCTACAATCTATTTTCACATAACTCACATATACGAAATTCTTAATCATACCTTAAAACGTTTTATTTCCCTAATTTCAAAACCTTACGAAATGCTTCCTAGCAATTTAATCGGTCCAATGAATCTCTGGCCCATGAACTTCATATTCAACTTAATCACTAAAACACGCACACGTTATCATCATACTAGAGACTTCCATTCTAAATCGAAATCAAACCAACCTTTCTCAATTACTTATAAGATCTTATAGATGTTATATGATTGTTTTACCAAATACTCTTTTCAACATCAACAAATCATTTATTAAAACTTTTAACAATCACTAAGTCCTTTTGCTAAATTTCTTTTCTAAGGATCCTCATTTTCACAACAACCTCCTAAATTCATAATTTCTTGTTTGATGAAACGAACTTACTTTTTATCGAAAACCTTTTTCCTGCACCAATTTACAAAACACGTGGGCAAGAAGACTTCATGGGGACCGACCATCTTCGGATTACGAAAACTCTTTAAAAACAAAAGTAGCATTTCCATTCATTACAAAATACATTATGCTTAACCAATGAGTACTTTATATCCTCTTACATATACAAACTATATTCTACCCATCCAATCAAGCTCAATCTAATTTTGATTCGATAAACTCAACGTTTTGTTTAAACAACTATACATGCATATCATCATACACATTTTAGTCGATATCTCGCGATAACATCATTCATATCGTTCGTATTTACATACTCAACCTTTTGAATGCTTTTATACGCTTAAATCCGATATGTCCCAACGTACACTATATACATAAATTTTGTTATTCGTACCTACACTTATACGCAAATGTTTTATGCTTATACTTATACTCATACTACTCGTACGTTTTATGTTTATACTCATACTTACGTGCATATTCATACTTAAACTTATACTTATGCTCATACTTTCATTCATACTCATGATTCATAGATTCGTACCCGTACGCGAGAGTAATCCGAGTGATTCGCTTTCGTGGGTCCCATACATACTTAAGCATGGACTTGCTTATATACTATATTCTTATACGTACACATTCTTATTTTTAAATTATGTATACCCTGATTCATACACAACTAGTACAAGTTATGCAGATCATGCGACGATCAAAATAATCGCGGGTGCACACGGGATTATAGTGATAGGCGTATGAAAACCATAGAGCGTACTACTGTGTATGGTAAGACGCGGAACGTAACATGACACCGAATAACAAGACGGACATAACATGGTCAAAACATGGTGGATACACCGCTGGTACTTCCTATGTATAAGTGTTTTCACCATGTTACCAAACTTTCGTAAAACGTGCCATGAGAAATTCAGTGTTTTGCAGACCTTTTGACATAATACAAACTTTAAACAACTCACAAACGCATTATATCCGATTATCCATGATGAGACTTCATCTTTAACACGCTACTTTCGTCTATCTAATACTTATATCATTCATATACTTGCATTCATTTAGAGTTAATCGTTCTCCCCATACTCTTATTATTCTCCATTATCCTTTCATTCATACGAACCCTGTTCACAATCAAGCTTGTTTAAACATTCAAATCCTAACTTATCTCATTACCTTTAAAACCGTCTTCCTATTCTTTATTCTTGTGTAAATGTACTTAGTATACCTTTAACGCTTTATTCAAAGTACCAAACCTTTTCGTTCCTCTCAATAAACAATTTTTACGAAAGTGTGATTTTTATACTATCCTTAAAACTTCCCCTGTAAACTACCCCACTTTCCAACAAAACACAAATCGTTTGTCAAATCTTCCTTCTTAATACGTCCCATTTTTAATACATCTCCAATTTAAGTTATCCAAACTTGTTTAGACTCACTTTACCTATATACGCACCTACACGTTTTCAACTATGTCTGGTACCCCAAATTATTTAGACAACGAACTCCCTTGCAAATTTACCTTGTCGTTCTTCAAAGTTTCGTCCTTTTCAAACCGTTTCAAAATTTCCAAGTCTCAATTTTTTCCAAAACTTTTTCAAGTCTTCCTCTTAAATAAATTTCAGGACGAAATTTCCTAAAGGAGGGGAGACTGAAACGCCCTGCGTTTTCATACTTTCCATATTTAGAAACCATTGCTTGAAATTCTATTTTTTTGGAAATCTTGTATTCCTTGTAATCATATTTCGTTGTATCGTTGTAAAATCCGAGACTTTGATCGTAATAAAACAAATCTTTTATACATCGTTTATACATGTTTATACATTCATACGTGCACTCGTTTGATACATGGTTCATAATTCGTATAAACGTAAGCTTAACTCGTAAACAATGATCGTGTATTCGTAATCCTTAAATCTTCATACATTTAAACACTTAGTTATTCGATTATAAGATTAAGTTGTATGTTTTTTTCACTTGATCATACCAAACTATAAACAATACATACTTGTTACATTTCATGTGTTATACACACCTATGTTATCACACTTTTTGCTAAATTAAAACATGTCATTTATGCATTTTGGACCATGTTACAAGTTACATACATACTAGACACCATGTAACACTTTATTAAACATCAAATATATACCTTCTAATGTTAACAAAAATAAAATAAAATAAAAATTATAGGGTTGTTAACAGCCTTGCATCAGCCCACTTAATTTCCTTGTTTTGAGTTATTTAGCCCACTAAACACTTCCAAAGCCCAACCCAATGAAACCCTAATCCATCCCCTATATAACCCAAGCCTCCTCCAAGCATTTTTCACTTTCTAAACACTTTCCATTCACTCTCAAACACTCCAAACCGTAGCTGATTGCAAAAGTTCGAGCAGATTTATACCACTTCACTAAAGTGTGCATAACTCACTCAATTCTTATCCGATTCACTCGATTCTTTTTCCTACTACTTTGTATTGACCTTAGCTACGTTTCCATGGGTTTTCCCTGGAAAACCAGAGCCTGGAATGTTGCCAAAAAGGCTCCAAAGTGGACTGATTTTTTTGTTCTTGTTTCAAACTTTGATAAACTTGTTTAAACTTGAGGAAACTCATCTCAAACCTATGTCCTTATGCTTATAACCACTTCTATGGTTAGTTAGGCTTAAAAACAAGGTTGAAACATTCAAAATCAGAGGTATAAACCTCACAAACTTTCTGTTTTGTTCAAGGGTTTTAACCCACACGTGATGCTTAAGTTCAAGACTTGATGATTGTGTGATTTAGGATTAGCTTGGGCTAACCTACTTGAAAATCCACACATTGCTTGATGTTTTCTCATAAATTAGTTGTTCATATTCTATTGTTTCTTGTAAGTTCATGACCCTCCTTGTTGTTCATAACAACAAGTGTAGGGGTGAACAATAGAGGTACCTAAATGGAAGCTTTGTTCTTCCTACCTCATGTATGAATTCCATGATACTTAGAGGTGCCTAAATGAAGACTTTAATCTTCTACCCCATGCTTGACTTATATTATGTAATATACACTATGTAATACTTATGTAACAACCAAATAATCGAACTCTTGGTGATGAACTAATGGACATTCGTCAAGCTAGTAGATTGTATCATCTTAGGCCTTGACAACTTGTCACGATTCTAATGGAACTTTGTTCCATGAAAAAATTTAAACTCTTTTAGAGTTTCATAGTGTCAAGAACAAGTGTCATAGGTGTTAGATGATTATTTTCATATGTTTATTTTTTATGTTATTTAAACTCCAAATCCCTAGAACCATATGTAAACACCTCTTAAACTCCAAATCGAACACATTCAACTTCCTAGCCTCAACAACTTCGTCACATGGGATAATTGGAAAGCATATGCAACTTTGTGAGTACACTTGACCCATTTTCCTTTTAATACACTTTGGGTGCAACATGTTTTACTTGTTAAAATGCACGATTCACAAAACATGCTTTTATTCGTTCAATCCTTATACATGCTTTGCTATGCTTAGGTTCATGCTAGAATACATACTACTTGTTAACTCGGCTTAACAATTATAGCGCTATAGGAGTAGCACACCACCCGACGAAGTTTTGTTGAGTCTTTATTCTATAACGGTCTCGACACTTTTGTGTCGAGGGATGCTAAATACTAGTGGACACTAGAGTTGACATATTGTTATGCATGATAGATTGACCTTGTATACCAATTGCTATGTTGGATTGAAAATACCTTTTTATACATATGTCACGAGTCTAAAACTAGTGTACTCGCCAATACCTTTGTATTGAACTATGCTTTTAAAAATGTTGCAGGTTTAGCGATGATGTTGATGAGGCATGGAATCTAGTACGATGCTTAGATACACACTTTGAATTTTGTATTTTATTTATATTGTATTTTATTATTTATGTTGTATTTGTTTCAAATCCTTGTAATTGACTCTTTAGAAATGAAATGAAAATTTATCATTTAAATACTCGTATTTTGTGGTAAGTTTTACATCAATCGACTCGTATTCTCGTTCTGATCAAAAGCCCTAAAACATCGGTTTGTAATTCGGAAAAAAACTTAACTCCGTTAAGCTATTTTAATGGCGGACTATTTTACAAAAAATATTTGGACGAGGTCGGATTATTTTTGGCTAATAACTGACTTGGGATTATTATCGACCAATTTCAGAAAGATGGGATTATTATTTTCCAATTTGACTCTAAGTTTTTACGTAAATTTTGTTCGGAAACGAGTTGGGTCAAATATAATATGTTTTTATTAGACGATATAAATTCAAGTCACTTTACGTTTCGACACCGCCTTAACACGTCGTACCTTTTTTAGCTTAAAACACCATTTTTATGTGCTAATTTTTATGCATGCGTCAGTATAAATTCAATTTGGTTTACCTTTCGACGTAAATTTTCTTCGGTAATATGTTAGCTCAAATATAATGCGTTTTCGTGCTTATTTTTATGTACGTTTTCAGTTGGTATACATTTTGACGTAAATTAAAATTAGCAAGTTGTGCGAATAGTGCTTTCATCCTATTTATTTTTTGTTTCTTTCTTAAGTTTTTTTCGGACTTTATTATTTTTATTTGTTTTACTTTTCTATTTGTTTAATGTTTTAGTTTTAGGTTCCTTTAACATTAAAATTATATTTAAGATAACATTTACATTTCATTTACAATTAATTTGAAATTAGCCCGTCCCACTGTTCAATTTAAATTTATTTTAATGGTTTTCAGTCAATGTAAAATATGTGTCAATATTTTTTAAGCATATCTCTTTCGGTTGCTATACTGAACCAAAATAGATATTGATCGAAACCCCGCAGCGTAGCGTGCGTAATCTTACTAGTTGTGTACACTTGAGAACATGTTTTTTACAAATAAAAAAAAAAATAGATAAAAAAATCAGATGAAGAATGCGTTTGTATACGTGCACAAATTAGTCTCAGCCATATAAAAAGCAACAATCATTCACTCACACGTATCAAATTTATATTTTATGTGCGTATAAGTGAATAACTATGGCGTAATGTACCCTGGCGACGTTCCTCTCATAATGGATGTGCGTACTCGCAAACAAGCAATTTTCTTCCTCATCTAGTGTGCCCTTAAGCCACTTTCATTATTGTCAAGGACAAAAGTGTGTACTTCATTGTGTGTCCTAAGGCGTTATTTATTATCATTTGTACACACCGTAACATATTATTTTCTTCATCGTCTGTTGCATTAACTTCTATGGTTCACATGCCAACACATCGTCTTTTAACTTCATGACTGGCCTTTGCACCAACAACGCCTCAATAAACTTCACTAGTCATATCCATGAGTTTAGAACCCTTGAATTTAACATGTTGCGGAAGGAAAACCGAGGAGAAGGATAAGAAGAATGGGAACGGAGAAGTGTAGAAGAAGCAAGAAACATAAAATGATAAGAAAACGCAAGATGCAAAGAAGAAAACAGGACGGTAAGATGAGAAGAGAAAAAAAAAGGTTATCCTGGTATCTTAATAAGTTTATAGAATTTTTCTTTTCAACCATTTGAGCGGTTTTCTGACTATAAATTGGTAAGAAAATAATCGTTGTGTAAGCAACGAGTATTTAAGACAATGGATAACGGCAAATGTTACAACAAGAAGTTATTGTAGTGATGGTTCTAAAGCCCCACTTGTGCCTGAAGTTCATGCATGATGTTTGATTAGAAACAACACTATTAGTCTTGTTACTAAGCTTGGACCTCATAATCAAGCCAATGTGTGAGACGGGTGGCTTGTGCCTCGTACTACATACGTTAGAATTGAATATGTTACTTGTTTCGGATACGAGTCTTTTAGTTTAATGAACTAACCACTATTTCTATACTGTTTGTCATTGAATGCATTTACTCTAGTAAGGAATAGGTACCTCGTCATGACAGTTGCTCTGGATCTTGATAGGATCCTAAGGTCATGTGTAGTCATAAAGCCCTTTGTAGGGCGTTATGTGATAAGTGCCGAAACGCATAAGAGAGTGGCTTTATATAACTTGAGTGTGTAGTTGGGATATATATGTATGGGGCTTTGTACATATATGTATGTATATATACGTGTGAGAGTAGGGAAGAATGGGTCACGCCGTGATGGTGTTCGCAAGGATTGAAATTTTCTCACCCATAGCGCCCCCCCGTAATGGTGTTCATGGGCGCTATGGAGTGTTATGCGAGGATATGGCGTGATATATGGCCCCATTACGGATGGTCTAAGACAAGGGTGTCATGCTTTGTCTTGTATAGACAATTTACCACCCTTGTTCGAATACATCTGTGTTCATTTTTTTTTTGTCTTTAACTTTTAAAACACTTAAATTTTACCGGACTAGCGTAACATTTTAAGTATGGTAAAATCAACTTTAGTCCGTTCAATAAGGTATTACCATTTACCATTATGGTGCTCTCCAGGGGCGGAGGTATAGTATAGGTAGGAGTATCACGGTCTACGGCTCCTTCGTAGTGTATTTTTTCGGTTTTATATAAAGGATACCATTAAACAAATATGGGGACACCCCTAAAAGAAAATAGGATCCTTTAATTTATTAAAATTGCAAATTTTTATAAACACAAACCTTTAAAACACCAAACTTGTATAATAATTAAGCTCAAACCTTTTACAACACTAAACTTGTATAATAATTAAGTCGTTGACCACCGTTGACCTACGTGCTTGGTGAGTATTTCTTGTCCTTTAATTTTTGTTTGTGGACAATGTTTATGTAGTATTGTTGTTTGTAGATTTGTTAGGGTTTAGTGTTTAGGTAAGTTAAATTTTACAAAAAGTTATAGTTTGTTGTATGGTTATTATTTTTTTTGGATACCCTTAAATTAATAGGCTACCTCCGTCACTGTTACTCTCATAGATTCGAAGATAAGAAACATGCCCCACTCATAAACCATTAAACCTTTAGTTTACAAAAGTACTCATTTACTTCCAAATAGTTACGTGCACAACAATTTGTTAATAAAACAAAATATTTCTAAAAGGATTGTATTTCCATTATCGAAGTGTTATGCATACGCGGTTCAAACAAAGAACTCTTTTTAGGAAAGGAGTACATATAAGTTTAGGAATTCACCACCATTTCAAATTTTCAATACTATTTGTCATTTTATGTATGTACTCTAGCAATGAATAGGTGTATCGTCGTAGTAACGGATTCAGAATTTTATTTTAACAGGTTTTTTTTTTTTGTAAATTCTCTTTAATTCTCACTATTTTTTTTTCTAAATTCTATAAGGTTCTCATTAATTTTTACATTTTTTCCAAACGCCCTGTGTTCGGAACCCACAAATGTGGGCTGGATACGCCTATGTCTCGTTAGTATGGCTTACTAAAAGATGGTTTGCTTCGGATCATGATATGCTCATCACATAATACAAGGGTGTGATGTTTCTTGTATAGATAATTTACCACCCTTGTTAGGGCGTAAGAACACACTCGTATTTGTTATTTTTATGCCTCAACTTTCAGAACATATACCTATGACCGAACTAACGTAACATTATATATGTTCATATCAGCGTTGGTCCGGTCAATAACATGATAGCAATATAGTGTTCTCATAGATTCGAAGCTAAAAAAGTTGCCCCCTTCATTTACAAAATACTAATTTACTTACACATAGTTGCATACACAATAAATTGTTTATAAACAAAATGTTTCAAAAGGTTTTAATATTACCTCCTTCCCTGCCTATCCAGTATCCAAAGAGTTTTGTCTATTTACAACTGTGATCCTAATAGAAATAAAGAGTTACAACTTTACCCCTCAACCTTTTAGACTGTATCTACTATTACATTAATTATACTCGGCAACCGATCTCTGCCATGGTTTGCCTGATCAAGACCGCAATCCGACTCGAGTCGAACCACCAAGTTGTCAACCGAAGACGGTAAGCGTCCCACAAGCTTGTGAAGGCTCGGTACCAGAACCTGTTCAGCCCAGTCCTCTAACCCCGTTCTCCCGAACCATAGCCCGCTTACTATGTTGTCTATGGTTGCTTCATCGACCTCGATGGATAGTTTCTCGTCGAATAAGGTGGAAAATGTGGTTTTTATTGTTTTCTCGATTTCGTGACGGATTAGCCCAAATTGAACCGGTTTAAACATGACCGTCACGTCACTTGGACCCGCAAGCTCGTGTGGTACCGAAACTGAGGTACTTGCAAAATGTGGATTCTCGTCTCCTTGCTCGATAGTGAGATCGCTTGTGTCCGTCCGCTCTTCCTCGGTGTCCACCGCAAGGTTAAGATCGAGCGAGAGACCGGACCCTACTTTCTTTTGTTGTTTTGGTGATGAATTTACCTCCGAAAGCCAATCCGCTCGTCTTTTGGGTCGTTTTTTACAAATAGTTAGCTTTAGTCGCCAGTCATCGGATGAAGACGAATGCGGCCACTTGTCAGCGATTTCATCACCATTGTTCGTCGACCAGTTACCGGTTAACACAAATATAATGTTCCCGAGGCTAATCTCACGACCATAAGAATCCGTCAACCGGCCTCTCTTCATTGCTTCTTTTATGCTCCCGCGAACGAGCATATCCGCTTCATCGATATCCGAAAGTACAATTACCGAAAACGGGTTCCTACGAACCGCATCAACAATCCGATCCAACATCGTTTTACCACGCAACCCGCAATCCATTTCAACCTCATCACGCCTCGACCCAAGGCATATCGTGATCGGGTCAGTCCCACATACATGCTCGGCAAGAACCGATGCCATCTTCTTCTTCCCGACACGATCAGGACCCGCAAACAGCAACCACAAACTACTCCTTGAACATCGTGTTACCGTTGTCGCGATGGTGGAAGCTGCCTCAGGTTGCCACCACGCCATTTTCATCAGACCTTTGAGAAGTTTCTTGAACGAGCCCGCATCTGCAGAATTGACTAATTTACCCTTCGGAGATCCGTCACCTTTGGCTCGGGGTTCGGATGAGATGCATCCCAAGTAGTCCTTAGCCGGTAAATCCTCGTGAACTTCTTTTGGTCCAAGAACAAGATCTGTCCGAACAGGGCTCGGGGGAGCCTCTTGCTGTTGACCCGTTTGACTCAGAAACATGTTCGGCGTATACGTAGGTACAAGACCCGTCCCCATTCTTCCAAAACTCGGGATTTGATTATGGTTCGGATGGATTCGCGAGCATATCTCACTCCATTTCTTCATCAGTTCTTTATCATTAACCTACAAAAACAGCCAAATGAAACCAAATTCTACAAGAAAATGTAAAACAAATTCATTAGAAGTAACGAAACCGGATTTAGTACCGTAGATCCATGAGGCGGTTTCGTTCCACTTTCACTATCGGTTTCACATCTCTGTGCTTTTGCATTCTGCAACCATTGAGGTAGATCACTCTTCGCCTCAACCGACGATTTCTCAAGCTCTTGTTCATACTGCTGGTAGCATTTCGGGCAGCATGGTGGTGGCGTTTGGGCAGCGATGTTGGATGAATTCAACCTATATATTTCATAATCGTTTGATCTTATGTTAGGCAACTCCAATGGCACCATATCTCAAACACACAAACAATTAAACAAAACACCGAGTAAAATCCAGCTCATAGCAAAAGCTACTCGGCCCGGGGAATGTGGGACCCATGAGAGACGGGAGCCGACACCCTGGCTTTAAAAACATTTTTTATAAGAATACCAAATTTTAAAAAACAAAACAAACAAACGTGTAAAATTCCGCTCATAGTAAAAGCTACTAGTAAAGTCCGGGAAAGGTCGGACTGGTGGCAGACGACAAACCTTTCCGTCTTGGGGGATGGAAAGTCTGCTCCCACTAACACCCCGCCTTACTATATTTTGAGTAAACTGCCAAAATAGTCCCGGAGGTTTGGTCACTTTTGCAATTTTAGTCCAAAATTCAAACCCATTTAATTCTGGGTCCATTTGGTTTCAATTTTGTTGTCATTTTTATCAAAATCAAAATCTAGTCAGATTTTTCAGCTAACATCCAATTTTTTTTTTCTTTTTCCTCCCTTTTAATGAAGGGCAAAATGGTCTTTTAACGCTTTATTATAGCAAATTAAAAAAATGACAATTTTGTCCTTCATTAAAAGGAAGGAAAAAGACAAAAAAAATCTGGATATTAACTGAAACATATAACCAGATTTTGATTTTGGATGAAAATAGCAACAAAATTGAAACCACAAGAAATCAGATTAAAAAAATTTGAGTTTTTGGACTAAAGTGTCAATAGTGACTAAACCTCGGGACCATTTTGTCAGTTTACTCCTATATTTTTATTATTAGAACACCAAATTTCAAATTTATTAGAAAAGAGATTAAAACTTTACCTGCCGGAAATAGGTGTTCTTGAAGAAACCGGCAAAGCTTGTAAATCCCAATCACTTTCCATAGACGGATGATAAACTTGGCACCTTAGATAAGTCTCACATGTCGCGGTTCCAATCAACCAAACCCCACGATTCTCCATCACTATTTTCGCCATCTCCGCCACCGCCTCCCGCACTAAATCCACCCCAACCGCCACCGCCGCCTCCACCACCCACTTCAAATCCCCTAAATCCACAACAATGCACCTTTCCCCACCCTCACAATCCACCAACTCCCTCAATTCCCTAATCTTAACCGGAATTTCCAACTTTTCCGACGAAAAATCCACCGCCATAACCTCCACATTTTTTAACTCCGGCGAAAGTAAAAATTCACCACTTTTTACCCTCATTAAAATTTCTTTCTTCACCGATTCAGGCTCAAATTCCCCGACTAAAACCGGGTTTCGTTTCTTCGATTTCGACATGATTTCGATCACCCGGTTGACATCTTCCATTCTTACTTGTTGTACTTGTAATCTTGGATTCATATAAAGATTTTCATCATTTTTTTGTATTCTTTGGTTGTTGTAATAAATATTCCGGGCATCATCAGGTAATGCCCGGAATATATAGTTATTATTATTGTTACAGATAGTATTTCCGTTACGATTATTATTACTAGTGGGTAGTAATAAAGATTTTTCAATAGTGGCTTTAACTGCGGGGCTAGAGAAGCTGGCTTCCCGCATGACCCGGCTCACACTCGGGTCATCAAGAATGGAAACAATAAGCTGTTCAAGCTCAACCTTCACGGCTAACAGCGGCTGCTGCTGTTGTTCAGGGCAGCCGCGCCGCTGATGAGCTTGAGCCCGTTTTAAAGCGGCCATTAACGCGTTGGAAACGGGCGGCTCGGCTACAGCCGGAGCCGAGGAAGCCGAGGTGAGCCGTTCTAAAGCCACACTAAAACAGAGTTCTAATGCTCTGCATTGAAGTGGGTGTGAGGAGTTTGGGTGGGACCGGATGCAGGCTTGCCGGAGGAAGCCCGCCGGAGCGGCGAGGAGGGTGGCGGCGACGTGAAGCGGCGTCGTTTGGTTGTGGTTACGGCGGCCGGCTTCGGCTATTGAGTGGGTTAATATGGCTGCGGCTTCTGGGGTTAGGGTTTGGAGGATTGTGGATAATCCTGACCTCATTTGGAGAAATTTCTGGATAAAGATTGTGGTTCCGATGTGGGTTTTGATTGAATTTAAGGATTGAAGAATACCCAGATGTTGGATTGTACAGAAATGGTGAAAGATTGAAGTTTTTCGGAGAAATTGTACATGAGAGGTTGATGGTATGAATGTAAAACAAAATGAACTTTTTGAAGGGGGTGGTTTTAGCTGAATTTATCCTTGGTTAAGTTTTTAAATTGTTGGAGAGAGAGAGAGAGAGAGAGAGTGGAGGAGAGAGAGAGAGAATTTTATGGAGAGGTGGAAAGATTGGAGTTTCTGTTGCAAGTATTTTTGGTATTTTGTGAGTTTATATCTTTCTTTGTTTTTACTTTCATCTTAGTTTTAATCGGTTATATATAATAGTTTTAAAAGAATTGTGTTGGTGAACTTCATGTATAAGATGTATAAGATAGGCTACCACACTTTTCAAATTGAAAAGTCAAGTATTGTCCCACTTTGATTAAACTATGTTGTTTTAACCGGGCTCACACTGGCTTTAAAGTTTGACTTTGTTGGGCATTCCCTCAGAAAACTATACCGCCGGCTACCACTTAACAGTCGTTATGCCACCACAAAAGCAGAACTGTCTGGCGTAACACCCCGTGGGACGAAAACCCGGTTTAGCTCGGGAATCGAACTGATATTATACTCTTTAAATTAAATGGTATTAAAAACGAATATATTTGTATCTAATACTTTAGGTTTTGTTTTAAATTTTTAAAACTTATAATCATCACTACCCAACTTGATAGTCATATGGTCTAAAAACATACAAATAACATATATAGGTTGTATCAAATTGTTTATATATTTTGTAAAATGCATTAGTTTAATTTCATTATTTAGGATTGCGAAATAAAATTGACAATTGAGTTGGAAAGAAGGATAAAAGGTACCTTTTCAACCTTTTTAGGGATGAAAAGATTCATGGGTGAATATATCACTTTATTATTAGTTTTACTTTTTCATATAATATTTCTATAAATGTGACTAAACATTGACCGACTTTATAAGCTTCACTCTGTCAACCTTTTCCACGCGCTTATTTTTTGGTACTCAGTGTCAACGCGCCTTAATAATGTGTATTTTATTTAACAAAATTTTAATGTTAATAAATAATTAATATATCAATGAAGTTTTAGTTTTTTTTAACGGCAAAAAATGTCGTACCAACTATCGTGACACCGGATGTTGTGGCCAAGGTCGACTACTCGATCGCCGCCAGCCTCTTGGCTCTCCCAGATGCGCGTAAACCCGACCTCCACCCGTCCGAAGGCACGACGGTGGAATAATCGGTAAAACCTCGCCTCCCATCTAAGACGAATCGGCGCCACCCGTATTCGACCTTCTCCTGGATGCCGCAGAAAATAATGAGAAGAGCGGGAGTCGAACCTGGGTCACAAGGAACACCAAGCCTTTCCGCAACCACTCCACCACTATCTCATTGGCAATGAAGTTTTAGTTATACAACTTATACAGTTAGACTAGTGGGTGTGGGGCATTGGTTGGGGCGGGAGATGCCAGGCAACGCTAGCTAACCTACACCGTGACAGCGTTGGCCACGGCGTTGCCCCTCTAACGTGGCTTTGAAGCCTGACGTGGGGCGGGGGGAGAAGTGAGGTGGCTGGCTAGTATTGGCTGGTGAGAGTTGACCGTTGGGCTAGCCGTTTGGCATAGCTGTTGGCCAACGGCTATTTAAAAAAAATCTTTTATTTATATTCTATATAAATCAAACAATTCTTACTCATTTTTGCTATCATAAAATTCAAAAGAGTTAATTGCCATTTTAGTCCCTGTGGTTTGGGCCATTTTGCCAATTTAGTCCAAAGGTTTCATTTTTAACATCTGGATCCAAAAAGGTTTCGTCGTTGCCATTTTGATCCAACTGACTTAACTCCATCCATATGTGTTAAGTCTGCCAAGGGCATTTTAGTCATTTCATTTTTCTTTTAATTAACCATTTATTCTTTATTGATTATTCCTATATAAAAAACATGTCTCCCTCCAGTCATCTTCATCATCAGTCATCTTCATCATCAGCAACATAACCATTGCCGCCTTCTTCTCTGCAATAACACCCCCTCTCTCTCTCTCCATCTTGTTTTGATCAGAATTCACAGACATTCGCTGCTAACCACCGCCACTGATTCGCCGAGCTCCATCACCGCCACTGCCAATAAATCCCACACGCTACACCGGCGACAACCACCGCCACTGCCACCACATCCCATACCAGCCACCACCACCGAGCTCCATCACCCATTTTTGGGTGATAACCCACCTGCACCTTCAGCCATCAAACACACACACACACACACACATACCCCTCCGATCCGCACCTTCACATTCCAGATCTACACACATCTTTCATTTAATCGAGTGGAGTGATGAATTTGAGTGATTGATGATATGGGATTGAAGGTGGTTTGACTTAATCTATTGGAGTAAATGAAACCCTAACTTTTTAAACTCAAAATTTCAAACAGTAAGGGTATCACACAAAGAAATTGTGATGGGGCTTTTGATACCCGGTAGAAACCGAATAGAAAGGTGCATACGAAAACTTACGGGTTGCATGTTACGTGGTTTCCGGCAAAGAACAGTGATTTGGAAGAACAGTGTTTCTGGTGGTGATGATTGGCGGCGAGATGATGGTGTTCGATTAAGATGGTGATGTAAGGTGTTTCGGATAACAGCAGGTAGCAGTTTATTTGCTGCAGTTTATTCATTAAAAACAAGTCAGTTTGGTATTTACGCAAAGTTATTTGAATCGACTAGTTTGGTACATTCGCTGCAGAACTGTATTGCTGCCGCAGAACGGTATATCAGAAGAATTACCTCCGCAAACCTTCATCTACAGAACTGATTCGCATAGAATTAAAGAACATTCGCTGCAATTTGTTTTGATCAGAATTCACAGACATTCGCTGCTAATTCGCAGACATTCGCTGCTAATTCGCAGGTATGTTGCTGATGATGAAGATGACTGATGATGAAGATTATTAGAGGGAGACATGTTTTTTATATAGGAATAATCAATAAAGAATAAATGGTTAATTAAAAGAAAAATAAAATGACTAAAATGCCCTTGGCAGACTTAACACATATGGATGGAGTTAAGTCAGTTGGATCAAAATGGCAACGACGAAACCTTTTTGGATCCAGATGTTAAAAATGAAACCTTTGGACTAAACTGGCAAAATTGCCCAGACCACAGGGACTAAAATGGCAATTAACTCAATTCAAAAACACTACCAACCTCCAAAAAGATATTATTATCAACAGTGGCGCTGATCGTGAAAGCTATTGTTGTAGATTCAGTCAAGACAAATAAATTTAAACCTTCGAGCTGATTTTGTAGAACATGTTTCGACACTTCCTAGATTTGACTCCATTGAAGATGAAGATGACTGATTGATTTTTTTGGTGATGTAATGTATTTTTTATTGTAGTTATTTAAAATTACTTTATTAAATTCTATGATTAATATGAAAAACAAAAAAAAAATCGGTTCACATGGCACCCCAACGCTGTTTGGCCACGCCCTTTTCACACCCCACTTTTTTAGGTGTAGACTAGTGGAACCCACAAGTATCACGTGTCAAACAATGCCTCCAACCCAAACCCCCCACACCCCATAGTCTTATACTCACTGTATAATCCTAAGAAAATGTGTTTTATATAACTAGATAATGATAACTAATTTATATCTTTCAAATGTTTCTAAATGATGACATGGTATTCAATTTACACAACTAATGATGTTTATTTTTCAACAAAATTTTAATGTTAATAATAATTAATATATCTATGAAGTTTTAGTTATACAACTTATAGAGTTATACTCAAAATATAATCCTAAGAAAAAGTGTTTTATACAACTAGATAATGATAACTAAGGTTCTAATAGGATTGATTGATAGTAAAGTTCATAGGTAATGGGTTTTAAATATATGAGTCAGTCCCATATATTCTCTTGTTTTAATTTGTATGAATATATTTAAACACCCTACTATTTTGTTACATTTTAATTAATTTTAAATTTTAAATCTTAATATTATATTTTATACCTTTAATTTGTAACAGTTATCTTGTGTAATATTTTATACCTTTAATTTGTAATAGTTAATTAGCCTCCTGCCCTCCTCAATAGATTCAAGGTACATGCTGACTCCTTAATTGATTTAAGTGCACCTATATTAGAAAATGATCATTGGGGGTCAAATTCTTACAAGTTGATATTGTTGGAGAAAAAATTTAAAGTATAGATTATTATCGGCCAACAGGTGAAACTTAGGATTATTAAAATTCAATAACCCTTAAAAATAATATTTGGCATGTACGTGGATACTGTCATGGATGCCCACCATTGCACCACCACCATGGCAACAACCACCACCACGGCAACCACTACCTGCCACCATCACCGCAACACCATCACCACCCCCCGCTACCATCACTTGCAACCACTACGCAAACTCTGACGACCGCCACTCCCACCTCTATCACAACAGCCACCACCTAGTTGAAACACACCATCATCCTTTACTATCTGTCGCCATTCCCTCACCACCCACTAAACACCAGCTGACCACTCCTCCATCCCAAACCAACTTGAAACCTTAACATATCTCACCACCGTCATAGCCATCACATCACCGCAAACCTTTACTATCCGTCGCCATTACCTACAACTATCTCCGTTGTAACACCCCAATCGACGTCTGAGTACATTGGGACGTATAGATTGTTTATAACTCATGGTACTATTAAAGTTGATGCATTTATCATGCCAAATTAAATGTCAAATACAAGAATCAAATTGTTTTCAAATATAACATAACATGGAATAAACTTTTGTTTATTAAGCCTAAGTTCAAATGTGTCCTATATGAATCATCAAGCTTGTAAAGTCTCAAACGCATTTCCTATATCATGTATAAAAATGGAATAATGGATTTAAATGACCCCAACTATTAGCTATTGTTAATTGGCTGCCACCGGTCCCAACTACACAAATCACCACTCGCAATCTCAATTATTAATATATTGGCATCCAATGGACGTTGTTAGTCACCGGTCACGGAAAAATGTTTCTAAAGGTCCGGTCTAAGGTTACAAAGAGGTTTGTGACGAAAATGTTGAGTTTTTAGGCCAAAAAGGAGTTTTTTGGCGACCTCAATAATTAAGGTTTTTACTAGAAAAAGGTTCTTAAAGGTCTGATCTAAGGTTACAAAGAGGTTTGGGACGAAAAGGTTGAGTTTTCCTAGCTAAAAAGAAGTTTTCCGACCAAAAACATTTTTCCGGCAACTAACAGCATTAGGGTTCTGTTAGTCGAGGTCCATTGGAGGCCAATATATTAATAGTTGAGACTGCTAGTGGTGATTTTTGTAATTAGAACCGATGGCAGCCAATTAACAATCGTTGGAATTATTTAAATGCATTATTCCTAAAAATAAATAGTCAACTAAAAATTTGGTGAATAAACATAGGTTTATAGTACTTATAACAAGAATAAAATAGTGACCATAAGTCATAATATAATGTATGCATATATGAATAAACGAATTTGCAATGATTAAACCTATAATGACGCAAATCAAAACGATTGAATAAAATCGGTTTCGATACCCAAATGCCTTCTATAAGGTCAAATTTAGGCGGGGGTCAATCCAATAGCGTTATTATCTACTTCATTAAGCATAGTTCGTTAGTGATCAAAGCGGGAATTAAATGATAGAATAAACTCACAAACAAATAAGTTTAACATACAACACCACTAACACATAGACATATATGAATTCGCATGATTTGAATAAAAAGAATTATTATTGAATACGTATACATGATACACCCTAAAAACATAAAATGAAAAATAAAAAGAACTATTAACACTCATCTTAGCTAGCAAAACTAAAATGCACAAGTCTTGAAATGAAAAGGTTGAAAGTCACCCAAAGGAATTATCCTAATGGTTTAAACAATACTAAGTTAATAGTTGTCGAATTAAAATGAAAGGATGTGAATGAATAACGAATTAAGAATTCTTTTTTTATTTGGGAATACCTAAAGTTTATGATTTAATATTTAATATGACTTTAAGTAATTACAAGACTACACGCTGCACAAAAATATATATACTTGTGAAATGTTTAGAGTACTTGATTAAGTTTGAAAAGAAACATATTTATTCGATCATCAAATAATTATGTACAAGTTTCTACGAATATATACTATGAAAAATGGTTGTGAAAATGAATAAGTAAAATTCTAAATTTTAATAATTTATCTAAATTATTTATAAGGTTTATTTAGACAAATAAAAATGTTGAGATTGAATAAATAATTTCACCCTCTTTTTTTATACAAAAATAATTTCAGGATGATTTTATTTAAAAACAAAAGTGATATGAATACAACGGAAAATATGACTGGATTACACCGAAAACAAAAACGAGTCGGGTTACAAGTATGGATAATCCAAGAGTGTCGCATCCGTCACCATTAACGATGCCATCACTGCACCATCGTCAAACAACCACTGTCCCCCACTTTCCACCACCTTCACGATAATCCAACCACAATCACAAATCTCCACCGGAAAACTAGACTCGACCTCCACCCTTTACCCTAAATCTCGTCTCCACCCCACGTCGTTCCATCACCACCATCCCAGATCCTAAATGTCATTGTCGTCCACTACAACTACTGAAGCCGGAGAAATTAGGTTTTCTGATTGCGAGGAGAAGGGGTGGTGGTGGCTGTTATGATAGAAGTGGGAGTGGCGGTGGTCGGAGTTTGAGTGGTGGTTGATGGTGATAGTGGTAGGGGGTGACTACCATGGTGGTGGTGGTGGCGGCAGGTGGTAATAGTGGTGGCTACCATGGTGGTGCAATGGTGGGCGTCTACGTCACAATCCACGTAGATACCAAATGTTATTTTTTTAACACCTCACTATCCACGCAGACATTCACGTTATCATACACTAACGGGGTTATATCTTAGTTAGAAAAAGTTAGTTAGAAGAAAATATGTTAAAAGGTGGGATCGTCACAAAACCAATTAATAATAGTTGGGATTATTTAAATCTATTAATCTTTTATTAAATTACATGTCAAACTGATTTTTAAAATTAAAATCAAGAATAATAAACTTTAATATAGTTGTTAGTAAAACTAGTTGTATCAAAACCGGCGCGTTGAGCCGGGGGATTCCCCATGCTACACGACAGGAATTTGATTGGTATAGGTTCATCTCATTACGTTACAATATCGACGCTCGTTATAGCAACCGAAAGATGAAAAACAAATAAATAAAATCGTGATATGAACAAAAGAATATCAACACGTGATCTACATCGATCGAAAACAACTGTTTGGTAGGAATCGGTTTGATTCGATAGGGCACCACCACGATACTAGCATGCACTCATATATCATATAAAAAAACAAAATTTACACTCTATTTTGAATTCAACTCTGCTCACAACAAAATTTACAATGAAACGTCTAAGAAAATTAAGCAAAGTTGCGAATTTAGTTTTTGTCGAGTTAAAAATGCGAGTTATTGGAGAAAAACTATATAGAATAAACAAAAAAAAACAAAAAACAAAAAATTTTCACGTGATAACATTAATGCTGCAACTATTCATTAGCTTTGTGTTTTAATATAGGGAAAATAGAAAGAATAGCCACTAAACAGTTCACTTTTCAAAAATAGCCAAATGAAACGGCTCCATGAGCCGTTACAAACCACTGAAACGGCTTAACAAAATCCTTTCAAGTCCCACCAACCACTGATTGCCATGTGTCTGACAAAACCTGAAACGGATCTGAGCCATTTCAAACGTTGTCATTCGTTTGAAAGTTCTCAGCCAGAGAACTTTCCACACGGCTTGTCCCTTGAGCCGGTAAGTGGATGGCTTGTCCTCTGGAGCCGGTTGAAAGATCTCAGCCGAGAACTTTCCACACCGCTCAAGCCGTTTCATTTGGCTCAAACCCCAAGTCGTTTCAACGTAACTTGAGTTGGTTCCGTACAAAGCTAAGCCACTTCCGTACAAAGCTAAGTCATTTCAACATAACTTGTGCCGGTTGAATTGAACATGAGCCGTTTCCGTACACTTCGAAGCCGTTACATGTAGGTCTAAGCCGTTTCGGATCAGTAAACGTAGACATCCGGTAAGACAACCGTGTAATGTTTGGAATATCAGACATCTTAGAAACATAACTTATAAAACTGATGTATGAATGATTGGTTTCAATTTCTAAACCACGTCTACTTGCACCGACATCAGCAACATACTCGATGTTCCCGTTAACAACCGCCTCTTTCCCCTATACAACAAACTTAACACTCATATTTTAAATTAACTACTACAAAACATGATTTTACTCATTGTGACAAAGAAACTTTTAAATTTAGACTTGATCACTTTGCACTTTGACATAATTCAAAGAAATATTTAAAACATGCCCCACAAACTCGATCACTCTGAAACGGCTTAGAAGTGTACGAAAACGGCTTAGAAATTTATTGAAACGGATTAGGCTTAGGAGTGTACGGAAACGACTCAGAAATTTATTGAAAAGGCTTAGAAGTGTACGAAAACGACTCAACTTCAGTGGAACCGGCTTGACCTTTCAAGCCGGCTTGAGATGCTAAAACGGCTTGAGCCGTGTGGAAAGTACTCGGCTGAGAACTTTCAACCGGCTCGCCATCCACTGTACTAGCTCAAGGGACAAGCCAATTGAAACGGCTCGGCTAAGAACTTTCAATATCAATGACGGCGCATGAAATGGCTCTGAGCCGTTTCATGAGTTGTCGGGCACGTGGCATACATGGATTGGTGGGTCGTTAAGCTGTTTCAGTGGCATGTAACAACTCATGGAACCGTTTCAGTTGGCTATTTTTGAAAAATGGACTGTCAATGGCTAATCTTGCTATTTTCCCTTTAATATATTAACTTATTAGATGATAAGGGTGGAAGGAGTGATTGCGGGGAGTGGATCGGGGAGTGGGGTTTACCGAGTGGGGAACCATTGCCGGTGTTGGAGCGGTGATCGGGGAAGAGGAGAGAGGTGGTGTGGGCGGTGACTACTCACCGACTCGGTGAAGAAGAGAAAGGTGGGAGAGAGAGGGTTAATGGTGGGCCCCAACCCCTTTCAACCAATCATATTATTTTTTAAATTGTTTACCACTCTCCATGTGTTTGACCATTGCTAGTGATTGAGTGCAAAATGGAGAGTGGAGTAGGGACTTTTTTTTTTGAACGGTAACTTTCATTAACAACACAACCCCAACCTGCCACAAACCGGCAGGCTAGAAAACAACAAGACTACATATTCACAAATTTACACCAATCGTCCCATGAAACATCCTTATGACTCGATCTATTAACGAACCAAAGAAAACTAACAGCTTTGACTTGACTAAAGATGTTTTCTACTCTAACCGCCAAGTTCGAGAACCTCTTTTCATTCCTAGCCTTCCATAAACTCCAACAAGCTATGATAATAATACCTTTGATCGCCTCTTTAGCTTGACCCGACTTCCCCGAGTGATTATGCCACTCCAAGAGATCTCTAAAAGAGAATACCAGAAAGATAGGAGTGTTACACCAGGTCCTAATTAACGACCAAAGTCTGACCGCAAACGAGCAAGAAGTAAAAATATGATCGACCGTCTCATCCCCATAATGGCAAAGCGTACACGACGAGTCCTCAATCTGGATGTTCCTATTCCGGAGCGCCATTACTGTAGGAATTTTTCCCATCTCCGCTCTCCACGCAAAAATATTGCATTTTAAAGGAACCCACTTACACCATTGCATAACAAATCTATTACTGACATCCATAGAAAAATTGAGCAACTTCCTAACGTTCGCCACCGAAAACTCACATTTCGGGTTAGTATTCCAGCACCATTTATCCTCTCCAATATGGAAAACAGCCCCTTGAATCAAGATGACCAACTGATGCAGTTCAGCAAGTTCAGAATCGGATGAAGGGGACCGTTTCTAGTCCCACAAACATTGCCGTCCAGAATTAATCATATTGATTCGGTCACTAACTGAGCACTTTTTCTTGTTATCAATAGCGAACAAAGCAGGGAAAACAAAACGTAAGGGATTATCCGTCAGCCAAACATCCAGCCAAAAAGATATCGCCTCCCCGTTACCAACTTTACCTTTAATACAGTTCCGAAGCGCCAACCCGTTAATCTTTGTTTTAACAAAAAGTCTCGCAATATTACACCAAACTCCACCGTCGGACGACTTAAACGGAATACACTCCCACGATGACCTGGTTGAATGGATCGACTCCACCACTTTTCTCCAAAGATTCAATGGTTCGGACTTGAATTTCCATCCCCATTTAGCCAATAACCAATATTAGTATCCCCAAGTTTACTAATACCGAGGCCCCCTTGACTCTTCCTTGACGCCACCCAATCCCATCCTACCCAATGCATCTTCTTGTCGTTGCTTGTACCCCCCATAAAAACTTCTTGACAATACTTTCCAAGTCGTGAATAACTTTTTTCGGAGCCTTATATAGAGAAAAATAGTAACTTGGTAAGCTTTCTAGCACAGATTTAATGACCGTAACCCTGCCTCCTATGGATAATAAATTGGATTTCCAGGTGGCAAGACGTTTCTCGAACACGTCGAACACCGGTTTCCAATTATTGATGCGGTTCATGTTCGCACCTACTACCAAGCCCACGTAGGTAAACGGGAGAGCTTCAGGTTTACAACCCACAACCCCAGCCATAGCTTCAATCTCCGACCCCGAGACTCCAATACCAAACAAGTTAGACTTAGCAATATTTATTTTGAGCCCAGAACAAATGTGAAAACAACGCAGAATTCTGACCACTTTCAGGACTTCATCTATAGACCAATCACCAAGAATAATAGCATCATCCGCAAAGAACAAATGGGATAACACAGGACCGTCGTTAGGCATCCGGATACCTTTGAAAACCCCTGCTCTTCTCGCCTTTGCAAACATACAGGATAGAGCCTCCATAACCACAAGAAAAAGAAAGGGAGACAGAGGGTCTCCTTGCCTCATTCCTTTAGCACATTTAAATTCGAACGTAGGTGAACCGTTCACTAAGACAGAAGATCGAGCGGACTTCAGGATCCCCAAAACCCAACAGCACCACCTAGGAGGAAAGCCCATTTGATTCAACACCGAGATCACAAAGTTCCAATTTACGTTGTCATATGCTTTCTCAAAATCAATCTTCATGATAAACGCCCTCGATTTTTCTTTCTTAAGCCAAGAAATCACCTCATTGACAATAAGAGGCCCATCTAGAATGAATTTTCCTTCCAGAAACGCCGATTGGTTTTCAGAGATAACCTCCTCCAAAACCATTTTCATCCTGTTGGCCAGCACTTTAGATATGACTTTGCTGATAATACCGACCAAGTTAATAGGTCTAAAATTACCCAAAGAAACCGGGTCCTTGATTTTAGGAACTAGACAAATGAATGAGGAGCTACACCCGCAATTAATAATCCCATCTTCATAAAACTTACTGAAAATACTGAGGAAATCCTCTTCGAATAAATACCAAAATTTCTTGAGAAATTTGAAATTAATACCGTCCGGCCCAAGAGCACGATCGTCGCCACAGCCAAACACCGCGTGCTTAATTTCGTCTTTGCTGAACGGAACCACAAGACTGTCCTTCTTTATTTGGGTCAGGGTTTTAAACTCCTCACTGCAAAACGAGGGTCTAATCGTGTGACAACCCCCACTAAACCAGGTATCCGTACGGTTTAATTAATAATTAATTACTGTTTAATTACTGTGCTTACTTGAAATTACTGATGAACTGCTACTTGGTTTCTGATACTTGTATATTCCTGCATCATACTTTACATACCGTCACTACATTATTTACATACTGAACTCTAGTGACAAACATGATGCACAAAAGCACAGTAGCACTATGAACGGATAACCTATTGAACATGCTGATAAACCAGGATCAGGCAGACACTGCCTCTAAGGCCTGTATGAGCCAGAAAGATTTTACTACACCCATAGTGAGTGTAGGGATACAAGGGTTGTAGAACTGCGTCTCTAGGAATAAGATACAGTGACTGGATGTGCCTAAAACGTACACTGAGCACAAAACTCAGCTTTTAGCTAACTAATAAAGTGCCGAAACATGAGAAAAATATTACTAGACACTTTCTAAAGTGTCGGGAATAAGTTGTGTCACTAAAAATGGTATTAACGACACTCTAAAGCTTGTTAAGCGCTTTAACGGATTACTTTCCAACCGAACAACCGAACTTTACCCAGAACATGAAAATAAGGCCATAAACATTATTTATCTTTTTCTGAGCCAGTTAGGGTCCCTGAATACCCTAACACCCGCCATAAAGCACATCACACAACTAACCGGGTTAAGTGCTTAACTAACTTACTTAACCTATCTAATGCTTAACTAATTTAGTTGCAAACGAACTAGAACCCCCCTACTAACCGGCCCCAAACTAGGGGGGCACACTTTGCTTTCTTTGATTATTTTAATCAAAATGCTTAATATCCTAAAGACACAAAAACCTTTGGTCCATGATCAAGCATTTGTCTATAAGTAACTTGTTTTGGCACAAATGAACATTCACAACACAACACCACAAAAACTCATCTCTCTCTCCCTCAAAAAACTTTCGGCCGAACACCCCCTTGATCATCCATCATATTTTCGATTTTGTTCTTCATATTCCAAGATCATACAAGCATCAAGGGTCACGTATCAGGAGGCTTGGTGCACTCGGAGCTCGAAGGACCTCATTCTCTAGCTTTTATCCTCTCATTTTGCGCTTAGATTCTTCCCTAGCCCCGAGCTAGTGGTATGTTATTTAAATCACTTACTCGAGCTATTTTAAAGTGGTTAATATGTTGTGTAACGATTAAAACTCGAAATCTTACAAGTTGGTGCTTTAAAGTTTACTAAAAACACAAATAACGATGGTTAAAAGCTCATAAGTTGTGTAAATGTTGTAGTATTGATTTTGTGTGGTTATTCGGACCCGATCTATGTTGTGGTAGCTCGGATCATCATTTAACCCGGGTTGGTCATGATCATGGATCATGACATAAGGATGCTTTAAGTGAAACACGGGTTAAAGGGTGAAACTCTACCACACACGAATCATGAACTTGTGTAAAAGAGTTTTTACTTGTAAAATAGTGTTTAAAACTAGCAGATCTACGTATCTACAAGTGGTATTTTCAAAGGACCGAGTGTCAAGAGAAATCATGTTTTCTAAAAACGGATCTTACACTAACAAGTATGATTTTTATAAACCACAAGTGTGTAAACACTTGTGTAACGCAAAGTTTCGACAAAATAACAATTTTTGTAAAAGATGACAAGAAGATGTAAAGACGGACTTTCTGGAGAAACAGGGTTTTTATGAAATCGGTTTGACTTATATAAAGATCCGCTAAAAGTAATGAGATTTACTTCGTATTTTTGAGTGAATCACAAGTTCATGAAATTTATGCGAATTACATTTTTGTTAACTAGTTTGTTGTGTTGAAAATTGTTTTGATCGAATAAAGAAATTATTGAATTGATTTGTAAAAGAAAATGATACGCCTGAAAGCGTGGCCACCTCCAGTTACAGAGGAAACTCTGGCGAAATTTTTCTAAAAACCTAACACTTAGAAATATTTTCACTATAAGTGTTAGAAATACTTTTTGACATGTTTTCGAAATATAAGTTTCGCCACGACTTTATTTACAAATTATCGGAGGTGGGATTTCACAAAATAAAGCTTAGTAAATATATATTTAATATATATATTTTTCATAAATCACTTGATGCGTGTTTATACTTATTTTGTGAAATGTATAAATATTATTTTTAGAGTAAAAATAATATTATCGAACGTTAACGAATCCAAAATAATACGAACGCTTTCACGATAAATATATAAGTTACACCGGTAATTACTATTACCACTCGATCGTTAAAACGTAACTTACGCATTGTACGGAAATAATTATGAACGCGTATATTTGACAAAGTATTATTTTGGGAGTATTTTGTGAAGTAAAATATAATATTTTTGAGAAAAATATTTATATTTTGGAGTTAGAAATAAATATATATTAAGTGAGACTTAATAATATATTTTCAAGATATACGAACACACATGTATTAAATCCCCCATCCTTGGGAAGGAAAATAATTACCAAGTATATACGGAATGTAAACACGAAATAGTTGTCTAACTATTTCCCAAAAACCTAAACCATAAAGCTAAGGCACGGCCGTCCGTCTAATAGAGTTAGTACATGTAGGTCGTTGCACAGCTGCTTGACTTGGAGTATACTTGGTAGAGATGCCCCGACAGTGAGTTCATGTCCCCCTTTTCTCTTAACTGTTTTCAGTTTTCTAAACTGCGGGGGTGAAATACATGTTACTTTGATTATGAATACTTTATACATGGTATGGTTAGCGTAAGGAGGGTTACTATTTAGATCATGTGAATGGGTAGGCGGAAACTTGAGGTCATTAATCCTCAGGGTAGGACCGAGGGGCAGGAGCGATAGATCTATTTGGGTGTAGCGAGCCCAGTCCCAGGCCCAGCATAACGGACCTCCGGATGACTTTGTACCCGGCGCATAAATCTGCTAGGTTTGAGCCTTCCTACTTGCATTTCACACATATCAATGGCCTTGCAAACCATTGGTGATCTCTTTTTCCTTATTTGCTACATACCAGGATTTTGATAAATACAAAGGTTTATTTACTCACTTACACATGAACTCGCTCAACATTATTGTTGATTTTTCAACTTACATGTATTTCAGGGAATTAAAGGATGTGGCACGGTATGGCACGTTTTCCCGCTGCACTAGTACGAGGTCATCCGGGGTTTAGGGAATGTGACTCTTTCCTGGACAAGTCACAGTCCTTAAACCGTGTTTGTGTTATGTTTGAGTTTGTAATATTTGTTGAACAAGGTTATGGTTGTTAGGGTGTTTTCCCGTTAAAACAATGTTGTTGCTTTTGGATTTTAAAACTCAATTGAATGGATGATCTTGCATGATCTTATTTCATATAGCTTTGTTATGGTTAAGCTATGGTATTAAGAAGTCACACCAAATTAACCACGCTTCCGCAAAGCCAGGGTGTGACAGCTTGGTATCTGAGCTCTGATCATAGCGAACTAGGATACCTTCTCGAGTCTAGACTATGATCACTAGGGCTCTCACGAAAACATTTTTACTGCATACCACTTGAGTCCAGATTTTACAAACAAATGTTGAGCACATTTTATTTATTTATTTTTAGGCTCAGTCTTGGAGGCTGAGGCTCGGTCTTGGAGGCCGAGGCTCGATCTAGGAGATCGAGGTAGATGGCTAGTGAGACTAGGAATAGTAGGCTCGGTCTTGGAGGCCGAGGCTCGATCTAAGAGATCGAGGTAGATAGCTAGTGAGACTAGGGAGAATAGGCTCAGTCTTGGAGGCTGAGGCTCAGTCTTGGAGGCTGAGGCTCGGTCTTGGAGGCCGAGGCTCGATCTAAGAGGTCGAGGTGGATGATAGAGCAGTCTTAGAGACTGGGAGGAAATTTGGCTAGTGGGACTAGGAGTGTCAGTCTAGGAGACTGGGAGGCTAGTGGGACTAGGAGAATTATGTGATTTCTTACTTGGTGACTAATGTGTTTGCCTGATTGTATGACTGATTGTTTGTGCATATTTGTGTTTATGTTACAGACTCATGGACTCGCCCGGTACAGGCGACTCAGACACCACCAGACCTAGACTTGTAGTATCTGATGACCTAGCATCTTCAGAGCACGAGGTGCACACGTCGGACGTTTCTAGCATTGACGAGGACGACTTCCAGCCCTTCGCGCTACCTGACGGGGCTGATGTGCTCGCCGATGGCCCTCTTGTTGAGTACCTACCATTAGTGGAGATTCCTGCTCCCATACCCTTAGCTGTTTACCCTGCCTACGATTTACTTCTTGACGCCGAGGCTGACAGCGATATTGATCTGTTTGACGATGATCTCCTAGAGGACGATGAGGAGGGCGAGGCCCTCATAGCCGACGGAGGACTTTTACTGCTAGCAGATGCTCCAGCTGCGGAGTCACCTGCACACTCACCTGCTCCAGACTCCTTCGAGTCTGTGGCCTCCGCACCTTCCCACACTCGGAGCGCACAACACTTTTCACATGGTTCAGATCCTGACCAGGCATCCTCTGTTGCCCCTATACCTAGCTTTGCTTTCGACCACGAGGATGTGGAGGATTCCGATCCTATCTTTCCCCCAGGGTTCGACCCGGATCAGGATATAGAGTTTATACCTATGGATCAGCCTATGCAGGATCCAGTCGACCCAGCTGACCCAGTGGATCCCATCGACCCCGAGTTTGACTTTGAGATGGCTTTTGATGATCCCGAGCCTGCCATCGCCCCTGAGCAGGCAGCCGCTCTAGACCCTGTGCTCGAGCATGACCCCGTTCATGTTGGCATGCCTATTGAGCCTGTGTTTGCTGACCCACCTGTAGATGATCACCCTGTGGATGCTCCATTGTTGGAGGGCGATCATGTCATTGCTGCTGATCATGTTGATCACCCACTTATTGCTGATGCACCCGTTCACCCTTTTGTTGCTCCCCCACCTGATCCCGTTCCACTAAAGCCCGAGCATGCACTGTTCGCGACACACATGGATCCACCAGATGAGCACGCACAGCACGGGTGGATTCCTGCTGATGATGATGTTCCACCTATCCCCCCTCACATCACTGATGCACGACACGTTGATTTCTCTTTTCCATTTCCTCAGTTTACACCTCCAGCGCGACCTGGAGAGGGATCTTCGGCCCATCCCTTTGGGCATGTGCCGACATCTGTTCCCTTCATGCCACAGGTTCCACCTGTTTTACCCCCTGTTTCTCCATATCATGTGGCACCTTTTGATCCAGCCAGGGAGCCGTCTCTCTGGTCATCACCGCCTGTCATGCCACCGACTGACCCCTACCATCCCTTCCATGTGGGGCACACTATTGAGGACGTTCTGATGTCTTTTGTTTTTCAGCACGAGGCACACACACAGCGCATTCAGGACCTGGAGAGAGCTCAGCCGCCGCCGTGTCAGTGCCAGGGTCAGACCCACTCTCCGTTGCAGCCTTCTCGACCTGTACCCCCAGATTATGCTGCACGCCTCTTTGCCCTAGAGCAGCAGGTTGCTTCTTTTATTCATACTCAGAGAGCCATGGAGGAGGACTGGCTCCAGTTGCGTCGTTTGTTTTACACTCACTTTCCCCCTCCTCCACCGCCATCCGTATAGAGCTCATCAGTACCGTTTGGGTAGACGTTGGTGAGAAGACCGCGATTGCTTTTGACTGCACAGCATTTTTGGAGACTACTTTCTGATTATGACTTTTGTTGATTTTGTACATGGGATGTTGTGTGAATGAAAATTGTGACATGGGATGTTATGTGAATGATATACTGATAACATGAGATGTTATGTACTATTACTATTATTATATACGTGCGTTTTATTATGGCCTGACCGACGTAAACACATCTTTAGAAGACGCCGCCGAGACGTCAAGAACCGCAAATGCCTACCAATCAGGCAGAACTCCAACAGATCATTGCTGCTGCCATCGCACAATACGCCGCCTCTCAAGGAGGGATTAGTGGAAGCAACTCTGGCAACACTGGCAACAACAACAACCCACCTCATGGTAATACTAAGTCATTTAGACATACCATGACCTAATTGGATATCTTTAGCAAAGATGCTAATGTCGTTCACATGTTACACTATACGTGCAGGGTGCACCTATAAGCAGTTTCTAGACTGCAAGCCAGTCAACTTTGATGGCACAGGAGGTGCTATCGCCTTTGTTCGTTGGGCTGAGAAAACCGAATCTGTTCTTCGCATGAGCAAATGCGCACTAGATCAGCAAGTCACCTATATCTCTGGGCTATTCTTGGATGGAGCCCTATCGTGGTTGAATTTGCAAGTACAGACACTTGGTGAAGCTGCTGCCTACGCGCTAACATGGACCCAACTGAAGGAACTTATGCGCAAAAAGTACTGTTCCCGCGCTGAAATCCAAAGATTAGAAACAGAGTTCTGGCATTTAAAGATGGAAGGTCCAAAGATCGCAGAATACGTTCAGAGGTTTCATGACTTATCGCATGTGGTACCCTACATGGTCACTCCGGAGTTCAAAAGGATTGAACGTTTTATTTGGGGATTAGCTCCTCAAATCATAAGCATGGTGACCTCCTCCAAGCCTGTAACTATTACTGAGGCGATTGATTTGAGCGTGGCTCTCACAGAGGAAGCTATTCGCCTGAACAAGTTTGATGAAGCTGAGCCAAAGAAGAAAGAGACTCATGTGGAGTCATCAGGAGGTAACAAGTGGAAGTTTTCGAACTTCAAGCAAGGCACTAGCGGTGTGGTTAAGAAAGGGGAATCAAGCACGCCAGCTCAGGTTACAGCTGGTAGTGGGAGGAAAGGAAAAGGATACATGGGCGCCCAGCCCAAGTGTAATACCTGCCAGCGCCACCATTCTGGCCGTTGTGGTTTGAAAGTTTGTGAAGCTTGTGGAAAGACTGGCCACTTGAAGGATTCTTGTTGGGCCATAGCTGGCCAGAGAGGCCAGGGAGGATTCGGAAACAGAAACACCAACCGGGGCAGAAATGGAAATCGCCCACAAGGGAATAATGGAGGTGATGGAAATCGAGTCAACAATGCGAATCAAGCGGGCGCTGTGAATCGTAATCAGAGGAATAATCAAGCTGGTGGAAATGGGCAAAGATCCGGATGCTTCAACTGTGGTGATCTTGGGCATTACAAGAGGAACTGCCCAGAGTTGAACCAAGCCCGTGGAAGGGTTTTCAACCTAGAAGCGAGGGAATCGCGCCAGGATCCCAACGTTGTTACTGGTACGTTCCCTGTAAACCAACGCTATGCATCCGTTTTATTTGATACTGGCGCCGATTATAGCTTCGTGTCGTTAGAGTTTAAGAATATGCTTGGTTTAGCCGCTAGTAAGTTAGATGTTCCGTACTCGATCGAATTGGCTAATGGAAAGTTGGTAGAAGCCAATGAAGTTATCAGAGGTTGTGTGATTGAATTGGGAGAGCGTGAGTTTGCCGTGGATCTACTACCAGTCCAGTTGGGAAGCTTCGACGTGGTGGTAGGAATGGATTGGTTATCAGGCAACAAGGCAGAAATAGTTTGTCACGAAAAGGTCGTTCGTATCCCAACTGATGATGGTGAGACCATTGTGGTTCACGGAGAGAAGCGTGATTCACCGTTAAGGATTATCAGCTGCCTCAAAGCGCGAAAATGTTTACAGAAGGGATGTGCTGCCTTTCTGGCACAGATTGTAGATAAGAAAGCCGAGGAACCGAAGATCGAAGACATCCCTTTCGTGAGGGAATATCCAGAAGTCTTCCCAGAGGACTTGCCTGGATTGCCGCCTCAGAGACAAGTGGAGTTTCGCATCGACTTAGTTCCAGGCGCTGCGCCTGTGGCTAAGGCACCCTATAGACTTGCTCCGTCTGAGATGCAAGAGCTGTCGACACAACTTCAAGAGTTGTTAGACAAGGGATTTATCCGACCAAGCTTCTCGCCTTGGGGAGCTCCAGTTTTGTTTGTCAAGAAGAAGGACGGTAGTTTTCGAATGTGCATCGACTACCGGGAGTTGAACAAGCTGACGATCAAGAATAGATACCCTCTGCCAAGGATTGATGATCTGTTTGATCAGCTGCAAGGTTCAAGCTTTTATTCTAAGATCGATCTTCGATCTGGATACCATCAGTTAAGGATACAAGAGGAGAGTATCCCGAAGACAGCCTTCAGAACTCGATATGGACACTACGAGTTTCTAGTCATGCCGTTTGGGTTGACAAACGCACCTGCAGTGTTCATGGATTTGATGAATAGAGTTTGCAAGCCATATTTGGATAAGTTCGTGATAGTGTTCATCGATGATATCTTGATTTATTCAAAGACGAAGGCCGAGCACGAACAGCATTTAAGAGCCATTTTGGAATTACTGAAGAAGGAACAGCTGTATGCCAAGTTCTCTAAGTGCGAGTTTTGGCTACGAGAAGTACAATTCCTTAGGCACGTGGTAAATGGAGATGGAATCCAAGTGGATCCCACCAAGATCGAAGCGATCAAGAATTGGGAAACGCCAAAGACGCCAACCGAGATTCGGCAATTCTTGGGCTTGGCTGGCTACTATCGGAGATTCATTGAGAATTTTTCAAAGATCGCTCAACCATTGACGCTCCTCACGCAGAAAGATAAGAAGTTTGATTGGGAAATCAAACAGGAAGAATCGTTCCAGATATTGAAAGATAAGCTCTGCAATGCGCCAATCTTAGCACTACCAGAAGGTACGGATGATTTTGTGGTATACTGCGACGCTTCGCGCCAAGGATTGGGTTGCGTGTTGATGCAACGCCAAAAGGTTATTGCTTATGCGTCACGACAGCTGAAGGTGCATGAAAAGAACTATACCACTCACGATTTGGAACTCGGCGCAGTGGTTTTTGCTTTAAAGATCTGGAGACACTACCTTTATGGTACGAAGTGTACAATCTTCACAGATCACAAGAGCCTTTAGCATATATTCAACCAGAAGGAGTTGAATATGAGACAAAGACGATGGGTAGAGCTGTTGAATGATTACGACTGCGAAATAAAGTATCACCCAGGGAAGGCGAATGTGGTCGCCAATGCCCTAAGTCGAAAAGAGAGGATCAAGCCCATAAGAGTTAGGGCTTTGGAAATGATAATTCAGACCGATCTTTCCTTGCGCATTCGTGCCGCACAGAAAGAAGCTCTCAAGGAAGGGAACCTTGAGGAGGAATATCTCCGTGGGATGGAGAAGCTATTGGTACCAAACGGGGAAGGAACGTTATGTTTTGAGAAAAGGATTTGGGTTCCTTTGTTTGGAGGTTTAAGGAAGGTTATTTTCGATGAAGCTCACAAATCTCGGTACTCTATCCACCCTTGAGCGGATAAGATGTACCAGGACCTCAAGGATTATTATTGGTGGCCTAGGATGAAAGGCGATGTGGCTGTCTATGTGAGCAAATGTTTAACTTGCGCTAAGGTCAAAGCGGAATACCAGAAGCCTTCAGGACTTCTGCAACAACCAGAAATTCCCAAGTGGAAATGGGAACAAATCTCCATGGATTTTGTTACGAAGTTGCCAAGAACGCCAAAAGGCCATGACACTATTTGGGTAATAGTGATTAACGAAGTCAGCACACTTCTTACCTATCAGAGAGAAGGATAATACGAGCAAGTTGGCCGAAATTTACATGAGAGAAATTGTTACACGCCATGGAGTACCTCTCTCAATCATCTCTGATAGAGACGGAAGTTCGTCTCAAGGATTTGGCAATCCTTCCAAGAAGCTTTTGGCTCGCAATTGAATATGAGCACCGCATTTCACCCGCAGACCGACGGGCAAAGCGAACGGACGATACAGACCTTGGAAGACATGCTGAGAGCATGTGTGATGGATTTGGGCGGTAGCTGGGATAAGCATTTTCCTTTGGTCGAATTTTCATACAATAACAGCTACCACGCCTGTATTGGTGCCGCGCCATTCGAAGCTTTATATGGACGCAAGTGCAGATCACCGCTTTGTTGGTCTAACGCAGGCGATAGACAGTTGGTTGGTCCTAATGTGGTCCAGGAAACCACAGATAAGATTGCACAGATCCGAGATCGCATCAGTGCGGCTCGTGACCGTCAGAAAGCTTACGCGGATCGAAAAAGGAAACCTCTAGAGTTTGAGGTAGGAGATATGGTTTTATTGAAGGTATCACCCTGGAAGGGTGTGGCACGCTTTGGGAAGCGTGGGAAGTTGAACCCGCGGTATATTGGTCCATTCAGAATTCTGGAAAGAATTGAGTCCGTAGCATACAAGTTGGAGCTACCTGCCAAACTGAATGGTGTTCACGATACGTTCCACGTATCAAATTTGAGGAAGAGTCCAACTCAAGATACCGTTGTCATTCCTACCGACGAAATTCATGTTGACGACACGCTCCACTTCGTTGAAGAACCCATTGAGGTTACGGATTGGAAAGTGAACAAGACCCGCCGGAGCAGTGTCAAGCTCGTCAAGGTTCGTTGGAATGCCAGACATGGTCCTGAATACACCTGGGAATGTGAGGACCGGATGAAAGAGAAATACCCCCACCTATTTCCCAAGAACCCTGCGACTAGAAGCAGAACTTAAAATTTCGGGACGAATTTTTTCTAACGGGGGGAGAATGTGACAACCCTCACTAAACCAGGTATCCGTACGGTTTAATTAATAATTAATTACTGCTTAATTACTGTGCTTACTTGAAATTACTGATGAACTGCTACTTGGTTTCTGATACTTGTATATTCCTGCATCATACTTTACATACCGTCACTACATTATTTACTTACTGAACTCTAGTGACAAATATGATGCACAAAAGCATAGTAGCACTATGAACGGATAACCTATTGAACATGCTGATAAACCAGCATCAGGCAGACACTGTCTCTAAGGCCTGTATGAGCCAGAAAGATTTTACTACACCCGTAGTGAGTGTAGGGATACAAGGGTTGTAGAACTGCGTCTCTAGGAATAAGATACAGTGACTGGATGTGCCTAAAACGTACACTGAGCACAAAACTCAGCACTTTAATAAACAATTCAGCTTTTAGCTAACTAATAAAGTGCCGAAACATGAGAAAAATATTACTAGACACTTTCCAAAGTGTCGGGAATAAGTTGTGTCACTAAAAATGGTATTAACGACACTCTAAAGCTTGTTAAGCGCTTTAACGGATTACTATCCAACCGAACAACCGAACTTTACCCGGAACATGAATATATGGCCATAAACATTATTTATCTTTTTCTGAGCCAGTTAGGGTCCCTGAATACCCTAACACCCGCCATAAAGCACATCACACAACTAACCGGGTTAAGTGCTTAACTAACTTACTTAACCTATCTAATGCTTAACTAATTTAGTTGCAAACGAACTAGAACCCCCCCTACTAACCGGCCCCAAACTAGGGGGGACACACTTTGCTTTCTTTGATTATTTTAATCAAAATGCTTAATATCCTAAAGACACAAAAACCTTTGGTCCATGATCAAGCATTTGTCTATAAGTAACTTGTTTTGGCACAAATGAACATTCACAACACAACACCACAAAAACTCATCTCTCTCTCCCTCAAAAAACTTTCGGCCGAACACCCCCTTGATCATCCATCATATTTTCGATTTTGTTCTTCACATTCTAAGATCATACAAGCATCAAGGGTCACGTATTAGGAGGCTTGGTGCACTCGGAGCTCGAAGGACCTCATTCTCTAGCTTTTATCCTCTCATTTTGCGCTTAGATTCTTCCCTAGCCCCGAGCTAGTGGTATGTTATTTAAATCACTTACTCGAACTATTTTAAAGCGGTTAATATGTTGTGTAACGATTAAAACTCGAAATCTTACAAGTTGGTGCTTTAAAGTTTACTAAAAACACAAATAACGATGGTTAAAAGCTCATAAGTTGTGTAAATGTTGTAGTATTGATTTTGTGTGGTTATTCGGACCCGATCTATGTTGTGGTAGCTCGGATCATCATTTAACCCGGGTTGGTCATGATCATGGATCATGACATAAGGTTGCTTTAAGTGAAACAAGGGTTAAAGGGTGAAACTCTACCACACACGAATAATGAACTTGTGTAAAAGCGTTTTTACTTGTAAAATAGTGTTTAAAACTAGCAGATCTACGTATCTACAAGTGGTATTTTCAAAGGACCGAGTGTCAAGAGAAATCATGTTTTCTAAAAACGGATCTTACACTAACAAGTATGATTTTTATAAACCACAAGTGTGTAAACACTTGTGTAACGCAAAGTTTCGACAAAATAACAATTTTTGTAAAAGATGACAAGAAGATGTAAAGACGGACTTTCTGTAGAAACGGGGTTTTTTATGAAATCGGTTTGACTTATATAAAGATCCGCTAAAAGTAATGAGATTTACTTCGTATTTTTGAGTAAATCACAAGTTCATGAAATTTATGCGAATTACATTTTTGTTAACTAGTTTGTTGTGTTGAAAATTGTCTTGATCGAATAAAGAAATTGTTGAATTGATTTGTAAAAGAAAATGATACGCTTGAAAGTGTGGCCACCTCCAGTTACAGAGGAAACTCTGGCGAAATTTTTCTAAAAACCTAACACTTAGAAATATTTTCACTATAAGTGTTAGAAATACTTTTTGACATGTTTTTGAAATATAAGTTTCGCCACGACTTTATTTACAAAATATCGGAGGTGGGATTTCACAAAATAAAGCTTAGTAAATATATATTTAATATATATATTTTTCATAAATCACTTGATGCGTGTTTATACTTATTTTGTGAAATGTATAAATATTATTTTTAGAGTAAAAATAATATTATCGAACGTTAACGAATCCAAAATAATACGAACGCTTTCACGATGAATATATAAGTTACACCGGTAATTACTATTACCACTCGATCGTTAAAACGTAACTTACGCATTGTACGGAAATAATTATGAACGCGTATATTTGACAAAGTATTATTTTGGGAGTATTTTGTGAAGTAAAATATAATATTTTTGAGAAAAATATTTATATTTTGGAGTTAGAAATAAATATATATTAAGTGAGACTTAATAATATATTTTCAAGATATACGAACACACATGTATTAAATCCCCATCCTTGGGAAGGAAAATAATTACCAAGTATATACGGAATGTAAACACGAAATAGTTGTCTAACTATTTCCCAAAAACCTAAACCATAAAGCTAAGGCACGGCCGTCCGTCTAATAGAGTTAGTACATGTAGGTCGTTGCACAACTGCTTGACTTGGAGTATACTTGGTAGAGATGCCCCGACAGTGAGTTCATGTCCCCCTTTTCTCTTAACTGTTTTCAGTTTTCTAAACTGGGGGGGTGAAATACATGTTACTTTGATTATGAATACTTTATACATGGTATGGTTAGCGTAAGGAGGGTTACTATTTAGATCATGTGAATGGGTAGGCGGAAACTTGAGGTCATTAATCCTCAGGGTAGGACCGAGGGGCAGGAGCGATAGATCTATTTGGGTGTAGCGAGCCCAGTCCCAGGCCCAGCATAACGGACCTCGGGATGACTTTGTACCCGGCGCATAAATCTGCTAGGTTTGAGCCTTTCTACTTGCATTTCACACATATCAATGGCCTTGCAAACCATTGGTGATCTCTTTTTCCTTATTTGCTACATACCAGGATTTTGATAAATACAAAGGTTTATTTACTCACTTACACATGAACTCGCTCAACATTATTGTTGATTTTTCAACTTACATGTATTTCAGGGAATTAAAGGATCTGGCACGGTATGACACGTTTTCCCGCTGCACTAATACGAGGTCATCCGGGGTTTAGGGAATGTGACTCTTTCCTGGACAAGTCACAGTCCTTAAACCGTGTTTGTGTTATGTTTGAGTTTGTAATGTTTGTTGAACAAGGTTATGGTTGTTAGGGTGTTTTCCCGTTAAAACAATGTTGTTGCTTTTGGATTTTAAAACTCAATTGAATGGATGATCTTGCATGATCTTATTTCATATAGCTTTGTTATGGTTAAGCTATGGTATTAAGAAGTCACACCAAATTAACCACGCTTCCGCAAAGCCAGGGTGTGACAAATCGCCACGTCTTCAACAAACCTGTTACGAAAGAAAGAAAGGACCTCTTTTTTAACAAGTGTCGGTTTCGTGCACCATTCCCCATTAATCATCAAACCCGGGATAAAGTTGGAAGCTTTCCTTTTGTTAATAAGAGCATGGAAAAACTTAGAGTTCTCATCCCCATCAACGGCCCACCTCACTCTAGAGCGTTGTCTAAGATCTGCGTTTTTTCTATCACTGATACCCTTCACCAACTTTTTGCTTTCACATAAAACCCAGTCTTCCTCTTCCGATAGCTCCCTAACCTCAAGAGCTTCTTCCAAATCCTCTAAATCCGAGCGGGCTTGAATCTCCTCTTCCCTTTCATTCGCATATCTTTTTCATTTGTAGCTAAAAAAAACAGAAAAATTGTACTCTCAAATCATATTCACATATCCTTTAGTATGGACGAATAAAAATGTATTTTTAGGGTACGAAGCATAAAAATAAATATCCAAATCTGATTGCACGTCATATATCGTCGTGAAAGTGGTTTTATCGATCTATGTGATTAATTGTTTTAATGTTTGCACGTTTACTGTTTTATTAGAGACTCGTTATTTATTTATGATTAACTTTTTCACTTTCGTATTTATAATAAAGTGTCTTGATTATTCATTTATTAATATTGATATTAATACTATATTAAATAAATAATTAACATAGTACAAAAAAATCCGTTAAATTACAAATATAGTTCGTCCATTAGTAATATATAAAATTGTAATGGTTAACTGTATATATGTATTTCTTTTTTGTTATACAAGACAAGTAGTAGAAACAAAATATAAAAAATAACAAAAGTATTATAAAATAAAATAACAAAAAAAACATAATTATTACTTTTGACTTTTATAATAAAATAATGTAATAAAGTAAATAACATAAAAACATAATTATTACCTTTAACTTTTATAATAAAATAATGTAATAAAGTGCTTAATCATTATCAAATTTGACTAATGGGTAGATTTATCCTTATAATGGATATATTTATCACACCCCTATTAGTTAGAAAATTGTTTAAACACTATCACTCCCTCCACCCTAATGATAATAATTTGAAAGTTTATTTGTTTTTTATATAAAGATGAAAAAGAAAAAGATCTAATAATTGAGTTGATAGAGGGATTGTGTTGGCTTTAAAACCAGTACTTTGGCTTTTCACACGCAAAATATGCCCTCACAGGACACTCACCTTTTCATCTCTCATACTTTAACTTTTCACTTCTAAAATACACAAAATCATCATTGATTTTTTTTACTATATTAATCAAGTATCTAACCATAATCACATAAAAAAAGATTTCACATTAAAACTATTTTATTTAACGATAAGGAACGTCGTGTCAACCACCGTGACACTGAGGAGCGGCCAAGGTCGACTACTCGACCGCCGTCAACCCCTTGGCTCTCCCAGATGCGCGGAAACCCGACCTCCACCCGCCCGAATGCACGACAATGGAATAATCGGTAAAACCTCGACTCCCATCCAAGACGAACCGGCGCCACCCGTATTCGCCATTCACCTGGATGCCGTAGAAAATAATGAGGAGATTGGGAGTCGAACCTGGGTCACAAGGAACACCAAGTCTTTCCTCAACCACTCCACCACTACCTCATTGGCAAATTTAGTGTAAGTTATCGATAATTTCGTTTCTTGTAATTTTTAAAAAAGAAACTCAAATGAAAAATGATAAAATTTTCATGTAAATTACAAGTTAAAACCATAATTGCTCCCCCATCAACAAAAAGTCACATATCGACACTTCATAATGCTTATATGTATATGGTAAATATAAGGAGTGAGAGATATGATCTAAAAACATAACATTTAATTATGTTGATTGTCACAATCGTTTTGCTTTTGCGAGAGGGAATAACTTAGGTAGAGATCTTAACGGAAGCAATATGTACATAGAATGTATAGAGATCTCTAGTTTTGTCATAGTTGAGGAGACTATTGTAAATGTGTAGGGGTTGGAAACATAGGCATGACCCATGTCATAAGACGTACTAAGGATCGATCACCAATAAAGATGGGTGAAAAACCTTTCATTGGTTACTTCTGTTTTTTTTTAACGACAAAGAATCTCAAATATAGACCCCCTTGTTTGAGGCTATGTCTAAGGTCGACTCCTCAACCGTCATGAGACCGTTCCCACCTGATGAGCGAGAACCGGATGGAATCTTTAAACTCCCGTCTCTCGTTAGGTTCAAACCTGGGATTAAAGCCCTGATTCGTCCCTTCACCCAAATATCCCTCGAAATGGCCTAAACATGAATCAAATCGAATCAAACCTGCATCTCCACTAGAAAAAGGAAAAAGACACAATCGGTTGAGCTTTAATTTTCCTTACTTTACACTATTATTATCTACTATGATAACGATAAACGTATATCTCTCAATGAAGCTAGTAGATCATCAGCACACGAAGCATACTAAGAATGATACTTCCTTTATCTATAAAAAAAAGCTATTATGGGTGGGATTTGGGTCTTTTACGTCTCATCTAGTTTTTAATAAGATGATATCTTCACAAAAAGTATTTCCATGAATTTTATTTCACTTTGAATGTTCAACCTCTTTATATTTCCAACTGAAGAGGATGTATTAACATAAATAAATTCATTGTCAGACACATTAATATGAAGGGTATGTATAAGATTTTTTTTCTTTTCCTTTTTTGGTTAATTTGTTATAAGGGCCACATCAATATAGGAGTTATGTGAACTTTATGTATCAAATAATTGTCAATCTTAATATTCAAAGCCCAAGTTTTAAATTAAGCTAAGCTAGTTGGCTCATTCTTGAGACACGTAACGAAGTTGTTAATGAATTTTTCTTGAAACCTTCAGCAAACGTCGATGACCTTCATATAGATTATAATCCAAACAATAGAACAAACTCAAAATATTTTAGGCCCAAAGCATATAACAAAATTGAAGCTATTTTCGTAAAAAAAAAAAAAGTTGCTTCAGATCCCATGATTCATATATGTGTGCATTATTATAGATCATAAATATTAATGTCAACAATCTCAAAGCCAAAATCACGTACATATATAATGTTTTTTTAATAATTTGAGGCCCTAGGAAGTGGGGCCCAAAACGTTTGCCAATCTTAATATTCAAAGCCCAAAATTTTACATCAAGCTAAGCTCGTTGTCTCATTCGTTGGACATGTAACACAGTTGTTAATGAATTTTTCTTGAAACCTTCAGCAAACTTCAATGACCTTCATATAGATTATAATCCGAATAATTGTCTATCTTAATTTTCAAAGCCCAAGTTTTACATTCATGTAAAAAAATACATTAAGCTAATGAAGTTGTTAATGAATTTTGCATTCATGTAAAAAAATACACTATTTTTTTAATAAAAATTATAAAAATAAACAAGCCAACTAGAGTTTTTAACGAGCCAAAGTCAAGCTTAATTTTAAACTCATTAACAAACGAGCCGGACAAACCTGAATTGAGTTGGCGCGTTTAACTTCAATACCGACCCTGAACTGAAGTTTGCTTAGCTTGACTAACTCATTAAACAACATAAGAACAATACCTTTCGTTATGAATAGTCTTACAAATGATTAGATGCCCCACAAAGGATTAAATTAAACATTTAGTAAATAACAATCCTATAAATAAATATGTCATCTCCTATAAACCGCTTTGAGGTTAGGAATGACAATTGGACATGAAGAAATTTTCTTCTCATACCAACCTAAACCTTCTATTATTCTATCATATTTATTTCTTCACCCGTTACCCAATCACCCAATATTACCCATTTACATTTACAAAATATAAATTAGCAACATTTTGTTGCTTTACATTATTGTAATTTATGTATTAGGAGTTCTATAATTTTTTTTTGTATTTTTTTATTTTTTACCCAAAGATTTTTATCTTTTGCATTTAACCCCTATTGGGATTGAACCCTACCAAAGGAACAGTTGATAAAGCCAAATCTGGATCAGATCTTTGGATTCAAAAATAAGCAGTTGATTGCAACAGTTCTTTCCCCTTGAAAGTGGCCTAACAACCGATGACCTCTATCTACTGCCCGTCTACAACAACTGCTGTTCTTCAACAACTAATCAAGTCTAAAGACTATTGAAGTGCAAGCACTGATGCTCAATCTACTGTCATGGTTCAAGTACTGCTGAAGACACAAAGCACTACTAGGAGTATAACAGTGGAATGAGAAGCAGTAGTTTAGCTTGTCTTTATATTTATTGTTAATCAGTAGTTTGTAATAGCAGTAGTTATATAGGTCAGTGGTTACAAGTTGTTAGGAGGTTAGATGTCACTTTCATGGTGACGTCAGCAAAGATGCCACAGTGGTTTGTTCGGTACTATAAATTTGAACAGTACCCTGTACTGTTCTATTAGCTCTCTTCATCACAAGTCATTCTGTACGAACATTCTCTATGAGCTCAGGCTGAGAGGGAGATTGTATGCATTCATGCAAGTGTAATTGAAGATTGTAATAAATATAATCTTTCGATTCTCTGTTAAACATGTTTGTTGAAAGCAATTCTCTCATTTGATTGTATGTTGAAAGTTTGTTTCATTTAATTCCGCTGCAATTGTTCTTGTTCATGTTCATTATTGTCAAACAAGCACAATCATAAGAAACTTAGATCCTAACAATTGGTATCAGAGCTTGGACAGTCAAACTTGATCTAACAATCATTTTGACGTAAAAGTTCGGCTCAAAATCGTTGATACTTTTTAAATTGTTCGTTTCATCGAAAAACAGAGTAAGGGTTAATCACGAGCAAAGTTGATTAACCAGTGCCTGTAAAAAAACAGGATGACGTCACAATCACAAGATATGAACAATAACATTGGTTCTCTCTTCAAACCACCTATGTTAAAGAGAAATGAATACAACATCTGGGAGTGAAGGATGGGTCACATCTTAGCTCAACAGAACACTGCATGTTGGAAGTCGGTTATCTTTGGACCACATGTTCCAATGGTGCCGAGTGCTGAGGATCCAAAAAAGTTCGAACCTAAGAAAGTTGAGAACTATACTGATCAGGATTTTCAGAAAATTGAACTAGATGCCAAGGCATTTAGCATCGTTGCATCTGCACTTCCCAATGAAATCTATGCTGAGCTGTTACACTGTAACAGTGCCAAGGAATTGTGGGATGCACTTAAGGAACAATTTGGGGGGGGGGGGACTGAAGAAGTAATTGAAAACAACAGGGAAATTTTGAACCAACAGTATGAAACCTTTTGTCACATTAAGGGTGAAACGTTAACACAACAGTTTGAGCGATCTAGTTGTCTCATAAGTGAATTTAAGCTTGTTAAAATTGAATTTCCTAAATCAACTGTTAACAGCAGGTTTTTAAGATCACTTCCTGAAAAATGGGACACAATTGCTTTTGTAACCAGAAACTCTGTTGAGTTCAAAGATCTGACCCTGACCCAACTTCATGGTAGACTCCTGACCTATGAAAGGGAGTTAAACCAGAAAAAGAAGTTACAAGAGTCTGGAAAAGTTGCAGATGACTATTCATTTGGCAGCACAACTCTTTTGGGTCAAGATTGGGTCAAGAAGAATCTGGTAGTAGTAAGGATCAGAGTTATGATCATTATATTGACATAACAGCTGGTGGAGCTTTTAACAACTCTGAGTCTTACTCAAACAACTATGCTTTCACAGCTAGTAGTGAAAACCAGAATTATGACAATCTGTGCTTTGAACTCAATGATTTGCAGCATTTTGATCCAATTGACTTAGAAGAAATGGACATTTTGCACCAACTTGCATTGCTGAGTGTTAGAACCAACAAGTTTTACAAAAGGACAGGGAGAAAATTTCCAGGGTTACATGGGAACCTAAAAGTGGGGCTGGATAAGTCAAAGATTAAATGCTATAAGTTTAATAGGTTAGGTCATTTTGCTAGGGCATGCAGGAGTCAAACCAATGGACCAATTATTACACATCTTAGCTCAAACCCTAGACTACAAAATAACCAAAACACTGTGCACTATGCCCAATATGCCCCTGCTGCTCATGTAAACATTGCTCACTATGCACACCCTGCAACCCCTGTTCCTGTGAATTATGTTCAAACCACTGTTCCTCAGATACAGTATGTCTAGACCCCTGCTCCTCAGGTTCAGGTGCAACAAGCTACACCTCAGCAAGCTGCACCAGCAGTGGTTCAACCAGATCAGTAAAGCTTTTTTACCCAAGGCCTTGTTGACTGGAGCAACTTACCTGAAGAGTTAGGAGATGAAAATTTTGCACTCTATGCTCAAAATAATGTTTCTAGTGATGATATTTGTTTTGTAGCATTGGAGACCATACTAGAAGGGCTGGAAGCTGAAGAAGGACAGTTAAGTGATGAAACAGTGGACAAAATTGCTGAAGTAGTGGTTACTGTTGTTGCTGATGAAATACTGCTGGGAGAAAGTTCAAAACCCCTGTTGGAACCACTGTATGACCCCTGGTCTGAAGAAGAAGAAAAGAAGAAAGAAGGTGAAAAAGAAGAGAAAACTCAAAAAGAAAGTGATCATACCTGTGATTGTGCCATGATGGCTGCAACTAAGGTATCACCCCAGGTTCTCAAAGACCTTTGTTGTCACACCCCGATATTTCCACGTATTACAGGTGGGCCCGGCGAGGAGTATCGTGACGTAGTTGATATCATCATAGTCAAACAACACAAATTTAAATGCACAACGGAAGCAAAAGATAGATTTATTTCAACCGAATAAATTGTAATATTAAGTATCACAAAATAGTTGAAACAGATCCATAGGCGGATCGAATAAAACGGAAACTTTGCTCAGCAGACTTTATAGGCATCTAAGCTTGCGAGACTTCTATTTGATGCTAGGAGAGACCAGCCTATTCCGATTAGTACCTACACTTAGCATTTTTGGGAAAATACGTCAGTTTACACTGGTAAATACAATTTAACTGACCCATTTTGAAAATGTTTAAGAAATTGATTTGAATGCACATGGCACAAAAGATTTTATAACTTGGGATAATTATTTATATATAAACTTGTAAAAGAATTACATGTTTCTTATACATTCAGTAGCCCGGGCTGAACATCGGGTTAAAGATTAATTGACACACCACATGATATAGTCCCGCGGCGAGTTATTCTCGAAACCGGCGGTTATATCTCTTTATTTATAAATGCACTGGCGGGTGTACGCCTACACCCGCGTGCTAAGGTCGTGGCCATTTCTATGAATGATGCCAAGGGTATCCGGGACATGGTCATTAACCCTCCAAAGACTTTAAGCAAACAAAACAATTTAAGCAGGTCATTTCAATAAATTAACCTTCATACGAATAACAATTCAATGCCCGACCAAGCGGTATTTTATATACCGTACCCCAAGCCCGTATTAGGGAAAATAAGTTAAAAGTATTTACCCGAGCAAGTATGTTTCACAAATAGCAAATGCAAGTAGCTTTTACCGGTTCTCCTAATCTGGAACGAAGGTTTTAATAACCTATTAGATTCCTAACGGGTCTTTAAATAAGCTTAAACTTAGACCGATTAGTTTTAAAGGAAGATTCGGTTCAAACGCATGAATAAGCGAAGACCGGAATAGAATGTGATTTAGACCCGACAAGTTTGAAGACTTGTATAATATGGGTAAACTAAACACATTCTGGATTTTGAGACAAACAGTATAAGGTTTGACCCGTTTCGGCTAATTTATGCAAACTAGTCACATAAGCCGATCTGAACGCAAAAATGCGTAACGGGTAACCATAAGAGTCATATACAGGTTTCCTAAGTTAATATGCCTTAAATATGTTGTGACATCAGTGAGATATCTTCTATTATGCCCAAAACGAATTTAAACTCAAACTATGCCCCGTAGGGGCATTTTGGTCATTTTAAAAGTTATAAAAGAGTTTAAATATCAAACTAAGTTATAGGTCTGATAATTAGTAAAATACTTGATTTAATAAGTTATAACAGTAGGGTATAACATATGTGTGAAATTTATCATTTATAACTAAACTATGCACCGTAGGGGCATTTTGGTGATTTCACATAAGCTTAAAAAGGTCAGTTCTGGAAATCTGAATTTAAAACTTTTGCTTACTGTGAAAGTATCTAAATTTACTAAAAATATCAGTAGGCATCAAACCTTATATGTTTAAAATAGTTTTAATACATACTATGTGTTAAAAACGCTTAAAAAGACGGTTTTAAGCGATTTCCGGGTTTTTAAAGGAAAGCTGATATTTTTATCATCCTAGAAAGCTTAAAATACTTTATTAATCATATAAAATCAGTAGCAAAAGGTTTGGGGTCAAAATGATTTGTAAAACTCATTTTATAGCCCAAAAGGGCAAAACCGACAATAACCGAATCAAGCTTAGAACCCTATGTTATGCTCAGCCTAAAAATAAATAAAAATCTTTAAAAATCCCGAAATATCATTTGATATCAGTAGGTAAAAAGTTTGATATCAAAAATTGGGTTTAGATAGGCTATACGCTAATCACGCCGTTTAATTAATAAAAAGCTTTTCATTTACGCTAATGAGCATAACTCCTATTCTAGACCTCAAACTGATGTCAAATTTTAGGGACAAGTCTATAAATCAGTAATGAAGGTTTCTACTCTTTTACTTTTTCAAAAATCGCGTTTTAAGGTGAAAAGGGCATAGTAGTCAACATTTAAGCATTTAACGGAAACATGCATATGAATCGGATAACTAATTAACCAAGTTGTATAATTATAGAGGGTTATACTAACATGTAACCTGGTCCTAAAAAGTCTCTAAGGCATTTCTAAACTATGCTTAAACGGGTCAGAACTGAAAGTCAAAGCAGAAGTCAAATTATGCGACTTCCGGTCCCGAACCGAGCCTAAACTGAAAATTGTCGGGTTTAACATGTTTAGACATGTTCTTACATTAATTACCAAGTTATATTAATGATAAAACAGGTTGCATGGCTTCTACATTGCTAATTATGTGTTAATTTGAAAATAAGCTTTCTGTTGACTTTTTAAGATTAGCTTTGACCCGACATTTGACCTACTTAGCGTGGGAATCAGAGGGTACCCTTTTAAGGGTTTATTAGCCATATAACTACCAACTCATAGGTATTTTCAATTCGATTCATATCTGCACCTCCCGAAATGGTGCTTCTTGCAGATTTTACACTTGGGCTTATGACCCGACTGAGGACCATCCTTCTTAGATGCAGAACTCTTTTTGTGGTCATTGTTTCCCTTGTGTTTCTTATCCGAACACCGTGAGTTATCATCCTCACGTTTCCTATTTTCAGCATCGGTGTTTCTCAGCGAGCTCTGCCTGACCGCGTCCAAAGTCAGAGACAATGATATATCTGCTGCAGACCGAAAAGTAGCTGGCCTTGAGGCCTTCACACTCGCCTTGATCTCTGGGGCTAATCCCCCAATGTAACGAGCTATTCTTTTGGGTTCTGGTGTCACAAGGTAAGGAACCAACCTTGACATTGTGTTGAAGCTTGTAAGGTAGGCTTGGCAATCCAGGTTTTTCATAACCAGAGACAAGAAATCAACTTCAATCTTTTCAACCTCATGCTGAGGGCAGTAGTTTTCCTTAATCAATGCCACAAACTGATCCCATGACAGATTGTACAATGGAATCTTCCCGGTAGCCTGGATCAATGACCTCCACCAAGCTAGTGCCTCACCCTTGAATGACTGAGATACAAACTTCACAACATCCTTTTCAGCGCAACCACTGATATCCACCACAGTGTCCATCTCATCCAACCATGTCATGCAATCAGCTGCCCCTTTTTCCCCAGTAAAATCTCAGGGTTTGCAGGAAACAAAGTATTTATAAGTACAGGATTTGGCACGTAGTTCATTATCAAATACTATTCTTTTGGATGGAATGCTGTGTTGGTTTGAGGAATGTTGAACATCCTCCTTCTTGGGCCCATGCTGTGAAGAGGGTGGCTTACTGTGTGCCTCAGATTGAGTTCTAGGTTTAGAATGCGGTGTGGATAAGGTCCTGCTTCGAGTCCCTCTAGACTCATTAAACTGTCGCTCCATAGCTTTTGTAACAACATTATCTATTAATGCTTGCAGTTCTGCGCCGGTCACATGAATCTTAGTATTTTCATGATTTTCTACTGGATGACTGTTTACCTCTTCTGACCTCGTCATGTAGCTTTAATTGCTACATAAAAGAAAACAATTGACAAGGTTTATTTAGAAGCTTTTACAGTATTTTACGATTTATTAACCATGGTTTCTAATGACCATTCTGGTTAATTTGTTAAGTATTTATATGTTCAGGATCTTTATTACAATCCTTAATTATAATTTAATAATAGCACAAAAGCCTAGTCACATAGACAGATTTAATTTATAACCAGGATTTTACAGAATCGAGGTGTTAAGGTTTGAATCAAAGTTCATTACCTTTTCTTGACAGGATGTTGTAGGCTACTACTATCTTTAGTCCCAAAGGACGTTAATTACAACCCGTAGGCACTTCATCCACAAGAGATGATTATATAAATAAGGGAAATTGGAATAACCCATTTTAAAGATGACTTATGCGATTTTATCGAATCACATTTTGCCAAGAGTGTTAACATGCTTTCAGATGTTAACAAGGATTGGAATCTTTTGAATAGGTTTTACCATCTTGGTCATGTCTGCAACAACATATAGACTAGGTTTTACCTTTAAGATTCTTTTTAATATTTAACGCAGAAGAATCCTAAGTTGAGATGTTAATAAGGATCTGAATCTAATTGTGGAACTACCATCTTAGCCCTGTCTTAAGGTGACACATGGCTAGGTCTTGCCCTTTTTAGATTTTGCCATTTTATTATAATGGTAGATCTTATATAAGGAATGTTATTTTTCATTTACTTCATGTTTTATGTTTATGCATATAATTAACAACAAAATGAAAATTTAAATTAATCATTCCATTACAAAAATTAAACAGTACAATTTTGCCCTAAACGGGACTTCTAAGAAATAACACGCCCACGCAGGGGCTAACTAAATAAACATACCCACGCAGGGGTCAACAGAAAGACATGCCCACGCAGGGGCAGAATACAAAAAGACATGCCCACGCAGGGACAAAATTACAATAAATTAAAATAAACAAGGATTTCAAGAATCCCCTCTCTTGGACTTCCCCTTGATTAGGCTTGCCAAACCTTTGAAGAAGCCTTGATGTTCCCTGCGATCTCTTTGAACCTCCCGCTCAACCTGGTCCAACCTTTCAAGAACCTCTTGTTGGCGTTCCGGCGGGATTAGCTGCGGCTGCGGCTGCTGCTGATGTAGAGGTTGAGGAGGTGGCGGTTGCTGGTACACGTAAGGTGGGTACCCAGTAGTCCAAGGACCACCATAGGGCCCTTCAGGATGAAGAGCGTTGTAGTCCCACGCTGCTTGGTATGGGTCGACCTCTGCATAGTTGTAGTTGGTATGGGCTGGCTGCTCAAATGGGTTATACGCCGCTGAACCGGCGTATGCAGGGATTGGGTTACCAAAACCCAACGGTGGTGCGACAGGCGCAGAATCTACCTCCGAGACGGGGTTTGAAGGCCCTCCCGTCTCCGGGTCTTCATGGAGTGGCGGGTAGTGGCTGCCACTTGATGGTTGAGGGGTGCTGATACACACTCCTCCTCGCACGGACATCCGTGCGTTTGATCTTCGTCGCCCCGGTGGCTCCGGAGGCGGCTGCTGTACTGGTGTTGGTGGCGGAGTAACTGCCACAAAGCGAGAATCCTCAGAAGGATCCTGCTGCTGCTACTGCTGTTGGTGGGACGAGGAGTGGTATGAAGGTGTAAACACCCAATCATACTGGGCGAACCTCGCCTGATAACTATCTGGACCACGGTAAGGTGATCCATGAAAAGAGGACCCATCAGAGATCTCGATGGGGTGGTTAGGGGTCCCGGTTGCAGGCTCGGCGGGATTCGTGTTCTCATCCATGTCCATTGCATGGTCTCCTGAGAAATGGACTTCATGCCCTAGTAGGTTAAAACCCACTGGTTCTTCAATATAGTTCGCCGGGTTGAACCGGATCTGGAAAACAGGTGTGGGGTCGCCAAAGGAATGGTGCGAATTAGATCGCTGGAGAGGTATAAATGAAGGTTGCGGGTTATTGGGCTCATTTTCAGACTGAGGCCCAAATGAATGGTGATATGAGGGCGAAGAACTGAGCGAGACAGATCGCCTCGCTAGCTCGATGTACGTCCTCCAATGCTCTTGAGGACTGGTGCTCATTGTGATTGACGGTGTTCTTCTATGTGACGGCCCAACTTCGTGGTCATGCCCAGTGACGGGAGCCTTGCCTCTTCCCCTTCTAAACCTCAGCGGCATAATTAAACCTGTCAACATAAACAAAGATAACAACAAAAATATATAAAAAAGACAAAAATAAAACAAAACAGAATTGGTCCTATGTTCTTTGTCTAGACTCGGAACTCAAGGAATGTGCAATTGTGTAACTGAGATTAAACACAACAGGCTAGTGTTTAATTCACTCAGTATTGGCTCTGATACCAACCTGTCACACCCCGATATTTCCACGTATTACCGGTGGGCCCAGCGAGGAGTATCGTGACGTAGTTGATATTATCATAGTCAAACAACACAAATTTAAATGCACAGCGGAAGCAAAAGATAGATTTATTTCAACCGAATAAATTGTAATATTAAGTATCACAAAATAGTTGAAACAGATCCACATGCGGATCAAATAAAACAAAAACTTTGCTCAACAGACTTTATAGGCATCTAAGCTTGCGAGACTTCTATCTGATGCTAGGAGAGACCAGCCTATTCCGATTAGTACCTGCACTTAGCCTTTTTGGGAAAATACGTCAGTTTACACTAGTAAATACAATTTAACTGACTCATTTTGAAAATGTTTAAGAAATTGATTTGAATGCACATGGCACAAAAGATTTTATAACTTGGGATAATTATTTATATATAAACTTGTAAAAGAATTACATGTTTCTTATACGTTCAGTTGCCCGGGCTGAACACCGGGTTAAAGATTAATTGACACACCACATGATATAGTCCCGTGGTGAGTTATTCTCGAAACCAGCGGTTATATCTCTTTATTTATAAATGCACTGGCGGGTGTACGCCTACACCCGCGTGCTAAGGTCGTGGCCATTTCTATGAATGATGCAAAGGATATCCGGGACATGGTCATTAACCCCCCAAAGGCTTTAAGCAAACAAAACAATTTAAACGGGTAATTTCAATAAATTAACCTTCATACGATCAACAATTCAATGCCCGACCAAGCGGTATTTTATATACCGTACCCCAAGCTCGTATAAGGGAAAATAAGTTAAAAGTATTTACCTGAGCAAGTATGTTTCACAAATAGCAAATGCAAGTAGCTTTTACCGGTTCTCCTAATCTGGAATGAAGGTTTTAATAACCTATTAGATTCCTAACGGGTCTTTAAATAAGCCAAAACTTAGACCGGTTAGTTTTAAAGGAAGATTCGGTTCAAACGCATGAATAAGCGAAGACCGGAATAGAATGTGATTTAGACCCGACAAGTTTGAAGACTTGTATAATATGGGTAAACTAAACACATTCTGGATTTTGAGACAAACAGTATAAGGTTTGACCCGTTTCGGCTAATTTATGCAAACTAGTCACATAAGCCGATCTGAACGCAAAAATGCGTAACGGGTTACCATAAGAATCATATACAGGTTTCCTAAGTTAATATGCCTTAAATATGTTGTGACATCAGTGAGATATCTTCTATTATGCCCAAAACGAATTTAAACTCAAACTATGCCCCGTAGGGGCATTTTGGTCATTTTAAAAGTTATAAAAGAGTTTAAATATCAAACTAAGTTATAGGTCTGATAATTAGTAAAATACTTGATTTAATAAGTTATAACAGTAGGGTATAACATATGTGTGAAATTTATCATTTATAACTAAACTATGCACCGTAGGGGCATTTTGGTGATTTCACATAAGCTTAAAAGGTCAGTTCTGGAAATCTGAATTTAAAACTTTTGCTTACTGTTAAAGTATTTAAATTTACTAAAAATATCAGTAGGCATCAAACCTTATATGTTTAAAATAGTTTTAATACATACTATGTGTTAAAACGCTTAAAAAGACGGTTTTAAGCGATTTCCGGGTTTTTAAAGGAAAGCTGATATTTTTATCATCCCAGAAAGCTTAAAATACTTTATTAATCAAATAAAATCAGTAGCAAAAGGTTTGGGGTCAAAATGATTTGTAAAACTCATTTTATAGCCCAAAAGGGCAAAACCGACAATAACCGAATCAAGCTTAGAACCCTATGTTATGCTCAGCCTAAAAATAAATAAAATGTTGGTGCAGTTGTCTGTCGACTACATCTTAGTTCGAGTCTTAGGCTAGGGCTGATTGTATAGTGAATGGAAATTGAGTAATCATGTATTAGATAGGTCCGCTTATAGGTCATATCAGGAGGTCCGCTTATATGTCACATATATAGGTTCGCTCATCTGACTGATGATAGGTCCGCTTATATGGACATGTCCATATAAGCAAACCCATATGCCTATTTATAGGGTGTCATTTGAGCGGTTCAAGAGCAGTTGTGTGTGTGTACGGCGAAGCCCTGCCAATTTGTCTCCAGAGCTTGTAATTGTTAGCTGATCAATAAACGAGACAGTAAATAGTGAAATCAAGCTATACGAAGACCGAATCAATGAATTCCGCCTCTGATTCTGTCTAAGCACTCTTCTGATCGACTCGTCAGGTCGTCTAACGATCCTACATGTGGTATCAGAGCTCAGGAGGAAGAGTTTTTACCATTTAGCTCGTTTTTCGCTCAAAATTCTGATATCTACACCTTCTTTTATCAGTTCAGGGAGTTTTACCGGTTAAAATTGGATCAAAATCTCACAGGTTGTGTGTTACTGGACATAGACAAACCCTTGAAAGTTTTGGACTAAATTACAGACTAAAAATGGGTGAAAACATGTTCGAAATGAGATCCGCTTGTATGAGCAGTTAATAGATTCGCTTATTGGACTGATTCAGGTTCGCTTTTTGAACATATTGACAGCAGGTTCGCTCCAAATTTCAGTAAAGATCCGCTTCAAACTGCATTTAGGTTCGCTTTTGAGTTCATCTAAGTGAGGTTCGCTCTTAAGGTTGATCTGGTTTGCTCATTGGGTTGATATCTGGTTCGCTCATTGGGTGAATATATGGTTCGCTCATTGGGTTGATATAAGGTTCGCTTATTGAGTATTGATCTGGTTCGCTCATAGTTGCTGATTCTGGTTCGCTCATTTGTACAATAGGTGATCCGCTTATTTGAACAATTTGTGGTTCGCTTTTCTGTCATAGTGGTGCTTCGCTTTTGTGAACAACAAATTTGTCGAGATTATTCGAACGATGACAGAAATGTTTGATGAAAAAGAGAATGAGTTTGTTGAAAGGTTAAATAGATTTGGGAGGTATCATACGAGTATGTTTGATCAAGATGATAAGCATATTTGGACTCTTCGACTTGAAAACTTTGCTTGTCAACAGAATGAGAGCTTGAAAGAGATGGAAAAAAGATTTGATTACATGATGGACAAGTTAAAATCGTTTGGAATAAAATTGACAGATACTGAAAAGATATCAAAGTTGGAAGCCGCTTTACCTGCCGAATGGGATGATGTTTTAAAGGAGTTAAAACAAAAGCCTAAATTCTCGAAATTACATCCATCTGATTTCATCAGTAAACTTCAAAAACGTCATTATGAAAATCTTGATAAGAAGAAGATATTGATGAATAAAATCAAAGAGCATCTAGATGAACTGAATCTGGGAAATCTGGATAAAATCAATTTGGATGTAATTACTGAGATAAATAAAAGAACTTGTATATGTTTTGCTGCAAAACAAAACATGAAGTATGATTATAAGAGAGGATGTTATATTGATGAGAATTTAAAACCTCTTGATTTTCTTAAAATTGTTTGTGCAGGAACATACAAGGCAGAGATAAAGGAAATGTCAAAGAATGTGGAATCTGTGAAGAATGAATCTTCAAATTCTGTATCAGTGTGTTTCAAATGTGACAACTTGAAGACTAATAATGACAAACTTGTCAAAGATGCGGAAAGTTTGGCATTGGAGATCAAGAAGTTGAAAGATGAGAAGCAGACTGATGATAAGCAGATTCTTATTCTGAAAGAAAATTGTGAGAAACTGAAAGCCGAAAATGACAAACTGTTGGTTGGTTTGAACAGTTTGAAATTTGAAAACAAAAGTGAGAAAGAAAAGACAAAAGTTTTTGAAAAATAGATTAAAAGTTTTGAAATTGAAAAATCAAAAATTGAGAAAAAATTTCAGAATCAAATGAAAATTCTTGAAGATGGGAGAGATGTGTTTAGCAAAAATAACATTGAAAAACAGAAAATGATAAATTCCCATCTTCAGAAAATTATAAAATTGGAGAAAGAAGGTGAATGTGCTAAAAAGAAAATCAAAGAGTTGGAAAAAGAGCTTGAAAGCAAACAGAAATCTTCAGAAGATTTGGATTTCTGGATAAAGCTTGAGAATAAGAATTTGAAAGCTAATGAAACGAAATTTCAAGAACAGATAAAAGTGTTGGAAAATGAAAAGTCTGTTCTTGAAAACATGAAAAATGAGAATGAAAATGCAATCAAGTCTCATCTTGAAAGAATATCTCAGCTTGAAAATGAAGCCGAGAATTCAAGAAACAAGATTGATGAACTTGAAAAGAAATTGATAGGTTTTGTGACTGCATCAGACAGTGTGAATTTTCCCTGTCCAAAACCAATCAATTCTGTTCCAATAAGTGACTGTGTCACAAACTTTGACAATGTCAAAGTTGAAGATTGTGATGTGAAATCTGATGTTGAAAATAAAAAACTTGAAAAACAAAAATTATTTTTAAAAACAAAAGAAAAGTTTCAGAAAACTGTTCTGCAATCGACTGAAAAGGGAGAATGCTCTAAGCAAAAACCTTTGAAGAAGAAAGTGGAACAGAAGCAAAAAGATAACAAAAGTTCATCAGATCGATCATCCAATCGCAATGAAAAATTACAAAAAATAAAAAATGAAAACTCAAAAAATATAGGTAATAAGTGGTGCAGGTCGGACCACAGTGCTCAAAAGCCAAATCCAGCAAACTTGAGGAAAGAATATCACCAAGCCAGACAATGCTATGATCTGAGCATTTGGTGTGAAAGTGGTATATGGTACGATAACAGAGTGTGTTACCGATGCGGTTATCAAGGACACATTGCTGTTAACTGCCAAGGTCGGAGATTTGAGATGAGGAGATGCTTTAACTGTCAAATCAAAGGTCATATAGCCAGAGATTGCCCAAGGAGATCGAATGAAAGATTTAGGGCTAAGTCTCAGAAATTGGCAAAGATTCCAGTCAAAGTCAAGCCCCATGAACAGAAGGTTCTAAAACCTAAAGTTCAAGATCAGACAAGTCAAGAAAAGAAAGTTAAACTTTCACAGGGGCAGAAAGACAGACTGAGGAAAAAGAGGAAGAAGGCGAGAGAGTATCTCGAGAAGATTTTGTTCTCGGGTTCATCCGTTGGAAAGAATAAGAGTTCTGATGAATCAACTTCCTCAGCCGCAAAGTCAAACAAGATGAATTCATCAGATACACATCTGAGGACGAAAGAGGAAAAGAGGAAGAAGAAAATGGTCGGCGATGAATCTGACAGGTCAAAGTCAGACAAGCCACCTTCTGGCGATGAATCTGACAGGTCAAAGTCAGACAAGCCATGTGCAGGCAATGATTCTGGTTCGTCAAAGCCAGAGGAGCCATTGGTTGAGGTAAAAAAGGAGAATTCAGATTTAACAATGGATGATGCAAATGTTGTTTGGGTTTTGAAACTGAAATTGTAAAATCTGTCATGTGTGTGTAGAAAACAATGTGATGAGTAACCCCGAACCTACAAATGTTTGGTAAACAAACTAATTTTTCCGGAAAAACCATTTTGATTAAAATAAACTTAAGTGTTTTGAGATCATAATGGGAAAATAGTTTGTTGAGAGGGGGAGTTCTGATTGTTTACGTTAAGTGGATGGCGAATCGAAGCAATTCGATATCATGTTGTCAAGCTTTGTATAGTTTGTTTCAAATTTTCCCAGAAAATCAAAATTGAAACATAGTTTGATTTTAGGGGGAGTAAAATTTTAAAAAAAATTAGAAAATTTGAAAATGTTAAAAACATCGAAAAATTAAAATTGAGTTTTAGTGCGAATAGGGGAAATGATAGAACATCAGCTAGACTGGCACGGTACGCTAAAGATTTGTAATGTATAAATGCAATTAAGCAGTCTCGCTAAAGATGTGTCGATAGGTTTTCACAGAATTAGTAGATCAGTTTGGGATATAAACATAAATTTCACTTACGTGTACGTGGGGAACACCTCCAGGATATATAGGTAACCCCTGAAATCCTGTTTGAAGGGTCCCGTATTCTGAGATACTAGGTCTTTATGCTCAGTGATATCTGGGGTATTATCCCGGGACTTTTGCTGTATGGAAGTACTGACCTAGTCCCCGGATAATACTTTCTGCAAAAAGCTTTGAAATACAAGCTCGCCCTCAGCAATCTGATTAAACAATAAAATTGATAATCTTTGCTGTTGTAAAAAAGATCCTCTAAAGGGGACCCACCTAAAGTCGAAGCCGTCATCTCTCTGCGTATACGGAAGTATCGACCTGAGCTCTCACGGCCCTCGCACATTACCCCTTTTACAGATATCAGCTGTGGTATACTCACCTGTAAGACTGAATACTGGGGTCTGGATACGGGAGTATATACTGAGGTGGGACACATGTAGATGTTCAAGTTCTAAAAACACTAAATCTGTATCCCGAACGAGTTGAACATTTTGTGAGAATTTAAGTGGATCAGAATATCGGCAATCTACGCGAATTGTTTAAAAGCTTAAAATGAAATAACAGCTTAACGGTGCTAGTGTTTAGTCAGCAGCTGATATGATCCTCTTGCACGAACTCACAAAAATATGTTTGTATATATTTCATTTCTGCATTTTAATTGATGTTATTGCATTTGTGTTTCATATTTGAAAAATTCAAAAAGATTTTCGACAACTGATGTTGGAGAGCTGAAATTCAAAATCTCAAAGGCTAAACAAGATGAATAGTTGGTTTGGTTAAAGTGATTTGAAATGGTTAATCAGATTTTGGAAAGTTATAAATTGATTAATGTGAAAAATTCTTGAATATTCTTAAATGATTAGTTGATTCATTAAGTTGAATCACAATTGTGTTTGTTTGTGATAGATTGTTTGAGTTGTGAAGGTTTCTGATCCTGTTGCTAGGGAAAGCCAGGAGATACATCAGAACCTGAGAAGAAGTTTAAACTGATAAAGCCAGGAGTTGATTTCAATGGTAATAACGATTTCCAGACGGCGATCCCAGCATGATGATAGGGGGAGTCTGATGAAAGTTAGAGCCAGAGAAAGATCCAGGTACTTTATTCCAGGAAGAGTTCCTGAAGAAGACCGATTAAGATTGATGAGCTGTCAATGTTTGAAGACTCTCACTGAAGATTCCGTCAACATTCAAGGGGGAGTCTGTTGGTGCAGTTGTCTATCGACTACATCTTAGTTCGAGTCTTAGGCTAGGGCTGATTGTATAGTGAACGGAAATTGAGTAATCATGTATTAGATAGGTCCGCTTATAGGTCATATCAGGAGGTCCACTTATATGTCACATATATAGGTTCGCTCATCTGACTGATGATAGGTCCGCTTATATGGACATGTCCATATAAGCGAACCCATATGCCTATATATAGGGGTGTCATATGAGCGGTTCAAGAGCAGTTGTGTGTGTGTACGGCGAAGCCCTGCCAATTTGTCTCCAGAGCTTGTAATTGTTAGCTGATCAATAAACGAGACAGTAAATAGTGAAATCAAGCTATACGAAGACCGAATCAATGAATTCCGCCTCTGATTCTGTCTAAGCACTCTTCTGATCGACTCGTCAGGTCGTCTAACGATCCTACATAAAAATCTTCAAAAATCCCGAAATATTATTTTATATCATTAGGTAAAAGGTTTGATATCAAAAATTGGGTTTAGATAGGCTATACGCTAATCATGATGTTTAATTAATAAAAAGCTTTTCATCTACGCTAATGAGCATAACTCCTATTCTTGACCTCAAACTGATCTCAAATTTTAGGGACAAGTCTATAAATCAGTAATGAAGGTTTCTACCCTTTTACTTTTTCAAAAATCACGTTTTAAGGTGAAAAGGGCATAATAGTCAACATTTAAGCATTTAACGGAAACATGCATATGAATCGGATAACTATTGAACCAAGTTGTATAATCACAGAGGGTTATACTAACATGTAACCTGGTCCTAAAAAGGCTCTAAGGCATTTCTAAACTATGCTTAAACGGGTCAAAACTGAAAGTCAAAGTAGAAGTCAAATTATGTGACTTTCGGTCCCGAACCGAGCCTAAACTGAAAATTATCGGGATGAACATGTTTAGACATGTTCTTACATTAATCACCAAGTTATATTAATGATAAAACATGTAGCATGGCTTCTACATTGCTAATTATGTGTTAATTTGAAAATAAGCTTTCTGTTGACTTTTTAAGATTAGCTTTGACCCGACATTTGACCTACTTAGAGTGGGAATCAGAGGGTACCCTTTTAAGGGTTTATTACCCATATAATTACCTACTCATATGTATTTTCAATTCGAGATTTGACTGGACAAATTATGATTAATCTCGAAGTCAAACTTTAATTACGACGGTTTGACTTTAAGCTAATTAACTAAGTAAAACTGAATTATGGAAAGTTAAGGACACTTACAAAGATCCTAAGTTTGATTAGGGACTTAAGGGAACTTGAGGGGAGACTAGAAGAGCTCCAGAGATCAGCTTGAAGTGATTTTTGAAATGAACAAAAATTGTTGCAACTTCACTTCATATATATAGTCCAATAGAACTCATAAGATCACTCCACCATAGTCTATAAATGTTGTAAGATGTTCCCAGGTGTCCCTATAATGCCAAAAACCAGTTGCCAAGTCCCAGAATTCGAAAACCAGTTATGTAAGGCGGTGCAACAAGCTGAACAGGCATCTGTCCATTTTCTGCTGCCAGCGGCTGTCTTAGGGACCGTAAGATAAAAGCCTTGCGGACCGTAAGCACCTCTTATGGACCGTAAGCCATTGGCTTTGCGGTCTGTAACCGACCCTGGCTTATATCGCCCAGTTGCAGTGCTTGGGGACCGTAAGCCTATGGCCATACGGTCCGTATCGATGACCAGAAAACAAAAACTTGCAAACTTTCAAGCTTTGACCGTGCAATCATTCTATCTCCGAATCCCATGTCTTCTTTGCAGTAGGGGGACCATATAGACAGGTTTTGCATGTCCTTGCATGTGTTGCTATGCACATGAGGTTTCTTGGACTTATCTAAAAGGGTTTTTAAAATGAGTTTTGTCATAATTGCACCTAGAATCACATGTTTTGCAATTTGAATTATTCATTATCAGTGTTAACCGGATTTGAGCATATCAGAGGTTTATAGAATATATTAAGGTCTTGGGATTTATAAATAAGTCGCTCAGAGGTATTAATTAACATGTCGACATTTTAAAATCCTAACTTACATCTTTTAACTTGATCCGGGTTTATAACACGTTTGCTTTACATGACACATGTCTTTATTTTATTGGGTATGATTTTACGAGGTATTACATCCTCACCCCGTTAGAAGAAATCTCGACCTCGAGATTTACTGAAACAAATGAGTGTATTTTTCTTTCATTGTGGACTCTACCTCCCACGTATATTCGGGACCTCTGTGGGCATCCCATTTGACCTTTACAATAGGCACATGCTTCCTTCGAAGCTTCTTTACTTGTCGATCCTCAATTGACAAAGGTTTTTCAATAAATTTCAAGCTCTCATCTATATGCACATCTGTATGTGGTATGACTAGTGATTCATCAGCTAGACATTTCTTCAGATTGCAGATGTGGAATACGTTGTGAATACCACTGTGCTCTTCAGGCAAGTTTAACTTATAAGCCACTGTTCCTACACATTCTATGATCTCGAATGGTCCTATATACCTTGGGCTTAACTTACCTTTCTTACCAAATCGCATCACCCTTTTCCAGGGTGATACTTTAAGCAAAACTTTATCACCAACCTCAAACTTTAGAGGTTTTCGCCTTTTATCAGCATAACTTTTCTGCCTATCCCTGGCAGCTTTCAGGCGATCACGAATCTGGACAATCTTGTCCGTTGTTTCAAGGACTATATCAGGTCCTGATAACTGAGCTTCTCCTACTTCTGCCCAACAAATAGGCGTTCTGCATTTCCTACCATATAATGCCTCAAAAGGCGCAGCCTGAATGCTTGTATGGTAACTATTGTTATAGGAGAACTCGATCAATGGCAGGTGGTTATCCCAACTACCACCTAAGTCAATTACACATGCACGAAGCATGTCTTCCAAAGTTTGGATTGTACGTTCACTCTATCCGTCCGTCTGAGGATGGTAAGCCGTACTAAAATTTAAGCATGTGCCCAAAGACTGTTGGAAACTTTTCCAAAAATGTGATGTGTATCTAGTATCTCTGTCAGAGATAATAGACACTGGTATGCCATGAAGGGATACAATCTTATCTACGTACAATTGGGCTAACATGTCGGAGTTATGAGTCTCCTTAATGGGTAGGAAATGTGCTGACTTAGTCAGTCTATCAACTATGACCCATATAGTATCATTTCCTTTCTTCGTCTTTGGCAACTTGGTGATGAAATCTATTGTCACCATTTCCCACTTCCAGGTGGGAAGTTCAGGCTGTTGTAGCAAACCTGACGGCTTTTGATGTTCAGCTTTGCCTTGTGCACACGTCAAACATTTAGCTACATAGGCAGCTATAGACTTCTTCAATCCTATCCACCAATAGTTTGCTTTCAGATCCTGGTACATCTTATCAGCTCCAGGATGAACGGAGTATTTAGAACTGTGGGCTTCCCGGAGGATAACATCCCGAAGTCCTCCATAAATTGGAACCCATATTCGTCCATTTAACCTTAGGATTCTGTCATTGCCATAGGATAACTGCTCTTCAGTTACTCCTAGCTTTTCATTAAGATAGTTAGCTTCTAGTACAGCCTCCTTCTGCGCAGCTAACAACCTGTCATTCAAACTATTCTTTAATTCAATGCTCTTGACATTGATTCTTATAGGCTTTATTCTTTCCTTTCTGCTTAGGGCATCGGTGACTACATTTTCCTTGCCTGGATGGTATCTTATCTCACAGTCATAATCATTCAAAGTTTCCATCCACCGTCGCTGCCTCATGTTTAAGTCCTTCTGATTAAACAAATGTTGAAGGCTCTTGTGATCAAAATAGATCACACACTTAGTTCCGTACAAATAATGCCTCCACAGTTTTAGTGCGAATACAACGGCACCCAACTCCAAATCATGGGTGGTGTAATTCTTCTTGTGCACCTTTAACTGACGTGAAGCGTAAGCAGTGACCTTTCCTTTTTGCATAAGCACACAACCCATACCGGTGTGTGATGCATCACAATATACCACAAATTCATCAATTCCATCAGGCAATGTTAATACAGGAGCATTGCTCAACTTCTGCTTCAAAATATCGAAGGATTCTTGCTGCTGAGACCCCCAGTCAAACTTGCTATTCTTGCGGGTGAGTAAGGTCAGGGGTGCTGCAATTCTTGAGAAGTTTTCAATAAATCGCCTGTAGTATCCTGCCAGTCCTAGAAAGCTACGAATCTTCGTAGGCGTCTTCGGCTCTTGCCAGTTCATATTAGCTTCAATCTTAGCGGGATCTACTTGGATACCATGCTCACTAACCACATGTCCGAGGAATTGGACTTCACGAAGCCAAAATTCACACTTTGAAAATTTGGCATAGAGCTTTTCCTGTTGAAGCAGCTTCAGAATGCAACGGAGATGCTTCTCATGGTCAGCTTGACTCTTCGAGTAAATGAGAATGTCATCGATGAAGACGATGACGAATATCTAGATAAGGCTTGCAGACATGATTCATGAGATCCATGAATGCGGCAGGTGCATTAGTGAGCCCAAAAAGCATCACTAGGAACTCGTAATGACCATAACGAGTCCTAAATGCAGTCTTGTGTACATCTTCATCTTTAACCTTCAATTGATGATAGCCTGACCTCAAATCAATCTTAGAAAAGTAGCTTGACCCTTGTAATTGATCGAACAGATCGTCGATCCTGGGCAAAGGATACCTATTTTTTATAGTGACCTTATTAAGCTCACGGTAATCGATGCATAAACGCATCGATCCATCCTTCTTCTTTACAAACAAGATTGGCGCTCCCCAAGGAGACGAACTAGGTCTAATAAAACCTTTGGCTAGCAAATCATCTAGCTGTGTCCTCAATTCTTTCATCTTTGATGGTGCCAACCTATAAGGTGCTCTCGCAACAGGTGCAGCTCCGGGGATGATATCAATTCCGAATTCTACTTGCCTATCTGGTGGTAAACCAGGTAGTTCTTCAGGGAAAACTTCGGGGTATTCAGAAATGACTGGAATGTCTTCAATCTTGGGCTTCTGCTCATCAATAGTTACCTGTGCCATATAAATGACACAACCCTTCCTCAGACATCTGGATGCCTTGAGCATAGACACTTGCTCAGGCAATCCATACTAGGTGTCTCCCTGAATGGTGAGTGGCTCACCAGACGGAGTCTTGATCACCACTTGCTTCTTATTGCAAACGATCTGGGCCTGGTTATGAGATAACCAGTCCATGCCTATAACTATGTCAAAACCGGCTAACTTCAAAGGAAGTAAGGATAACGGAAAAGAGTGGTTCCTAATGGATAAAACACATCCATCTAACACAGTTGAGGCTGTCTCTAAGGTACCATCAGCTAGTTCTACCTCATATTTCACACTTAAGGTTTTAACAGGCAATTTCAACAACTCAAAAACTTATTATCTATGAATGACTTATCAGCTCCTGAATCAAATAACACTCTTGCATATACATCATTTATGAGGAATGTACCTGTTATCACATTGTCGTTTTGGATTGCCTCCTATGCGTTCATCTGGAAGACCCTAGCGTTGGTCTTCTTCCCCTCCTCAGCCTTCTTCGCAAACTTTGGGCAATTGGACTTGATGTGCCCTTTCTCATTGCAATTGTAGCACGTTGCGTCCTTTATCTTTTTGCAATCTAGTGTCTAATGCTCAGAGGATTTACAAATCCCACATGCGACTTTTGGTCCCGAACCGAGCCTAAACTGAAAATTGTCGGGTTGAACATGTTTAGACATGTTCTTACATTAATTAACAAGTTATATTAATCATAAAACAGGTTGCATGGCTTCTAGATTGCTAATTATGTGTTAATTTGAAAATAAGCTTTCTGTTGACTTTTTAAGATTAGCTTTGACCCGACATTTGACCTACTTAGAGTGGGAATCAGAGGGTACCCTTTTAAGGGTTTATTACCCATATAATTACCAACTTATAGGTATTTTCAATTTGAGATTTGACTGGACAAATTATGATTAATCTTGAAGTCAAACTTTAATTACGATGGTTTGACTTTAAACTAATTAACTAAGTAAAACTGATTTAAGGAAAGTTAAGGACACTTACAAAGGTCCTAAGTTTGATTAGGGACTTAAGGGAACTTGAGGGAAGACCAGAGGAGCTCCAGAGATCAGCTTGAAGTGATTTTTGAAATGAACAAAAATTGTTGCAACTTCACTTCATATATATAGTCCAATAGAACTCATAAGATCACTCCACCATAGTCTATAAATGTTGTAAGATGTTCCCAGGTGTCCCTATAATGCCAAAAACCAGTTGCCAAGTCCCAGAATTCGAAAACCACTTATGTAAGGCGGTGCAACAGGCTGAACAGGCATCTGTCCATTTTCTGCTGCCATCGGCTGTCTTACGGACCGTAAGCTAAAAGCCTTGCGGACCGTAAGCACCTCTTACAGACCGTAAGCCCTTGGCTTTGCGGTCCGTAACCGACCCTGGCTTATATCTCCCAGTTGCAGTGCTTGCGGACCGTAAGCCTAAGGCCATACGGTCCGTATCGATGACCAGAAAACAAAAACTTGCAAGCTTTCAAGCTTTAACCATGCAATCATTCTATCTCCGAATCTCATGTCTTCTTTGCAGTAGGGGGACCATATAGACAAGCTTTGCATGTCCTTGCATGTCTTGCTATGCACATGAGGTTTCTTGGACTTATCTAAAAGGGTTTTTAAAATGAGTTTTGTCGTAATTACACCTAGAATCACATCTTTTGCAATTTGAATTATTCATTATCAGTTTTAACTGGATTTGAGCATATCAGAGGTTTATAGAATATATTAAGGTCTTGGGATATATAAATAAGTCGCTCAGAGGTATTAATTAACATGTCGACATTTTTAAATCATACCTTACATCTTTTAACTTGATCTGGGTTTATAACACGTTTGCTTTACATGACACGTGTCTTTATTTTATTGGGTATGATTTTACGTGGTGTTACATTTGTTCAGACAAATGCATCATAGCATTTGCAAACATTAAGGAGGTGAATGAAAACCTTAGAGATAGGTTATTAACTGGTGAAGTTCAATTTGAAAAGTCTTTAAAAGAACTGAAAAACAAATTGAGTGAAAAGAAAATGAAATTTGCAGCATCAAACAAGAGCATAGCATAACCAAGGACCAACTCCAAACAGTGATAGAAAAATATCAAGTTTGCAAAAAGGAGTTGGAAGCCACCCAAATCACTTGTGAAAAATGGGTGGAATCCTGCAAAGATTATGAGATCATGCTTGAAAAATAGCTTGAAAGTAATGTAAAATTTGGCATAGGGTTTAGAAAAAATGACCAAGTTGAAAACATTGCTGCAAATCAAGCTGGTTCTGTTGAAATTATACCAACCAACAAGAATCGCCATAAAGTTAAAATAACTGATAATTTTGGTAACAAAATCACTTTGGAAAGATCTGTGGGGTCCTCAACTTTTGAGGAGATTGAGAAATACCAATTCAAACCCACATGGTCTGATGAGTGTGACATTCTTGAAAATTTCAAACCCATGGACTTCACAACTGTGGATGGTGTTAAAGCTCCTAAGGAAAAGGTCATTCCTCTTAAGGACATCCCAATAGTAGTTCAAAACTCTGTTGCAAAGGAGTCTTAAAAGAAGAAAAGAAAAGAAAAGGTTAAAAACCTTTTGTGTGATATTATCAAAACAAGCATAATTGTGCCTTCTCAGAGCTGCACCATCTGTGGTAAAACAAACCACCTCACTCAGGGATGTGTGTATCTCAAATCCTTTGATGTAAAAAAGAATGAATACACTTCAAAAACATCCATGAGTTCATAAAACCCACCAATCAAGAATCAACCACCGTTTGTGCCAGTTTAAACAGCTGTTACAAAACAGCTGAACCAAACCTCTGTTAAAAGAGATGTTCAGGTGACTGATGCACCCCCTGCTAACCAATACCGAAGAGGTAAAGGTCAACCACCATATCCTAGGGTCCCACATGTTTATGAAACCTATAAAAGGCCTTCTAAACCAAAAGTGAACAGGCATCCTGATGTGCGCAAAATGCAACATATAAATTACATCAAATGTGGCATAAAACTAACCCTTTTTTAGTACTAATGTTGGAAAAAATGTGTTTTTGTCTTGCTTTTGTATTTTCAGGATTAAATGAGCTCAAATGAACAAAAGAAGCAAAAAGGCAGCTAAATCTAACATAAATACAAGAAAAGGAATAAACGTGACATGCCCGATCCCTCGACAGCATCCTCCCAAACAAAAACAAAAGAACATAAGGTTTCACACGCCCCGTGCTCAAAGAGCAAGGGGGCGTGCCCAAGTGTCTGCTGAAAAGACAAAGTTGTAGAAGCTTATATCGCCCACAACGGGGGCGTGTCCAGCGGACACGGGGCCGTGGTCAACTCTAAGATTCGCAGAATCTTGGAAAATCTTGATAGTACAGATACGAATCTGCACACGGGGTCGTGCCCAGCGGACACGGGGGCGTGGTCAACTAATGCAGACAAACTGCAATTAATGAAGAAAGAGAAGATGGGTGGACACGGGGCCGTGCCCAATGGACACGGGGCCGTGTCCGGGCTTCTGTGCAGGCTATAAATAGGGGTGCATGGCTCATTTACAAACCATCCCTTGGCAAACCACCTCTCTCACACTTCACCCACCCACCACCACCATCACAACCCACATCCACCACCATCATCCATCATCCATCATAGAGTGTGTGAGTGGTCTCGGGATCCAAGATTGATCGTAAGAGTTCTTGTCAATCAAAGTCCATGTTTGCCTAAGTCTCTTACATCACTTGGTGAAGACAAATGTCTAGTGTAATACTTTTTATTTTTAATCTTTTCGCACTTTTTATTTGGTTATGTATTAATGATTTTAATAACTAGTTTCTTATGTTGAAGGTGAATCTTCCTTATCATTTGTCCGTGGTGTCTAGGTATTATTTTACTGTCTATATAAAACAAAAGATTTTCACCATTCATATCTCCACAATCTATATGGAGATATGTTGGCTACCTGGTCGGGGGTTAAGGGAATGGTTTGGTAAGAGTCTTGCCTTGTTCAGTGTATAGATCCTGCAAGGACCTGGGTCAACTTTAGTAGGACCTCCTTCAATACCCACTGGTATATTGGATGGCGGGGGTCCGAACTCCTTGATCCCCTCATATGTAAACTACTATTAAAACTTTAACCCGGCTATTTAGGATTGTATCCCTGCTGAATCAAACTACTTAGCCGAGGGTAACGTCACCTTCAAAAGAGGGGTCTACCACATTACGCATTAATAACTTAATTAATTATCTTTTAATAATCCAACCCTTTAGGATTGTATCCTTGCTGACTCAAACTACTGGTTGAGGGTAACGTCAACTTCAAAAGAGGGGCCTACTACTATAACTAAGATAATCTCTTAAAAAGTGCAAAAGTGCGAAAATAATCGAAGGTTACACTAAACACGAGTCGGATCCAAGTGATTCATCTTGTCTATCTGTTTTTACTTTTATTTTTATTTTTCAACATTTTTAGTCTTTATTTTCTAGTTTAAAACCTTTTTCTAAACTTTTGATTTGATTAAACGTTAAGGATAAACCAGTATTAAAAGCTCTTGTGTCCTTGGACGACCTCGGTATCTTACCAACACTATACTACACTCACGATGGGTGCACTTGCCCATATGTGTGTTTGGTGTTAGTAAAATATCGTGTTTTATAAATTTAAAATTTGACTAACGTGTAAAAAGGGCTAAAATTATATATAAAAACCTATAACACCACACGCGCATCACATCCCTATGGATATCAAGAACTGATTGGAAATGGCCCCCAACAGTGGTTAGAGAAACAAGCTGCAAAAATTAATTCAATCCACTGATCTAACCACTGTCCATCTTCCTGACCTTAACATTGACACTGTTGAGACCCCATCCAAAACCTTATTGGCTTTGGAGACCCTTCTGAACTAATTATTTACTTGATGTGCAGGGAACTTCTACATGCTTAGATAGTCTTTGGTATGTAGATAGTGGAGGCTCCAGGCACATGACTGGATGTAGAGCCCTACTCAAAGAATTCAAAACTTATGGGTGGGGTGATATATCTTTTGGTAATAATAGTAAAGGGAAGGTGATGGGTTCTGGTATAGTACAGTCTGGAAATGTTAAGTTTGAAAATGTCAATCTGATAGACAATCTAAAATTCAACCTCCTTAGTGTCTCTCAAACGAGTGACAAAGGTTATGGCTCTTTCTTCACTAAGTAGTGTTGTAGGTTTGTTGGATCAGAAATGGTTGAAAAGATTGAAGAAATAATAAAAAATGGAATAACTAAACTTGTTGATCAAAGAAGTGGCAATGTTTATGTAGTTGATTTATAAAAAGAGAACCCAAGAACTGATGCCTGTCTATTCTCAACTGCCTCTAACAAAGAGACAGAACTTTGGCACAGAAGATTGGGGCACACAAATCTCAAGACAAGCACTGCTTTGTTAAAACAGGGATTAGTTAGAGGTCTTCCTCAAAAACTGTTCACCTGTCCTGAGCATTGTGTTTCCTGCCTAAAAGGAAAACAACATAAAAGCTCTTTTAAGTCCATTGAAGAGTCCAAAACAACCAAGTGCTTGCAAATGCTTCACATGGATCTGTTTGACCTAGTTAAAGTCATGAGTCTTAAAAAGAAAAGATATTGCTTGGTAATTGTAGATGACTTTTCTAGGTTTACATGGACTTATTTCTTATATTCCAAAGATGAGACTGCAGGAATTCTGCAAGACTTTGTAACACAGGTGGAAAAGCAGTTTGACTTGCCAGTAAAAATCTTCAGGAGTGACAACGGCACAAAATTCAGAAATAGGGAGTTGGATGAGTTTTGTGTGTCAAAAGGAATTGTAAGGCAGTACAACGTTCCAAGAACACCAGAATAAAATGGGGTAGTTGAAAGAAAGAACAGAACTTTGATAGAGGCTGCCAGGACCATGCTTGCTGATTCACGTTTGCCATTAACTTTCTGGGCAGAGGCTGTAAACACTGCTTGCTATGTCCAAAACAGAGTTTTAATAAACCCCAGGCACCAAAAGACTGCCTATGAAAATTCTGTATAAAATCAAACCACTGTTCTCATATTTCAAAGTTTTAGGCTGCCCATGCTTCATTTTAAATTTAAAAGATTCTATCTCAAAGTTTGCAGCCAAAATTGATTGTGGTTATCATTTGGGATACTCAATCACTGCTAAGGCCTACAAAGTGTTTAACACTAGGACTAAGACAGTGGAAGAGACTTTGAATGTGAAGTTCAATGAACTCTCTTCAATGAAAATCCCAACAAATCCTGCAGAATTATTTGATCTTGATAAATTTACCTTTAAAAATGTTTCTGTCAAGACTAACAGTGCAGGTCCATCTCAAAGTCCTCCATCAGACTATGGATATGAAGTCATCATTCCACAACAAAAGTCTGCATCAATTGGAAGAGCAACAGATGTTCAAAACAGCTGTCAAAGCTCAACCACTGCTACCTCAACAGTTGTTGACCAAAGTAGCCCATTAACCCCTACTTCCACATCCTCAAGCACTGTTGATAAAAATACCCTAACAATGGATAAAAGTCAGCATGTTTTCACACCACTTCCTCCTATTCCTCTACCTCCATTTCAAGCCATTGTTGATTCATCAAAGTTACCAACAGTGGTTAGCTCAGATGATTTACATCTGCAGCCCTCACCTTTAAATGCCATTGTTCCATACAAAGGAGATTTAATCTTCTTGAAGTCTCATCCACCTGACCAAATCATTGGCAACATCAGTGAAGGGGCGCTAACAAGAAGCCAATCCCAAAACATCTGTCTTTTTGCTGGTTTCCTATCACTCCATCAGCCAGTCAAGTACCAAAAGGCACTAAAAGACAACAGCTGGGTAGAAGCCATGTAAGAGGAGCTCCAACAGCTTAAAAGACAACAAGTATGGGAACTCGTACCACTGCCAGAGGGTGTGAGTCCTATTAGCACAAAGTGGGTCTTCAAAAATAAAACTGAAGAAAGGGGTATTGTTGTCAAGAATAAAGCAAGGCTAGTGGTTCAAGGGTTCAGACAGGAAGAGGGCATTGATTATGATGAAACTTTTGCCCCTGTAGCAAGATTAGAAGCTATCAGATTATTCCTGGCCTTTGCTGTCAACCACAACATAAAGGTGTTTCAAATGGACATTAAATGTGCATTCCTCTATGGTAAAATTTAAGAAGAGGTATATGTTTGTCAACCTCCAGGCTTTGAGGATCCATTTAATCCAAATCATGTCTATAAGCTAAATAAAGCTTTGTATGGTTTGAAACAAGCACCTAGAGCCTGATATGAAACTCTTTCCACCTTTCTTCTTTCCATTGGGTTCACAACAGGTAAAATTGATAAAACATTGTTTTTAAAATGGAGAGGGAAAGACTTGATGATTGTCCAGATTTATGTGGATGGCATCATTTTTGGAAGTACATGTTCTAAAATGTGTGAAGAGTTCAGACAACTCATGACAGCTGAGTTTGAAATGAGTGCAATGGGTGACTCCAGTGCTTTCTTGGTCTCCAAGTAAGACAACTGCAAAATGGTACTTTCATCCATCAAGGCAAATATGCCAGAGAACTTTTAAGTAAATTTGAGATGGATGATTGCAAGCCATGTAGTACACCCATAGTAACCACAAAAATAGTCATGTCTGATGAGAAGGATGATTTGGTCGATCAAACTCTTTATAGAAGCATGATTGGGTCTTTATTGTGCCTGACTGCATCTAGGCTAGACATCATGTTTGCAACATGTGTTTGTGCAAGATCCCAATCAGCCCCTAGAAAGTCAAATCTTATTGCTGTAAAAAGGATATTCAGATACCTAAAAGGTGCTCCCACACTTGGTATCTGGTATCCAGCTGATGGAAATATCAAGCTTTCAGGTTTCTCAGATAGTGACTTTGCTGGATGCAACACAACAAGGAAGTCCACTTCAGGAGGGTGCCAATTCCTAGGCAGTTGCTTAGTGCCTTGGCAAAGCAAAAGCAAGCAGTTGTTTCAACATCCACTCCTGAGGCAGAGTATATAGCTGTTGCAAGCTGTACAGCCCAACTGTTATGGCTTCAAAATCAATTGCTGGATTTTGGTATCACTGCCTTAAAGACACCTCTCATGTTGGACAGTCAGGCAACAGAAAATATCATCAAGAATCCAGTTTCCCATTCAACCACCAAGCACATTGATATCAGACATCACTTTGTGAGGGATTGCTATGAAAAAGGTTTGATTTCTTTGCATCATGTTCCAACTAAAGATCAGCTGGCAGATGTGCTACCAAAAGCATTAGACACATCCACCTTTGAAAGCTTGATTTCTAGAATTGGCATGCTGAACATGGAATAACAGGCAAAATCCTGTTTTTCTATAAATAAAAGCATTAAAATGTTTTCAGAAAACCAAAATTCAATCCTTAAAAATAGCTAAAAATGAAAATTTTCATTAAATCCTTAAAAGTCTGCCATAACCAGTGTTTTGGTTCAAACATCTGTTCTGATGACTATTGACCACTGCTGAAAGTCAACCTCTGTTCCTCCATTTCTTTGTTAATCACTGTTGTTCAAAATTAGTGTTTTAACCCCTGATGGCTATCCACTGATAGTTAAAAGTCAGCCATTGTTTTCATTTTTCTACTGCAAACCACTGATACTTGATCCATCAGTGGTTTCCTAAACAACTGTCCTCCATTACTCATCAGAGGTTGGCACATGGACAGTACTTATCCGTCAGATCATTTGTAACCGCTGCCACGCCAGCATTCACTTTTCCACTTTATAAAACCCTGATCAAAACCCCAAACAGGGTTTTCACTGTCGAATCGAATTCAAAATTCCTTTCTCAAAACAGTTACCATCCATTTCTCTCAAATCCTTCATCGTATTCTTCCTTTCGTAATCACACTCAACACACCATACAAAACTCCTCATAACTACCTGTGCATACTTGAAAAACCAAGTGACAGCACAACCTTCAACTCCGTCATTGATATTCTTTCGACCACAAAGTACAAAACTTTGTTGACTTGTAATGCTCCTATCTTCCAGGATACCCTAAGAGAATTCTAGAAAAATGCTAAACTTGATGTTAAGGACAAAAAGCCCTTAACAATAAATTCATCAATCCGGGGTATTCCAGTTACCATCACACCTCAAACTCTATCAGAGGTCTTTGAACTCAATGATATTCAAGGTAAAAATTCTTTTCCAAAAACAGAGTATCAAACCGATTTTCTTGAGAGAGGGTATGAAGAGGAAATGAAAAAGGACACTTTACAAATGGGTAATTTTCCTCCTGCCATGAGGTTTTTGTTCCATACCATCCTCATGTGTGTGTCAAATAAAACAACTGCTTTCAATGAGATACCGTTGAAAATTCAATATCTGGGTTATGCGATTATGAATGAAGAAAATTTTAACTACTCCCAGGAAATTTTCAATGACATGGTTAAAAATATTAATAATATTAAAGATAATAAGAAACCATTTCTCTTGTTTCCAAGGTTTCTAAGGTTTTACTTACAAAAGAAATTTTCCAAGGATAATGCACATGTGCTAATCCAAGGAAATCCTTGTCAAATAAACAGCCTTTCTTCTGAAACTTTTACTAGGCTGTCAAAACCTTCCAAAACACAAACAGAGGAGCCTGAGCAGAATTTAGTAGCAACAACTGCTCCTCAGGTTACTGCTGTTGAGCCCACTGCTCAAGGTGATCACAGCAGCACAACCACTGCTGTGAAACCCACACCTAAAATCACCAAAAGACCCAAAAAGAAAAATATCCAAAAGCCCCCCAAACCCACTAAAAAGGTAACTTTGGAAGATGAGATCCCAGAGATTATACCTGTGACAACACAAAAGTCACCAATAACCACTGCTGCTACTTCCTCACAACATTTGGAAGAAAGATCTCAACCTGAGCCTCAAACTCCTCCTGCTTCTTCTCAAAAAGATCAGGTTGTATCAATAGGGACACCGCATTATGATGCTCTGGAATCACTTGATTCCATCATCCACAGCCCAGCTCCCGGGGCAAATTCTCTTTCTACACCCAAACTCACTGCCCAAATTCCACCATCAATAGTACTTTTGTTGGATGCACTTGATATAGCTCAGACATAAATCAGTTCTTCTCAACCACTTATAACTGAGAATAAGCCTCAACAAGTGACTGAGTCTGAGCTCCCTATCACTGCTAACCCACCAACAACTGAGGAGGTACAAGTACTTCCTGTCAGTGGTTCAAGTGAAGCAACTACTACAAGTGTTGAACCCACTGGTTTACACTTGGACAATAGTTTCATTAATACGATTTCCTTGAAGGCAATTTCTTCTTTGGGAACCATTGTACCCACTGCTGTGTATCCAATATACACTGGTGCACTTAGAATGACAACCTTTGCTGAAGAAAGAAGACCCCAGTACCAAGAACAAGGGGCATCAGTGGATGACTTTTGGGACACTTTTCCTAAGTCAACCACTGATACAAACCACCACTGGTGGGAAATCAGATGATCCCATTCACTTGGGTGATGGTTTAAAATATAGAGAATTGACGGAGAGGGTTGATAAAATTGACACATCTGTTGCAGAAATCAAAACCATGCTGCAACAGTTGTTACAAGCTCAAAAGGCTACACCCACTGCTGCAACATCTGCTCCATCCTCTGCTGAGCTCTGGAGTTTATTTCAACCTATGCTTCATCAGCAAAGACAATATGCTGATCAACAACGTGAAGTTCAAATTCAAAAGATTAGAAATTTGATGGAAGCTAGGTTCAAGGATACACAAGCAGACATCAAGGCAATTAAGGCCCATTTATTACAAACAACTGGCACTAGAAAAGGGTACTTCTGAACCCAAGGAAGAGTAGGGTAAACCTAAAAGAAGACAACCTACTAGAAAAGTAAGGCAACCCAAATCCACACCTTCCAGAATCACAAAACATACTCCTCAAACCCCTAAAATCTCCTCTCATCAAACCTCCAAACCAACAAATATTGAGACACTTGTTGTATCAACAGTTGTTGGTACTTCAGTTGTTTCAACAGATGTTACCCCAGCAACTGCCATCAATACTACATCAACTCACTTTCAATCCACTGCCCCACTAAAAACATCCTCACCATCACCAACACCACCTGCCAAAAGGCAGAAGACAACAGCTGACACATCAACTGTTGTAATGACAACACTGGTTGAGACACCAGTTGTTTCAACAACTGTTAGTCAGACACCAATTACTCCAATCACCACCACTCAACCCACAAAAACACCACCAACCTCTCCTAAGCAAAAAAGGAGAAAAGGTAACCAATGTTGTACTGGAAGATGATACCTCCCCGGCCAACTCAAACATCCACACAACCACTGTCCCTTCTCACCATTCCAAACCCTGTTCCATTATCCTCAGCTCAAGTTCTAAGTTCAAACCCTGTTATTGTTCCTGTGGGATTACAATTCCTATTGGATCTTCTAGCAGTCACGGAGGAGATCAAGTCTTTTTACTCTGAAGATGACCCTGCAAAAATGAATCTTCCTTCCATTCAGGGTTATCTTTTCCCTAAAAACATAGAAGAGTATCTCAAGATAAAGGCCCAACAAGCAAAAGATATATCCAATAGAGATACAAAGGGAAAGTCTGACAAAGAGATTCAGAGAAATCTGCAATACCTACTCACCAAGGTCAGAACTTTGGAACAGTTCTCAAAAGATCTTTTCCAAAATTTATCTGAAAGAGATGATGAAAGTAGGAGGCAAGACTACCTTGACTATATAATGGCTTACAAGAGGTATAAAGCACAAAAGCATCAGTATAAAGAATGGACTATCAGTGAATTACAAGAAGAGATAGCCAGAATTCAAAAGATGCTTAAAGAAAAGGTCAAACAAACTCCTCCAGTATGGGCCAAGTACAAGAAAAATGTACCTGAAAGAACCCTAAAGCTAAAAAGAATGAAAGAAGAAGTAATAGCTACTGATTATCGGTCAAGGAACTAGGTTACAAGATGGTCAGAGGACAAAGTGTTGGCAACTTATAAAAGTTTGGAAGAGTTGAGGAAAAGAGATCCCACTACTCCGTAAAAGCCTGATTATCCAGAAGCAGTGGTTCCAGTCAGACAACCAAAGTTACCAATCAGAAGATCCACTGCTCCACCTGCTGCCATCCTTTATCAAAGAAGGAAACAAAAGCAGATGGATACAGCAACCAAAGAAGACAAGGATCAAGAAGAACTTATTATGAAGATGGTTCTTCAGACACTTTTAGCAGAAAAATAAGAATCAGCACAATCTCAAGACCCTACAAAAGTTGTCATCACCAAGTCCCAATCTCCAAACTCATCTGCAATAAAAACTCTCCCAAGAAACCCATTGGATTAAAAAATACTAAAGTGGAAATATGATAAACAGACCCACGTATTAACTCTGCTCAAATCCAATGGTGAGGTGAAACATATATCAAGGGAACAAGCACTTGGCCTGGGTGTTGAAGATCTACAGGATCTCCTTTAGCTTCCACTGTGCAGGGATGAGGATGAAACAAGTTCCATGGACTTTGAGTTATAATTCAAAGGACAAGTTAGGGAATATTTGATGAGGCAATAAAAATCCAAGAATAATGAAGAGTTTTGGCATAATCTGTTCCAGGGGGAGATTGTTGGGATTGAACCCTACCAAACGAACAGTTAATAAAGCCAAAACTGGATCAGATCTGTGGATTCAAAATAAGCAGTTGATTGCAACAGTTCTTTCCCCTTGAAAGTGGCCTAAGAACTGATGACCTCTATCTACTGTCCGTCTACAACAACTGCTGTTCTTCAACAACTGATCAAGTCTAAAGACTGTTGAAGTGCAAGCACTGATGCTCAATCTACTGTCATGGTTCAAGTACTGCTGAAGACACAAAGCACTGCTAGGAGTATAACAGTGGAATGAGAAGCAGTAGTTTAGCTTGTCTTTGTATTTATTGTTAATCAGTAGTTTGTAATAGCAGTAGTTATATAGGTCAGTGGTTACAGGTTTTTAGGAGGTTAGATGTCACTTTCATGGTGACGTCAGCAAAGATGTCACAGTGGTTTGTTCGGTACTATAAATAGAACAGTACCCTGTACTGTTCTATTACCTCTCTTCATCACAAGTCATTCTGTACGAACATTCTCTGTGAGCTCAGGCTGAGGGGGAGATTGTATGCATTCATGCAAGTGTAATTGAAGATTGTAATAAATATAATCTTTCGATTCTTTGTTAAACATGTTTGTTGAAAGCAATTCTCTCATTTGATTGTGTGTTGAAAGTTTGTTTCATTTAATTCCGCTGCAATTGTTCTAATTCATATTCAATATTATCAAACAAGCACAATCATAATAAACTCAGATCCTAACAACCCCTTTGACTTTTTTAAATTTTTAACCCAAAGCTTTTCATCTTTTATAATTTAATCCCAACACTTTTCATTCGTAAGTTTTTCGTTTTACGTTTCGTTCTAAATTTTGCGAGTCAACACACCGCAACATGCGTATGAGATTCAACCGTTTTTCGTTTGTTTTTTTCCTGTTTGACAGACCAGTCAAAACGCTTATATTTTTCTTCATTTAACAAGTTCGTTGAAACGTGCGGGTCCTAGATCGACTTAGTTATTATTTTCAACGTTTAATTTTTATGGCTAATTTCTTCGCATTAACACGTCGCAACGGGCGTATGTGGTTCAACGATTTTACGTCTGTTTTTTCGTTCGGTGTTATTTTTTTACTAATTTTATTTTATTTTTACGAGGTCTTCTAATGTTGGTGGCCGTTGTCAGTAGTGTGGCATTAGTGCTACTTGTCACGATTTTTAGAACGTATTTAACCTATTAAGTTATTACTAATAATTTGTTTCGAGGTTACCACTATGCCCATTTACTTAAGAAAAACCAATTTTTTTGCGTCCATATTTTTGTGTACATATCAGTATAAATTCGATTAGCTCTACATTTCGATGTAAACTTTTCCTAGAAACGATTCAGGTTAAATATAATACGTTTTCATTTAACATTAAAAAAAACCATTTATTTCGTGCACATTTTTATGTACGTTTCGGTAAAAATTCGAGTTGGTGTATGTTTCGATATAAACTTTTTTGGGTAACGAGTCAGGTCAAATATAATATGTTTTCGTGATTATTTTATGAATGCTATGTAAATTTTGTTTCGATTAGAGTGGATTCAAATTGTGGTTTCTTTTTTTCCCTTTTTTAAAATCTCTAATTAATCTTTTTTGAGTATATGTGTCAACTTTTCCATTATACATGTTACATTTTCTATGTATGACTAGGGTCACATCTAATATATTATGCTTGTACGGTATAAATTTGATTTACTTTATGTTTTGATCGAATCACATTGTTTATATAGGTTACATTGAGTTCAATCAATTACTTCTAAACGCATGTTTTTATATGGTTATTGAATCACATAACGTTTGGACTAATTCATTTGATGTTTGCGATGTAACTGCGCCGCAACGCGCGTGGGTCTTATTGCTAGTTACTATAATTTTCAACATGTTTAGGCATAAAGATGTTGTACGTTATGCTTTAAGTGTTTTTCAAAAAAAAAAAATTGAATTCTTTACTTTTAACTCAAAGCTATTTGATTCTTTACTTTTAACCCAAATCTATTTGATTTTTTTTTTTTTTTTACTTTTAACCCCAAAGCTTTTCATCTTTACTTTTAACCCAAAACTATTTGATTTTTTTTTTTAATTTTAACCTCAAAACTTTTCATCTTTGCAATTTAACCTCACAACTTTTTTTTCAACTTTGGTCCTATATACTTTTCATTTTTCGCAAAATTTTTGTTTTCCGTTCCGTTCTAAATTTTGCGAGTTAACACGGCGCAACGTGCCTTTGTGGGTAAACGTTTTTATGTCATCTATTTTTCCCGTTTGACAAGTTCATCGTATCGAGTTCGTCGTATCGTATGGGTCCTAGATCGACTTAGTTATTCTTTTATATGTTTGACGTTTCATTTTAATTTTTTCACATTAACAAGCCACAACTTCAATGTTGGTGGCCGCTGATAGTAGTGTGGCATTGGAGTTTGCCCCCTCCGCAACACGGTGGTGCTTAATACTAGTTTTGGTATAATCTCGAATAGACCCTAGAACCTAATATCTAATATTCTAATCTTTATCCGTTTACAGGGGTGTGCATGGGTCGGTTTGGTTCGGTTTTTACCATTAATCATAACCATAACCGCTAACTTCGGTTATGGATTTTCTTAACCATAACCATAATCATAACCAAAATTCGGTCATGGTTAATCAGTTATGAAGTTAGTTATGGTTCGGTTTCGATTAATTTCGGTTATTAACCAAAAACATTACCTAAAACTAACTAATGGGAAAAAGGTAAAAAATTATATACAAATGGGTCTGCAAAATAAAATAAGAATGAAATCTACTATGTTAGACTTAACTTGAGCCTTTTTTTATAAGACAACTAAAACTACACTTTTTGGTTAAATTACCCATATGGGACCCATTTTAGTAAAGTAATAATTATGTACTGATTGTTACATAGAAGATTAATTCGATCATAACACCTCAGTTTTTCATCAAAATTAGGGCATGTACATTAGTATCATTTTGTTACTAACATACTTTTATCTTAGTAAGAAACCTCTATATCGTTATTGTAAAACATAAATCCATTATATCAAATTATAGAGTTAACATTGAAAGTTCGGTTCAGTTTCGGTTATATCGGTTAACCAAATCTTCATAACCCTAACCATAACTGATTGGTCGGTTAATCAAAGCTTCATAACCATAACCATCGATTTTGTTGGTTATCGGTTAAAATCGGTTCAGTTATGTCGGTTAATTTGTTCACCCCTATCTATTTCTAATGAGTTGTGGTTTTAGCAGCAACTGCTAATGTAAACCACAACTAATATTACAAACCTTACACCTTAAGTGATATTCTGTTAACATTAACGAAAGAACTTGAATTTGATCATGTTGTCATTTACAATATGTATAACCCTTTATTATGCATTAATCTAAATAATGTTAGTTTTCACCACTTAAGTCTTATGTTATATTGAAAAAAAATTGTAAATTTGACTGATAAGCTCCTGTCTCGAAACTTCAATATTGATAACTAACAGATAGATAGATAATAAGATAGATATAATTAGATACATGTTTGATAAAAAAAAAAAACTATACTCGAATTAAATAGTTTAAAATTCTTGCCTTTATGACATAATCTCAAAAAGGTAATAAAAATACAAACATTTATATCTAACAAGATATAATTTAAAAAACGTAATAAAAAAATAGACACAGACATATCTATGTCTAATAAATAACTAACTAGTTTTGTTATTTGCTACAAATCTATAAAGTCAAGATTCTTTTTTCTGCTTCTCTTAATTTATCCTTCCTATTCTATTTCTTAATTTAAAATTTTAAATCATATCTTACGCAATTGTCTTTTTATAAGCCCTTAATTTTTATTATTAATTATTTATTATATTCTCTATCCACCTGTGTACATACGAGTTTCTAACCTAGTATGTATAAAATAATTAAGTTCCAAAAAGTTGATAGTAGATTGTATGTATGTATTTGTGTTAGGGATACAACTTAAAGTACCTAACCATTAGTAACTTCTAATTAAACTGATTTGAACAAATGGCTGGACTGACCATGTGTATATGTATGTATGTATTTGTGATAGGGGTACAACCTAAAGTTCCTAAATGGTATCAACTAATGAAAAACAACCATCTTATTTTTAGTTAAGTTTATGGAATATACCCAAATTGATGGGGCATGGCGAAGCTTGACACAAATAACGGGGGGGGGTCGAAAACGTATATACCCAAAAATTTCTATAGAACCGGGGGGTCGAAAATGTATATACCCAAAAAAATTTATACGAAAACTACATATATAACACTACAGAGCGAAAAGTTCCGGGGGTCGGGCGCCCCCTCCCGCCCCTTCTATACTTCGCCCCTGCACCCATGAAGAAGTATCCAAATGACACCAACCAATGAGGGACAACCACCTAATATCACCCCCACATTCACAATCGACTTCCCCATATGCCCAATCAGTTTCCACTACTGGATTCTCTATACCTGATTTCCAAACCGAGCCACATGCATCGCTGTTGCAGAAGTAGCCGAGCAAACCGCATGGGGTATCCGAGGGTGCCCCGAGTACCATATGGATATTAATCTAACCATCAGTGATAACTATTATCACTAGAAACTAGTCTATCCATAGCAACTATGATCAACAAGACTTATGTTAGGATACGATCAGCTTCACATATGTTATCGGTAATAACTGCGATCATCACTAACTTTAGCTATCGACATTAACTATTCTTCATTATAACTTGACTACTTCCTAAAATTGGCCAATAGCAACCAATCATAGAAAGTAACTAAGTTGTTAAAGGAGTTTGTTGACAAGTATATCATTGATGGTAACTGAATTACTCATGCTAAGAGTAGTAACTACGACTGAAGCTATTGTTAGCCGATTTTTGGAGTGAACCTTTAGCGACTGAATTTGCGACTACACCTTTTTGTGACGGAATATGCCATCAAACTTTTAGCGACTAGTATTGCGACCAAAACTATATGCAACCCAACTTTTAGCGATCAAGTGCGACTGGACCTATTTGCCACTAACATCATTAACAGCCTATTTTTCGGCCGAGATTCGTGTTAAACTTGTGACTGTAGTTTCGTTTGAAAAAAGAATTATACAGAATAAAAAAAAAGGTCTTCCGGTTTTATTAGAGAAATATTTTACAAACTTATAAATAGGTTGAGGGTGCATGGTTGTTTTAATATAAACTCGAATATGAACCATTTATTAAATCAGTTAAAAAATAAATTTAAATATGATTTGTTTTGATTATCATTAAGACCACTTATCGCAAAACATACAAGGGTCTATTTGGCAAGAAAGGTTTTGCTTTTGAAGCAAAATATGAAAATAATGGTTCACCAATAAGAAGAAACCCATCATTATTTTTTTCTATTTAAACGTAATTATTTATGCTTTTTATTTGCTAAAATAATGATGGTAAACCAATAGCCTTTTGGTAATGCACGCCCTCTCCTCTCTTCACCTTTACGCATTTTCATATCAATAAAAAAAACTCCATCGAGTATAAAGCAATCAAAATCGTTTTCTTAAAGCAATAATTTATTAATTTTTTTTTATTTTGTTACATATTATTCTTATTCTTAATCTTAATATATCTTATTTAGTATTGATATCATTTTCTATATTATTATTAAATAATCTAACATAACTCATGTTCAGAAACACGATATGATGATCAAACACAAACAAACAGAAGAAATAGCGACAAAAAAGTGACAAAACTCTTATTAAACCAACCCAAAAGGATTTACCCCCCAAGAATCCTAAGATCTTACAACTGTAAGATCCAAAACAATACATAGATACAAACGTCTCTTGATGATCATCCACTGAGGATCATCTACACAAAATAACAAATCAAACTCTCAGATACAGGTGAGAGATGATAACAACTTCAACGATACGCAACAAACCCTAACAGACTAGTACAGAGAAAAGAGAGAGTGAAAGTGAGAGTGTCAACTGAACGAATGCACTGATACTGCCCTTATATATGCCACCATGAAATAAGTTACACTTAGGTCTAAAACTTCAGCCTAAGATGATCGTAGTCCCTTAATGTTTACACTTTACCCCCTCAGAGACTGAAACTTATTGCAAAGATAACCCAACAGAAGGAATAACATAAACAATTACACTTGAGCCCACACAGCCCATATAACATATCAGTCATACCAACAGGCCCACATAATAACGAAATAGGCCAGCCATAAGAATGACAAAACAACAACATTATTTTTAACATTCTCCCTTCATTCTTATAGCTTAAACAAATCAACCAGACCAAGTTTTTCATGTAAATGACCATGAAGACTAACACTTGACCCTTTGGTAAATATATCCGCCAATTGACTTTCTGTGTCAATCTTTTCAGTACTTATAAATCCTGTAGAAATTTTTTCTCTCAGAAAGTATAAGTCAATTTCACAATGTTTGGTCCTTTCGTGAAAAAACCGGGTTTGCTGCTATGGAAATAGCAACACTACCATCACAAAAAAGTTTAATAGGAAAATCACAGTTTATTTTCAATTATTCTAACACATTTACAATCTAGACAAGTGCACACATTGCTGAACACATTGATCTGTATTCAGCTTCTTCAGTAGATCTAAAAACAATACTTTGTTTCTTGCTTTTCCATGATACTAAATTTGTGCCCAGAAGAATACAGAAACCAGTAACTGATTTTCTCATAACTAAACATTTTGCCCAATCTGAATCAGCATAACAAGACAGACATGTATCAACACTTTTCCTGAAGATAAGTCCTTTCCCAGGACTTAATTTCAAATATCTCAACAAACATAACACACTTTGAGATGTCCTTCTAAAGGACTATGCATAAACTCACTTAAATATTGCACGACATAACTAATATCAGGATGAGTTAAGGACAAGTATATTAACTTCCCTATTAAGTTCTGATAGTTAGTAACATCAATCACTATATCAGCACTCATTTCAGTTTTAGAATTAACAATATGACTTAATTCTATGAGAGTATTTACAGGTTTACACCCCAAATAACCAAACTCATTTAGTAACTCTAAACAATACTTTCGCTGACTCAAACACAGACCAGTTTTATTATACAACACCTCTATACCCAAAAAAATACTTAAGCATACCTAGATATTTAATTTGTCATGTATCACTAAGCATAGTTTTAACTTTAGCAATTTCAGTGTTATCATTTCCTGTTATGACAATATCATCCACATAAACTAACAAAATAATAAACACAGAATCTTTAGAAAAAGTAAAAAAAAGAATGATCACACACACTTTGCACAAAACCAACACTTAGTAACACATTTGTAAGTTTTCCATTTCACTTTCTATGAGCTTGTTTTAGACCATAAAGAGATTTAACCAGTTTGCATACTTTATTTTCATCTTTAGAATAATATCCCTCGGGAAGAGACATAAACATCCTTAGAAATTGACCCATATAAAAATACATTATTAACATCAAGCTGAAATAATGACCAACTGTTTTGAACAGCTATACTTAACACACACCTCATAGTAACCATTTTAACCACCAGAGAAAAGGTTACTCCAAAATCAATACCTTCACGTTGACTATAACCTTTAGCCACTAAACGACCTTTACACCTCTCAACCTCACCATTTGCCTTATATTTTGTTTTATATATCCATTTACATCCTATTGGCTTTCTATCCTTAGCTAAATCAACAATTTCCCACGTTCTATTTCTATGCAAAGCTTCCATTTCAAGATTCATGGCTTCAACCCACCTTGAATCTTTAGAAGCTTCACTATAAGAACGTGGTCCATTTGACTTATTTAAACTACTAGTAAAACAGAAATTTTCAGCAGTTAAACAAGCATCACAGCCTTTCCTATATCATACTTTACACAACTACTTAACACATAATCATCAAAACGTTTTGGTAAAACAATACTTCTAGAAGATCTCCTAAGACTAGAAACAGTCCCCTCAGATGGGTTGATCTCATCAGTTGACACTACAGTGTCATCTGCCCTGCCAGACTCCACCCTAACACTACTTTCTACACTAGAGCTTATGTCATGACTTGACTCAGACGGTCTAGGAGTGGCAGACGTAGAGGGAAGTGGTTGCTGATCATCACTAGTAGTGTCATAAGATACAACAAGACCCTTTTCATCATCGGGAGTGTGAGAAACTTCAGATGGAAACATTTCATATGTGTCAAAAAAGTTAATGTGATTTAACGTTTTATCAAAAACCACTTGGTCATTAATAAGTTTGGACTTAAATGGATAAACATGTTCATAAAACTTTACATCTCTAGAGAAAAAGATTTTTTTCTCATCCAAACTCCAAAGTTTATACCCTTTTTTTGTATTAGAATACCCAGCTAAAATACACTTATCAGCATGATAAGCAAATTTATCAGACTCATTCAACACAGTGCTAAAACATAAACAACCAAAGTTTCTCAAATGGGACAAGGAGGATTTAAAACTGAACATAAGTTCATATGGACTCTTCCAACTAACACAGAGGAAGGAAGCATGTTAATTAAATACACAGAAGTTAGCACACAATCACTCCAAAATCTCAAAGGTAAACCACTGTGAAACATCAAAGCTCTGGCTATGTTTAAAAGATGAATCGTTGGTGGGATAGTTTATCCGTGTTTATGTTTTATCACGCTTCCACATCTGATTAATAATAAAGAATTATAATAATTATTATTTTAATATAATATTGGATTTTATAAATTAAAATGTATACCAAGGATCCCAACTGTGTTATTAGAGCTATGTTTCCAGTGATTCAGATATTATTGTATAACAACCCTCAAAATATTCTTCGACAACCCTAATATAATTATAGTGTCCCAACATGTCTTAAAATATACCCCGTATGCGAAAACGGGCCCCGAATACCTTAATTTTTATAAAAATTAATTAAAAATGAATTTTAATGGTCTTTCGCGGGGCGCGTAAGCCACCCCCTTGACCTACGCGGGCCGCGAGCGAGTGATTGGTGGCACGACCCTAGGCCGCCACGTGGCGGGACACACGGACAACCTATACTCATTACCGAACGAAGCTAAACCCTAGGCGACCTATGTCGCGGGCCGCGAAGGTCCAACCTTCTTTCTACGCGGGCCGCGAGAGAAGTCGAAGAGACACTATATATAGGTGCATTCGGCTTCAGTCTCAAGTCGTTCATTCCTTTCTTTCTCACTCGAATTTCTTAAGTGTAGAAGTAATTTCCGGGCATAATACCCCCTAAATAACGAAGTTCTGCTCCATTGTAAGTATCATAACCCCGGTTACGTATTAGATACGCTGCCCGATTGATCAAGTGTTCCGTAACGGCTGTCGAGGTTCTGCCCCGACGTAGTCGTTGGAATGCCGTCTCGGGGAGGGTATTACTAATGTAAATATTGGTTATTTTACTAACACTCGTGCATTTGTGTATTTACTAGATAATCACCAGGAAACCCTAAAGGAAAACCTAAGACAACAATGTGAGTAATCTCCTTTTTGCAAATTGTTTTTACAAAACCTCACATAATTAACAATATATTAAACAGTTATTGAGTATTTGTATTCTACAATTATCGTCGGTATGTTGGGGTTTTGTATACAAAATTTGTTACTACCTTGCGAGGAGTAACATGACCACAAGTCGGGTTGACAGTACCGTGGGTGGTAATTGAATATATGGAAACAAATTTAATTGCGCGACCGCCCTCGATACTGTACAATGGTTTTTACTTAACTTGATTAAACTGGGATTCACTCACCAGTATTTCCCACTGATAAAATGTTTTTAAACGCGTTTCAGGTATCAAAATGTGAAAGCCAAATAGAAGCCAGCTGGATAGCACTGAAGGCTTGAAAAAGTGGCTATAAAGTTACCTAAAATAAAGAAATGTTTTATTTAAATGTAATAGGGTTTATCCCTATGAAAATGTGTATACTTGAAACATGAGATTTTCCCATATGTTTAATATTATAAAAGTGTGGTATTTTACTCTGATAAAATATTTCCTAACTACGGTCCCGATGTAATTTCCGCTGCCAAAATGGATAAAAACAGATACCACCAAAACTGGTCGCGGCCGCCCGTTCCCGGGTTTATTAGGGAACAGGGGTTGCGACAGAAGGTGGTATCAGAGCTAAGCCACTGATTCAGCCACAGAAGTGTTCTGCTGACACCAAAATTTATCTAAAGTGTTAGGAAATAAATTACGAAAATACGTGCATATCTGTATTTTATTGTTATGTGTTATTTGACTATTTGTTAGTTTACAGTATGAGCGACCAAGGACCTTCCGACGCGTTTCGTCAGTTGTCCAGCTCGCCCAGAAGCGAAGGCACCTCTTCACAGCCTGCCCTCTCAGGGTACTCAGCTGATAATGAAGACGGGATATTCGTATTTAAGGCTCAGTCTGAAGAGCCATTCCCTCCTAAAAAGAGAGGATGGTTCAGTAGGGGAGCGCATGAACGCAGGAAAAGAATGAAAAAGTTGCAACAACAGAGAGCCCTAGCAGCCGCTAAAAGAGAAACCGATGCCCACACACAGGATATGCTTAATACGAGCCCTAGCAACCACAGTTGCCGACCCTAACCTGGAGTAACTTATAGCACCCCAACCATTACCACTGTTCCCTAACCAGCCAATGGAAATAGAAAACAACCCAGAAAATCAAGTCGAAATGCATGATTTTAACCCAAAAGAGATACCTAGGGTACCAACACCTAATCCCTTAGACCCAAACTACGACCCGTGGTTTGATGACAATAGGGATTACCAGCAACGATACCCAATACCCGAAGATGAACCTATACCAAATCTAGCAGCCTACCCTGGTTTGAACCCTCTAGAACCCTTCTATGATAGTGATGAATACATTACGGAAATCTTAGAGAACCCATACCCCAGTACCCAAACCCAGTCCCAGCACATGCACCCCCAATGAGTGCAGAAAATGTGCAAGAGCTCCGAACTTTCGGAGAAGAGATTTTAGAAAGTAGCGAGAGGATGAGGCAGGTCAGAGAGCGACTCGTCTAGAAGTACGACGAGCGCAATATGGAGTTCTGGATGAACCCATATCAGTGAAGGTGATGGTGGAGGTAGTAATAATAATAATAATAATAATAATAATAATAATAATAATAATAATATATAATATGTGTGTTTGAAAAAAAATTATATATAATAATAATAATATATAACTAGGGATGCCTACTAGTATTGTAATTTTTATTTCAGTTGTATTGTAATTTTTAATTCTAGTTCTGGTTTGTATTAGATGCATAATATATATATATATATATATATATATATATAAAAGAGTAAGTCGCAATGCTCGACGTTTTTTATCAACATGCGTGTTGTGTGATTGATTGTATTAAATATTATCTTGTGATATTAATACATGGTAAATGTTTAAAATATTCAGATGGACAACGAAGTGAACCAGGAAAACCAGAATGACAATAACCCGAATAACGAAAACCTGAATAATGACAATCCGAACAACGATAACAATGGAAACCAAGTGGATAACAGTGCCATCCAACACATAGTGGCACAAGGGATAATAGATGCAATGCCATTTATTATCAAAACAGTTAGGGAAGCAGATAATAAAAGTAAACATAGTAGTAAGCGACCAACTGAACCGGAACACAACGTAAACAACGGACCCATACTTCAAGTGCCCATTCCTAAAAGAAGAAGAACCATATCTTATGGGTGTTCTTACAAGGAATTCTGTTCCTTCAAACCAATAGAATTCTCGGGCAATGAAGGATCCATTGCAGCTCTACGCTGGATAAAAAAGACTGAGGCAGTCTTAAAAATAAGTAAGTGTGCGGAAGAGGACAAGATAATGTTTGCTTCCAATCTGTTTAAGAACTCAGCCTTAGAATGGTGGAACACTATCCTCCAGTCTAGGGGAAGTGACAGGTTTATAATATGGAATGGGAAGAATTTAAGAATATGGTAGAAAGGAAATTCCGCCCTCCCAATGAAAAAGAACATATAGCAAATAAGTTCCTAACCTTAGGATGACTGGAGTGGATAGTAAAGGGTACACTACATTATTCTTTGAATATGCTAGAATAGTGCCAACCCTCGCATCGCCAGAACCAATATTGATCTCCCGTTACATATAGGGATTAATCAGAGAGATTAGCCATGTAGTCAAGGCAGCTAGACCCCAGACAATAGAAGAAGCTGTAGAACTATCCAATACCTTGACTGATGAATTAGTGCGTACTCGAGAAGAAGACTAGAGGAGAAATCTAGCTCAAAGGCTTACCCAAGAGTTTTGTTATGGAAATTCCAACCGTGGGAGAAATGTAGGTTCTACCTCTGCACCCTACTGCAAGGCTTGCAAGAAAAAGCATTCGGGAAAATGCTCCACTTATTGCAATTTCTGTAAGATACCAGGGCACAAGGAAGAAGATTGCAGGAGGGAACCTAATAATGGGATGTGCTTCAACTGCGGAGAAAAATGTCACATCAAGCCGAATTGTCCGAAACTAGTTCCATCCATGGCCAATAAGACTACCAAAAATGCTAGAGCATTTGTTCTAACGGCAGATGAGGCCAAGATGATTCTGGACGTGATAGCCGATACGTTTTTAGTTAATGATATTTTTGCTAAAGTATTATTTGAATCTGGTGCGAACCAAAGTTTTATTAATACTTCCTTTTGCAAACTTCTCAATCAACCATTAACTAAACTTCCACAAGAATGTTTAGTAGAAACAACAAATGGGGAAACCGTTAGGATTTCTAAAATCTTGCAGGGAGCAAGAATACAATTTTTAAATCAAAAGTTTATTGCAAACCTTTATCCAATGAATCTGGCAGGATTTGATGTTGTATTAGGAATGGATTGGTTAGTAACCAATAAAGCCAGTATTTTATGTGATCAAAAGTCAATTCAAGTAAATTCACCAAGGGGTGAAAAGATCACAATTAAAGGAGATATGCCATCTAGATCCACAAAATTCATCTCTGTGATGAAAACAACAAGTTATATAAGAAAAAGGGTCATTAGTGTATTTTATTTCTATAATCACTAACACTAAAGGAAAAGAACTAAAAGATATTCCAGTAGTATCTCAGTTTTCAGATGTATTTCCAGAAGAATTACCAGGATTACCGCCAGACAGAGAAGTCGAATTCAGAATCAATCTGCTACCAGGGACAACACCAATTGCCAAAGCACCTTTCCGTTTGGCACCCGCAGAAATGCAGGAACTGAAGAAACAGTTAGATGAATTGTTGGACAAAGGATTCATATAGCCAAGTTCATCACCTTGGGGAGCACCAATCTTATTCGTTAAGAAGAAAGACGGATCTATGCGTATGTGCATTGATTACCGTGAATTGAACAAGGTTGTCACACCCCGACCACGTAAAACAACAAAACGTGGCGGAAACGTCGGGGAGTGTTGTAACAGAATCATTGTTTCACAACCATGGATTAAACAAATTTCGTTTTATTGAATTAAATGAGTTACAATGTCTTAACAATAAAGAAACATAACAAAAATTAACTAGTCTTGCATCTTTTAATGTCACTAAGGCCTCGTCCAATTCTATGTGAGCATGCATCAATATCATCATCAAACATCATCAACTATTGTACCTGAAACACATGTGAAAATACATCAGCATAAAAATGCCGGCGAGTACATAGGTTTTATGAAAAACAGGATTCATGACTTAGGTTTAAGAAAATGTTTAACCAAAAACTTGTCATGAATCCAGTTTAAGTGTTTGCTTTTATAAAATGTTTGAAATTCGATGATAGATATGTATAGTTAAAAGAATGATGTAAGGTTAAATGAATAACCAAGTGAAAAATGAGTTTGTATAAAACAAACTGTTTTGTAAAACAATGTCTTGTGAAAAATATGTTATTTGTGTAACAATGTATAAATCCAAATGAATGATTTAAATAACGCTACGCCATGTAATATAATACAAGCACTTATATATAGGAAGTACCAGCGGCGTATCCACCATGCTTGTATCACATTACACACGTCTCGTTACTCAAATCACTTACCCATATAAACCACCAATGTAAATTGCTCACGTCTAAACCATTGTCAAATGTCAATCAAATAATGTGTAAACAAAGTGTCATGTATGGCAAGTGAAATATGTAATGACTAAACCATAGGTAAGAATGCACAAACAATGTACTAAGTATGCGAAGGATGGACATACATAGCATGATACAAAGTATAAAATGTCTTGTAAAACGATGTGCTAAATATGCACACAATGGGCATATATAGCATGTGATGTAAAATGTACTAAGTATGATAAACATACATAGCATAAAATGTCATGTAAAACGATGTACTAAATATGCACACAATGGGCATACATAGCAAAAACGTAATAAAATCATGTACTAATAGTGTACTAGTGAACATAGCAAGTATATGATATAAAAGCATGGAATCATGAAAGTAACAAGTAGGCACATGTGTTCCACCCCAAAACGTTTGGAAAACAGTAAAAGAGGGGACTATGTACTCACTTGAGGGTGCTTAGAAGTCTTGAACAACAACCAAGCAAAGCTAGAGGGATCACGGAAATCAAACGGCACCTATATAGGTATCTACATTAATAAACGGACCTATCGGAGGATCGGGTAGTACGAGGGTTCGTAAACCAAATAAGTATGGGAACTTATGTAATATGGTTTAACAAAGCCTACGTACTAAAACGAAACCTATCCTAAGTGCTTTTGACCCATTATGACCCGTTTAGGTAGCTTATGCCACTTTAACGCGTCGTTTGCGTAAAATGCGTTCGGACCGCCTAACTAGCCCTATGACAAGTGTTATATGCCTTAATATGTCTAATAATGTTGCCAAATCAGATTAGATGTCAAAAATTATGTTACATATGCATAAAATGAATTTATGCGCAAAAAGGGCATTTTGGTAATTTACCTAAGGCATAAGAACTACTTATCATACAACTACTTAAACGACGTGACCATAAGGTATAACCTCGAAAGGTTATTCCCTATACAACTATGGTCACCTAAAGTGTTTGGTCGGATCCTAATGATCGACCAAATGGGTCGGGTTCGAAAGTATAAGCGATTGATTAGATCACTTACCTTTACGACCCTAAACAAGCACAATTCTAAAAGCGACGAGCTAAACATGCTAGAACATGTTTAGTAAAGTTAGAAAACAGGTTTGGTATTAAAACAAACGGTTTTAATACCCTAGATTAGTTTGGTTACAAAATACGCGAGTAAACACATTTTGGCCGAAACTACGACTCGTCACTGAGCCTAGAGAACGTGGAAATCAGTAGGTATAGTCACTAGGGACTATAACCATCGTGATTACGCTCACGTTATGAAGTACAAACGAACTTCGCATTGACCATAAACTGGTCAATGCAGAAAGTCAAACGCAGTTTGACTTTAACGCTAAAACGAATGAAAAACGCGAAAGAATACTTACAGAAGGTCCCCGCAAGCTCTTGATCCGATTTACTCTCAGGTATGAAGCATAAACTTCAACTTAGAGAGCCAAAATCAGATCAAGTGTCAGTTGGAGGAATGAATGAGGGTGGGTATTTATAGGAATTCAAGAGCCGTTAAGATCGTTTCTTGAAGATTGAGCTTCGATCTAATCCGTACAAGTGGGCACATGGTATTTGGATACCATGGGCACTTAAAAACCATCAAAAATAGCCCATAGATTGATGAAAAACCATTAGCAAAGGTGTGGAACAGCTGGAACAAGCTGGAAACCAATTCTGCTGATCTGGGACATGCTTACGGACCATAAGCAAAGGTCCATACGGACCGTAAGGACCTTGCAGGTCAGCAACTTTCAAAATTGGCAGTTTTGGTCCCTGCAGCCCCAAAACTTGGTATTTGATGCATTTTTGACACGTTTAAGCCCCGTTAACCCCATTTCAAAGCTCTAAAATGAAGTTAAAGTATAGGGAACTTAAATTGTGCTCAAAAATATCTTGGATGTCGGTTCGTTTGGTCGTACGGTTGCGTTGTTCGGTTAATTACGACGGAATGCGCATAAACGCGAAAAACGATCCAAATTGCGCGACGAATGGATTTTTCTTATGCCAAACACTAAAATAAAATATTTTAATGCTTAGATAAATTTTTGGAAGTCCGGAAGTATTCAGAACGTAAAATATGCGAAAATGCAAACTTATGCGCTTTTTGACGCTTTTAGTCCCTGAATGAGCATAAAGTTTATTTTAGCACACCGAACACCTCAAAGCCTATTTCTAAGATATGTAAAGGATATTTAGGGCATATTTAACTTATGATCAAGTTCTGGAATGTTTGTTACAGTACAAATCGACATACTTTCGCAGTTTGTCGAATTTAGTCCCTGTAAGCGAATAAACTTGATTTCGGCATACCAAACCATCCAAAACTTATTTCTATGTTATGTAAGGGTTATTTAAGGTATGTTAAGCCTATTTCACTGTTCCGGAGTGTTTGTTGCATTAAACTGGTTATATTTACGCATCAGATCGCGTATAACCTTCCAGAAAGCGATTTAAAGCCCGAAATTGAACAAAAATTAATATGTGCAAACGATACACATATTTATACAAATCCCAAGTATGAAATACAATATTTCATTGGTTTGGTATTTGTTTGATGGTTGAAGAAGCACAGATGTCACAAAGGTCACGATTAAAATTGGCATCCATTACCAAGGATCGATGATCTGTTTGATCAGTTGCAAGGAGCTCGATTTTTCTCTAAAATCGATTTACGGTCAGGATATCATCAATTGAAGGTACAGGAAGAGGACATTCCTAAGACCGCATTTAGGACAAGGTACGGCCATTATGAATTTACTGTCATGCCATTTGGTTTAACCAATGCCCCAGCTGCATTTATGGACATGATGAACCGAATATGTAAGCCATATTTGGATAAATTCATAATTGTCTTTATAGATGATATTCTCATTTACTCTAAGATTAAAGAGGAACATGCAAAGCATTTGCACTCACTTCAAAGTTTATTAAGGAAAGAAAAACTTTATGCAAAGTTTTCCAAGTGGGAATTTTGGTTAGAACAGGTACAGTTTCTTGGACATCTAGTCAATCATGAAGGAATTCATGTAGATCCCACCAAGATCGAGGAAATTACCAAATGGAAAACCCCTGAGTCACCAACCGAGGTTAGAAGTTTCTTAGGATTGGCCGGATATTATAGAAGATTTATTCAAGATTTTTCTTGAATAGCCATTTCCTTGACTAAGCTAACCTGTAAATCCATTAAGTTTGAATGGGGACCAAAACAGGAAGAAGCTTTTAGAATTCTTAAGCAAAGACTAACCAATGCACCCATACTAGCGTTACCAGAAGGAACTGAAGACTTTGTAGTCTATTGTGACGCTTCTAAGTTAGGTTATGGATGTGTGTTGATGCAACGTCAAAAGGTGATAGCTTATGCATCTAGACAACTTAAGAATCATGAAGAGAATTATTCAACCCATGATTTAGAATTAGGAGCTATAATTTTTGCCCTAAAAATTTGGAGACATTACCTTTACGGTAGTCAGTTTACCATTTTCACCGATCATAAGAGTTTAAGGTATGTTTTTGGGCAAAAGGAACTGAATATGAGGCAAAGACGCTGGATGGAGATACTTAGTGATTATGATTGTAATATCCAGTATCATGCAGGAAAGACCAATGTAGTAGCCGATGCTTTAAGTCGAAAGTATCATGAAAAGCCAAAAAGAGTGCGTTCTCTTAAATTAAATCTACAAGTAGATTTAAATGAACAGATTAGAAAAGCACAAGAATCAGTAATCAAGGATGATACTGAAAAATTGAAAGGAATGATTAAAGAATTAGAACAAGGAACAGATGTAATTTGGAGATTCCATAAGAAAAGAATGTGGATACCTAAATTAGGAAACCTACGCCACCGTATATTAGAAGAAGCCCATAAGTCTAAATATACGATGCATCCTGGAAGTGATAAGACGTATCAGGATTTAAGAAAGAATTTTTGGTGGATAGGAATGAAAAAGGATATAGCAGCTTATGTTTCTAAATGTTTAACCTGTTCACAAGTTAAAGCTAAACACCAGAAACCCTCAGGTTTATTACAACAGTTGGAGATGCTAGTTTGGAAATGGGAATTAATAACAATGGATTTTGTTACCAAATTACCCAAAACAAGGAAAGGTAATGATACAATCTGGGTGATTGTAGACAGGCTAACTAAGTCAGCTCATTTTCTACCAAGGAAGAAAACTTTCAGTATGGAACAGTTAGCTAAGTTGTATGTAAATGAAATAGTTTCATTACATGGAAGTCCTTTATCAACTGTTTCTGATAGGGATAGCCATTTTACCTCTCATTTTTGGACAAGTTTCCAAAAAGCCATGGGAACCAAATTAAACCTAAGCACCGCTTATCATCCTCAAACGGACGGACAAAGCGAAAGGACAATTCAGACAATGGAAGATATGCTTAGAGCTTGTGTAATTGATTTCGGAGGTAATTAGGATGAACATTTACCCTTAATAGAATTTTCTTACAATAACAGTTATCACACCAGTATCAATGTTGCACCACTCGAAGCACTGTACGGACGAAAGTGCCAAACCCCAGTCTGTTGTGTAGAAATTGGGGAAAGCAACTATCTGGACCTGAGATAGTGCAAGAAACGACTGACAAGATCATTCAAGTCAAGGAACGACTGAAAGCAGCACGTGATCGACAAAAGAGCTACGCTGATAACAGACGCAAGATATTAGAATTTCAGGTAGGAGACAAAGTGTTATTGAAAGTCTCCCCTTGGAAAGGAGTAGTAAGATTCATCAAAAGAGGGAAGCTAAGTCCCAGGTATGTTGGACCTTTTGAGATTATTAGAAGAATAGGACCTGTAGCCTATCAGCTACAACTGCCAGAAGAAATAGCCGGAATACATGATGTATTTCATGTTTCTAATCTCAAGAAATTCTTAGCTGATGAATCGTTGGTAGTACCTCTTAAAGATATATAGGTAAATGAGCAGTTAAAATTTGTAGAAGACCACTAGAAATTGAAGACAGGAAAGTTAAGAACCTCAAGCATAAGAGATTAGTTCTGGTCAAAGTGAAATGAGACTCCAAAAGAGGACCAGAGTATACATAGGAGCTTGAATCAGAAATGCAAAGGAAATATCCACACATGTTCCAGTAGATCTCGAGGACGAGCTCTAAAACAAGGTGGGGAGGATATAACAACCCTCAAAATATTCTTCGACACCCCTAATATAATTATAGTGTCCCAATAAGTCTTAAAATATACCCCGTATGCGAAAACGGGACCCGAATACCTTTATTTTTATAAAAATTAATTAAAAATGAATTTTAATGGTTTCTCGCGGGGTGCGTAAGCCACCCCCTTGACCTACGCGGGCCGCGAGCGAGTGACTGGTGGCACGACCCCAGGCCGCCACGTGGCGGGACACACGGACAATCTATACTCGTGACCGGACGAAGCTAAACCCTAGGCGATCTATGTCGCGGGCCGCGAAGGCCCAGCCTTCTTTCTACACGGGCCGCGAGAGAAGTCGAAGAGACACTATATATAGGTGCATTCGGCTTCAGTCTCCAGTCGCTCATTCCTTTCTTTCTCACTCGAATTTCTTGAGTGTAGAAGTAATTTCCGGGCATAATACCCCCCTAAATAATGAAGTTCTGCTCCGTTGTAAGTATCATAACCCCGGTTACATATTAGATACGCTGCCCGATTGATCCAGGGTTCCGTAACGGTTGTCGAGGTTCTGCCCGACGTAGTCGTTGGAATGCCGTCTCAGGGAGGGTATTACTAATGTAAATATTGGGTTATTATACTAACACGCGTGCATTTGTGTATTTACTAGATAATCACCAGGAAACCCTAAAGGAAAACCTAAGACAGCAATGTGAGTAATCTCCTTTTTGCAAATTGTTTTTACAAAACCTCACATAATTAGCAATATATAAACAATTATTGAGTATTTGTATTCTACAATTATCGTCGGTATATTGGGGTTTTGTATACAAAATTTGTTACTACCTTGCGAGGAGTAACATGACCACAAGTCGGGTTGACAGTACCGTGGGTGGTAATTGAATATATGGAAACAAATTTAATTGCGCGACCGCCCTCGATAGTGTACAATGGTTTTTACTTAACTTGATTAAAGATGGATTAACTCACCAGTATTTCCCACTAACAAAATGTTTTTAAACACGTTTCAGGTAACAAAATGTGAAAGCCAAATAGAAGCCAGCTGGACAGCACTGAAGGCTTGGAAAAGTGGCTATAAAGTTACCTAAAATAAAGAAATGTTTTATTTAAATGAAATAGGGTTTATCCCTATGAAAATGTGTGTACTTGAAACTTGGGATTTTCCCATATGTTTAATATTATAAAAGTGTGGTATTTTACCCTAATAAAATATTTCCTAACTACGGTCCTGATGTAATTTCCGCTGCCAAAATGGATAAAAACAGATACCACCAAAACTGGCTGCGGCCGCCCGTTCCCGGGTTTGTTAGGGAACGGGGGTTGCGACATATTGTTTTAAATTGATCTTTAGTTTTATTTGTTAAAACTTTTGTTTGACAAAAAGATCAATCCTTTGTCATTTTAGAAGTGAATTTGATTGTTCTTGAATCGAGCCCTGGAGACTTGTGGCTGTTTTGGTTTGTTTGTAGTTTTCGATTAATATCAGTATTTGTATTTTTCGGGTTAGTTGGAACCCTTTGTAATAGTTAGGTTCTATGTTATTTTAAAAGTTGTTTTGTTATAAATTTGTATAGCTTGGCGAATCAAGGTATTGAAAATCGAAGATGGAAGTGAACAAGACCATAAAGATGGAGATCTTTGACTAAGTGGGAGAGAGGCCAAACTTGTGGTTGTTTGTCCCTTTTAGACTGGTTCAGATTGGCGTTCACTGGCTCGAACGAAACTGAACAAATTACCACTAGCGGCTCGAGTCTATATTTATTGTTTTGTGTGGTTGTGATAGAATGTTTACTGTAGATAATATCTTAAACGATAAAACTATTTTCACAATCAAGAAATGGATAGATAAATTAAAAGGTGTTTTAATATAACTTGGAATGGTAAACAATAAAAGGAGTTTAACTATAAGATAAAACATTTGGTTTTTAAGTTAAAATTATTAGTTTGGTAAAACCATAAATTAATAAGTGTTCATTATTAAATTCAAGTTCGCGATTAACGACCAACATAGTTTTAAATGGAATATTTAAAATTGAGTCATTTCAAGAGTTGAAAAGAGTTTCAATTTAATCATGAACATAAAAGCAGAATTGGATTTTTACTAAAGTTGTACGACTTGCCTCATGCTACAAGTCGTCCCCTATATTTTGACCATATTTGATAATTAAAAGACAAAATTGCATAAATCAACCTTTATGTAATACCTAAACTGCACTTCATACCTTTCACCATGAAATCGGCCAAACCCAACCTTTATGTTCAAGTTATTTCCCCTCACATGTGTTGCATGTGAGGGTATTATGGTCTTTTGTGAGGCCTTTTATTTAATATATTTTTTTAAACCACAGTCAACCTCTCTTTATCTTTCCCTAAGTTATAACCTTACACACAACTTGCAGAATGTTGTCATCTTCAATATTCAATAATGAATTTTGCTTTTCAGTATTCAACTAACGATTATGAGTTTTGTTCTAATAGTGAGTTTTGATTTTCTGTATTCAATTTCTAATAGATAACGAACTTAAACACAAATAAATTTAATTTAATAAAGAGGATTCCTTCAAAGCTGAAGAAAAGTAAGCTATTATTGCTGAATGAACTCAAAGGTGTCCTCCACAGCCTGACCAACACCCCACCACAAGCCTCTCTTTGCTATCTTTCTTCTCCACTCCATCCGACCAGCACCACTGTCACTCCCTACCCACCCTACCCTAGATCTGGTTAAAACACCAGCAACAGTTACCATAAAGCCGTCACCGCCCATCCCACCACTACCTTTGTAACTTTGAATCCGTGGATAGTTTGACCACACAACCATTTAATTTCCACACAAACACGGTCAAAATAGTTGGGTTGGTGTTTTCGGCCAGAGATTGTGATGGTTGTGGTTGTAGTTGTAGTTGCCGGGATAAAGAACATTAGTGGATAGTGGATGGTAGTAGTTGCTGGTCAGTCATCTCTTTATGTTTACTTTCATTTTGTAGTAAATTATATTTTTGTTTCAAATTTATAGATGTTGAAGAGGAAGTGAAATCAGAATATGGGAATAGACTTCCTTGTTGCCGTCTGCAATGGCCCTAGCTTTATTTTTTTTGCCATATGTGAACTTGGAAGTTTTATGACAAAATATTTTGCAAATCAAGGTGGAAGTGAGTGGCGTTTGCAAGAATATTCCGGGGAGGGTACATTTAAATTAAAATATTGGAAAGAGAAAGAGATGAGAGAGGGGTAAAGTGATGATATTTATTTCTTTTAATATATATTAAAAGATTAATTGAAATGACATTAATACCCTCACATGCATTGCATGTGAGGGCAGTTAACCAAGAAAACAAACGTCGTTTGTGTTAAAGGTTGTACTCTGTAGCAAAACATGAACATAAGGGTTGGGTTTGACCGATTTCATAGTGAAAGGTATGAAGTGCAGCTTGAGTATAACATAAAGGTTGATTTCTACAATTTACCCTAATTAAAATATAAAAGCAAATCCCAAACTAAATCAATATTGCTATGCCATCCTAAAGTGGAAATACTCGAACCAATTTATCCGAACCCCTTTTGTTACGTCCGTATTTGCGTCTAGAAGAAATGACATCCAAAAGGCGCTAGAAACATAAATTTCTAAAATGTACAAATCTTTCACAACTTAAAAGGTAAAAACGCTAGTAACATTAACACATGATTTTAACAAAATTTGGGCATGACCCGTCCGTAAAATGCGTATATCCCTGTTTGAACCATAACCAAGACAAATACCATTCTACAAGATACTATTGAAACCAAAACATCGAATACTAAAAAAAATGTGTCTACCAACAAATTGTACAAAAAGGTATTTTGACTCAAAACATTAGTATCAACTAGCGGAAGCGCTTGGCATCACATATGAAGAACACGTGCTCGCTCCAATTCGCCGAGTCGCCTAAATTGAGGATTCACCTACATTTGACAACAAAGCTTTAAAAAGATAGTCGCTATACTTGTTTGCTTATAAAACCGTCATTTTAGTTCCATTCGTGTACGTACTTTCATTTCTCTTACGCATTCGATTATCCAATTAAATGGGCATGACATATACTTTCGTACAACTAACCCGTTAGTAGGTGGTGACGACCAAACATGAAATATCGTATAAACCAAAACGTCCATAGCATAATCTAACCGCTTAAGTTTCTTCAACCCGATTATCCTTCTAACATTCAACCATTTCATTACTATATCAACACTTCGAAAGTCCGACATTCATAACCTGCACTTTCAACATACTCGATAATAACTTGGTTAGCAAACCCGTAATCCCAACATATTCAAGTACTACATTTTCGTAAAAAGGTCGCCAACCATTTATATGCATCTATTTAACTACAACACAATGTACGCCTTTCGCATAATTATGTACATACGTGTGTGTATATATATATATATATATATATATATATATATCTTCTATACACATCACACATACTAGGTTCTACGACTTAAACTCACCATGACTCCAATTATTCATACCTACATACCATCCTATTCACTTAACTTAATTAACACACCTCCCTAATCATCATTACATACATCTATCATACTCTTATACAAATTACATGAGGCTTAGACTTGGGTTTACAACTTATAATCGTCAAGGGAACACTCGAAATCATGTTTGGGAGGCCCACCGTAGTCCACAGATAATATACTGAAGCCTACGATGCATAAATCACATAAATAATATTTTTCACAGAACCTTCACCCGGCCGTGTCAGCTCACCACCCGGCCGTGTCAGCTCTGCATTTTTCCTAGTCATTAATTCTTACCGAAACGGACATAACTCTCTCATTTTTCATCCGTTTTGCGTCACGTTTCTTCCTACATAATTGTAAATTAACATTCTATCATGTGAACTTGAAATCCAACATCCGAGTTAAGGAATTTCTTAACTTACACATGTTTGTCTTATTATTATGCGTCTACGAATTATTCGACCCGTTCATGCATTTATCAAAATAATCTATTGATTTGACCTCAACTTCATATGAACTTAATAATTAAACATTATATTACTTAAACAAACCAATAAGTGATTATGGAAATCACTTACCTCGAGTGCCCGTCTCGTACATGCTTCCTCATATCCCTTTCCGTTTGCCTTCCATGCTTTTCCATCTTAACATGATCCTATACTTTCATACCATCAAAGTTACTACTTCATTAGTATAAGCGCACATTCTAACATTGCATTCATTTCACATTCGTAACCTATTTTAGCTTTACTCGTCACTTTTTAGCAACACAAAGTATGAACTAGAATCGTATATTTTCATTTCCTACTCATATGGTAAAACACATATTCAACCACACGATCATATATGCCCTCAATCATAAACAATTCCCTCCGTACTAGTCAATTCATAAATCACGATTAAAAACATCATTCAAAATTAACTAATTTAACACTATCCTTGAACCTGACATCATCCCTACTAGTAATCCACATACTTGTTCTCTTAAGCATTTCATCGAACACTTGGCGGGTTTCACATTTAAAGCACATTGTACAACATATAAAGCATGACATTTTACTAGCTGAACTCACTTATTTTCAATAATCATCTAAGTTTACATGATTCTTTCATTCTACATCAGTTCACTTATCATTCATGTATTATAATCAAGATCATACATCAAACTTCACATACATAATCCTACTTGATCATTCTACTTGTGTTAACTTCTCACCCAATGGGTTTTTGCTATAACTCAATCAAAATCCTAAAATCAAACATGATTCCTATCATATCTTGCATTCATAACTTCAAATCACACTCATATTTGCATAATTTCATGATTAGATAAAAAACCCTTTTCCTAAAATTCACCAAATCAAAGAATTCGACTTACCACTTTACTGAACAAGGTTAGATGTTTGCAAATTGAGGTTCATGCATCCGATTTTCATTGAGATTCCTACTGAATTTGATGAAGTTGGTGAAACTAGGGTTTCACCTTGCCTTCTGCCTCTGCTCGATCGCACAAACCCAGACACTGGTTTCTTTCTTTCTTTTTTTTTAAATTCCATTACACATTTACACATTAGCCTCCTTGTCTATCAAAGTGTGTTTAAGTTTGTTATTTCCCTTACTAACTTGGCCTCTTATCTTTATTTTACTTAGATACACACATATATAAATTTACTATCATTTCCTTACGGTACCGTTTTACAGTACCGTCTTCCGTTGTCTAGCATCGCAAAATAATGTTTTTTATGACATACGAAGTTTGTGGTGTTACAAGTCTACCCCCCTTAAAGAAGGTTTCGTCCCCAAAACCTTGCTCATTTCCACTTAACATTGAATACCTTTCCTTACGGGTTATCACCAACCCTTCTATTTAGCACACTTAGGGCACACTTGTAGATTGTATACCATTAGATTTTGAATTCTTGCCTCATGTTAGTTCCGTAGTGATGATTATCAATACAAGTTCATTCGCTCGTTTCATTCAAAACGCATATCATGGCATTAATTCACTCATGCCTTATAACAGGGGCTTTGTTCAAGAACAAAATATAATCGTACGCATTGACCCTATCTTCTTAAATTAGTAATTTACTTTCATAATCACACAAGGGTCAGGGTCTGACCCAGAGCTCTTATTAGTGTCTTTTACTTTATAATGCTAGCTCCTAGCGCATACCATCACTAGCGTTTCATTCATCAAATTTATTCCAATTTTGTGCAATTATTAATCGTGCAAACCCAAGTCTATTGCTTGTTTCTAACTTCCTAATTAAGCACATTACATTCACATATTTACTAATCGAAATAAATCGATTTATTTCATACTACTCATACACCATATGCTATATTTCCTTTTGTTCACTATGAGTCATCCTAAACATTCCATTACTATCATTACTTTCGTTTACCTTTAAGCTCATAAGAGGGGTCGATATATTACCATATGCATACTATAATCATTCAAGGACTTATTATTACAACTATAATCACCCTTCTTAAACTTACTTATCCGTACTTAAATCACGAAGACTAAGCATTATTCCCATAGTTACTATTGTTATTTATGCCATGTGTATCTTTTTCTACAATGTCTTGTTCAAATGAACATGGCCAACAAGCCGAGCATCAAGGTTAGTATTTCTTAACGATACTTGTCGTCTCTTACATTCTATCATAATTTCCACAATTACGAGCATTCAAGTTCTATACCACTCGACGATCATTACGAACATTTTGAAATTCATTCTACATTTTTGCATTACGGTTTGTATATATACATTCTATTCTAACACATCCATCTCTAGTCGAGTCATAACCTCCTATTTAAGTTATAACTCTTTTTATACATACCTGACGGAAGTAAATTCCATTGATTCGTTATCCATATCTTATGATGATCATCAATTAGTGACATTGCGTGTCCATTCTTCAAGCTCACCTATGAGTATAAAACTTAACAAATCAAATCATTAACTACCGAGTTCAAATGGCGATCGCCATCTGACCCGTATGTCCCATTTATCCTTCGCATTTGCATAAATATATTCATGTATATATATATATAAGTTTAAACATAATTTGGATCATATCACTTAAGGAATATTTACTTGTTCGGTCTGTAATTACTTTACATTCGAATATCTTCATTCTTATCATTCCTTTGTTCATTTGCTTTACATTTACTTATATGACTTGTTTGACGCAATCATGGTCAAACCATTGACTCTTCTTATGTAGACTAGTTTTCGCCTTTTTATACCTTAAGTCCGCTTCGCGGATTAGAACATTGCATTCATGCCTTTCATTCCTTGAATCCGTCTCGCGGATCCAAGCATTGCATCCATATCTTTCATTCTTTGAATCCGTCTCGCGGATTCAAGCATTGCATTCATATCTTTCATTCCTTGAATCCGTCTCGCGGATTCAAGCATTGCATTCATATATTTCATTCCTTGAATCCGTCTCGCGGATTCTATCATTGCATTCATACATTGTTGGTCCGTACTTCTTACGGATTCAACATTTTATTCTTATCACTTGCACTTTTTACTCTTACGTAGTACTCTCAATCTCCTGAGAGTCTTACTACTCATTTCACCCGTACGCCCACCTGCTACCCAATTCTAACGGACATACATGTAACAATTATCGCGGTCTCACGAACGTCATACGTTTCTTGTGTACTGGCCAAGTACACAATCCACGTACTAGTTTCGTGTCTTCGCGTAATCACCACATTATGCCCGAAGAATTAAGTTTCGGCACGTGTTACATTTTTAAAACTCTTTTACCATGTCGTTGTTATATTCATTTAGAATTTTCTTTCACTTGCATAATTATACTATTTCATACATCAACGCGTTGAGTATACGTACCAGGGGTCAATTCGTCTTATTACTTGCCTTGATGCCGGTCCTAGACCGCATTCACGGATCATTCCTTCCGAACAATTGCGCTTACCCTTCACATAACCCGCGTGCTCTTGGCCTTATAAATAGCATATAAATAAATGATTAGCATATTCCGTCTATCTTATCCACTAATCGTGGTCACATATGTCGTACTAGGCCTTATATAGATCTTACACGAACATTCATTAAGCTTTTACACAATTTAGAAACTCAAAGTACGAAAACAAGGCCTTTACAAGTTTCTTTCCATCGTAACCACTAATTGTGGTTAGATACATCTTATTAGGCATTATTTGGACCCTACATAAACATTCGAATGGGCCTTCGGACAACCCGGTAACTCGGAACGCGAAAATAATACTAAAATAAAATTTTCAGCAGATTATTACTCCACAAGCCGTCAGCGACGGCCTTACACCCGTCGGCGACGGATCCTAGAATGTGGCGTCGGCCACTTTTTCCCGTCGGCAGACACTTAGGGCGTCAGGACTAAGGGGGGCGTCGGCGACGGCCAGGAGCCGGTCGGCGACGGCCTCCCGTTTGCTGAAACGCTGCTGAATTTCTTTTGGTTGAATCGCTGAAAATTTGTCCAGACACAGCTGTGTTGATTATCTGAGTACAATGTCACACAGCTGTGTCAGTCTTGCTACACACCCTGATCTCAGCAACAAGCATCAATGGTCCACACAGCTGTGTCACTTAACGACACACCTGTGTGCGACGCCAGATCAGATAAAACCCAATGTTTAACTCCCATTATTACTATTTCGCATACTTAACTTAATTATTCATCATGAACACACCATACATACCTGTATTAAACAAAAACATAAAATTTTACCTCATTGGCGATCTCGGAGCGAGCACACTTTTGCACGAGCCATCAGTTTGAGTTCAAGCACTGAAACTCTTGCTCGAATCCCTCAAACCTAGGCTCTGATACCAACTTGTTACGTCCGTATTTGCGTCTAGAAGAAATGACATCCAAAAGGCGCTAGAAACATAAACTTCTAAAATGTACAAATCTTTCACAACTTAAAAGGTAAAAACGCTAGTAACATTAACACATGATTTTAACAAAATTTGGGCATGACCCGTCCGTAAAATGCGTATATCCTTGTTTGAACCATAACCAAGACAAATACCATTCTACAAGATACTATTGAAACCAAAACATCGAATACTAAAAAAATGCGTCTACCAACAAATTGTACAAAAAGGTATTTTGACTCAAAACATTAGTATCAACTAGCGGAAGCGCTTGGCATCACATATAAGAACACGTGCTCGCTCCAATTCGCCGAGTCGCCTAAATTGAGGATTCACCTACATTTGACAACAAAGCTTTAAAAAGTTAGTCGCTATACTTGTTTGCTTATAAAACCGTCATTTTAGTTCCATTCGTGTACGTACTTTCATTTCTCTTACGCATTCGATTATCCAATTAAATGGGCATGACATATACTTTCGTACAACTAACCCGTTAGTAGGTGGTGACGACCAAACATGAAATATCGTATAAACCAAAACGTCCATAGCATAATCTAACCGCTTAAGTTTCTTCAACCCGATTATCCTTCTAACATTCAACCATTTCATTACTATATCAACACTTCGAAAGTCCGACATTCATAACCTGCACTTTCAACATACTCGATAATAACTTGGTTAGCAAACCCGTAATCCCAACATATTCAAGAACTACATTTTCGTAAAAAGGTCGCCAACCATTTATATGCATCTATTTAACTACAACACAATGTACGCCTTTCGCATAATTATGTATATACGTGTATATATATATATATATATATATATCTTCTATACACATCACACATACTAGTTTCTACGACTTAAACTCACCATGACTCCAATTATTCATACCTACATACCATCCTATTCACTTAACTTAATTAACACACCTCCCTAGTCATCATTACATACATCTATCATACTCTTATACAAATTACATGAGGCTTAGACTTGGGTTTACAACTTATAATCGTCAAGGGAACACTCGAAATCATGTTTGGGAGGCCCACTGTAGTCCATCGATAATATACCGAAGCCTACGATGCATAAATCACATAAATAATATTTTTCACAGAACCTTCACCCGGCTGTGTCAGCTCACCACCAGGCCGTGTCAGCTCTGCATTTTTCCTTGTCATTAATTCTTACCGAAACGGACAGAACTCTCTCATTTTTCATCCGTTTTGCGTCACGTTTCTTCCTACATAATTGTAAATTAACATTCTATAATGTGAACTTGAAATCCAACATCCGAGTTAAGGAATTTCTTAACTTACACATGTTTGGCTTATTATCATTCGTCTACGAATTATTCGACCCGTTCATGCATTTATCAAAATAATCTATTGATTTGACCTCAACTTCATATGAACTTAATAATTAAACATTATATTACTTAAACAAACCAATAAGTGATTATGGAAATCACTTACCTCGAGTGCCCGTCTCGTACATGCTTCCTCATATCCCTTTCCGTTTGCCTTCCATGCTTTTCCATCTTAACATGATCCTATACTTTCATACCATCAAAGTTACTACTTCATTAGTATAAGAGCACATTCTAACATTGAATTCATTTCACATTCGTAACCTATTTTAGCTTTACTCGTCACTTTTTAGCAACACAAAGTATGAACTAGAATCGTATATTTTCATTTCCTACTCATATGGTAAAACACATATTCAACGACAAGATCATATAAGCCCTCAATCATAAACAATTCCCTCCGTACTAGTCAATTCATAAATCACGATTAAAAACATCATTCAAAATTAACTAATTTAACACTATCCTTGAACCCGACATCATCCCTACTAGTAATCCACATACTTGTTCTCTTAAGCATTTCATCGAACACTTGGCGGGTTTCACATTTAAAGCATATTGTACAACATATAAAGCATGACATTTTACTAGCTGAACTCACTTATTTTCAATAATCATCTAAGTTTACATGATTCTTTCATTCTACATCAGTTCACTTATCATTCATGTATTATAATCAAGATCATACATCAAACTTCACATACATAATCCTACTTGATCATTCTACTTGTGTTAACTTCTCACCCAATGGGTTTTTGCTATAACTCAATCAAAATGCTAAAATCAAACATGATTCCTATCATATCTTGCGTTCAACTTCAAATCACACTCATATTTGCATAATTTCATGATTAGATGAAAAACCCTTTTCCTAAAATTCACCAAATCAAAGAATTTGACTTACCACTTTACTGAAAAAGGTTAGATGTTTGCAAATTGAGGTTCATGCATCCGATTTTCATTGAGATTCCTACTGAATTTGATGAAGTTGGTGAAACTAGGGTTTCACCTTGCCTTCTGCCTCTGTTCGATCGCACAAAACCAGACACTGGTTTCTTTCTTTTTTTCTTTTTTTTTTAAATTCCATTACACATTTACACATTAGCCCCCTTGTCTATCAAAGTGTGTTTAAGTTTGTTATTTCCCTTACTAACTTGGCCTCTTATCTTTATTTAACTTAGATACACACATATATAAATTTACTATCATTTCCTTACGGTACCGTTTTACAGTACCGTCTTCCGTTGTCTAGCATTGCAAAATAATATTTTTTATGACATACGAAGTTTGGGGTGTTACACCTTTGTTAGTAAATACCCTGCAATGGGCCTATGGTTTTGGGGTGAGGTTGAATCGCAGATCCTAAGTCACTTGGCTGGTTACACACATTTCCATTAGAGGACCAATATCACTTGAAACAATTTCAAGTGGGTATAGTTGGGGTTAAACATATCATGTCCTGACACGTCGTGTCATGCGACCCTAAGCTTGAGAGTTACGTATAACGCAATTGGTAATCATTACCTACCCACATAGTAGATACCGAGTGGATAGAGCTCTGCCATTCACTTTGTATTTATGAATTGGGATCTCATATCCTAATAATAATTTAGCAATTGGGTCATAAAATAAATTAGGATATTAAGCATGAAAATACTAAATGATTTTGTCTTTATTTTGTAGATGTCTTCACCAAATTCCACAATTTCTCTAAAATCCATTTTAGATGTCATCCTCAATGAAACTAACTTCATAGCTTGGTATAGTAACCTAAAAGGGTGCTTAGAGCTACTGAAAAGTTACACGTTTTAAAATTCTGATTGCCACTTCAACCTCCCAAGCACACAAACAATCTAAAAGGTTGGATTGGAATTTTCAACATTGCAAATTAAGTAGCAAGATGTGTTAAAATGTCCATATCACCATAAATTCAAAAATGTTTGAATGGCTTCACTGCTCACGAGATGGTGAAGAAGTTGAAGGAAATGCCAAGGACAAGTCGGCCGCACATTCTAGCCGAGTTGCACACTTCCTCACAACCGCCCACCTCTTTATGGTGATGAACATATTATCGGCCCAAACACCCCCCTCGGTTCTCAGTCCAACGAAGCCCAATAACCGGGCCCAATGTGATTACTTGTACGCATATATCCACATGATTGGGAGGTAAATTCTTCAGACACAAAACACACTCAAACCCTAGCACCCTCTCCTCCTCTCTCTCGGTCCGACGGCAGTCCCTTTTGGTCGAAGCTCCCTAATTCTTGACATCATCATCCTCGTATACGGTTAGTATGTTCATCACTAAGTTGATCTACATTTGTTAACATGCTAGACTATGTGCTATGTATCGTGGGATGGGTGGTGTTAAACGATCATGTGCATGATTGTTATGGGAATCGGTGTTGTGAATGATGTGAAGTAACTAATACGTATCCATGCTAGATTTGATGGTTGTGATTGTGTTAAGGTAATGAATACAAAACTGGAAGTAAATAACTAATTACACTGTTAATCGATGATCTAGGGTAGTGTGTATGCTAAAGATGTTGTGATTCACAATGATACCGAGGACTAGACTTGTTTTCACGAAACACACTCAATCGGCTTCTCTAAATGCCCTGAGAAATATCTTAAACGTGCTTAGAAGCTTAGATGTAGTTCGACTACAAACCAAAATGGCACTGAAATCCGTCTCACTAAGAAAATTGTCAATAAGGTAGTTCTTGACATAAATCTAGAGAGAACTTTGGATGAACTAGCCGAAAGAAGGGAAAAGATGGAAGAACAAGACAATGATGTTCAAAACAAGGATAAGGGCAAATATGCTTTAAGCATATCCATAAGGAAGAGGACAAAGTAAGGAACTTGAACTGGAAGGTTGCCCATAATAACAAATGTGACAACTCGTGATTTCAAAAGCCATTTTCCTTGTTCAATTCCCACGACACGCTTTGTGTACTAATATAACTTATGTGTACGTTATCTGAGTGATAACTAGACTTGATTATAAGTGAATGGTTGCGGATATTATAAGTGGATGGGTGTATACTAAAACCGGTTAAACGTAATTGGGTGTCTTAGATTGATATGATTGTATGATCATAAGCTTAGTAATATAAAGTACAAGTCGGTCGCACATTCTAGCCGAGTCGCACAATTCCTCACAACCGCCCACCTCTTTATGATGATGAACATATTATCGGACCAAACACCCCCCATCGGTTCTCAGTCCAACGAAGCCCAGTAACTGGGCCCAATGTGATTACTTGTACGCATATATCCACAGGATTGGGAGGGTTGGTTTCATAATTCTTCAGACACAAAACACACTCAAACCCTAGCACCCTTTCCTCCTCTCTCTCGGTCCGACGGCAGTCCCTTCTGGTCGAAGCTCTCTCATTCTCGACATGATCATCCTCGTATACGGTTAGTATGTTCGTCACTAAGTTGATCTACATTTGTTAACGTGCTAGGCTATGTGCTATGTGTCATGGGATGGGTGGTGTTAAACGATCATGTGCATGACTGTTATGGGAATCGGTGTTGTGAATGATCTGAAGTAACTAATATGTATCCATGCTAGATTTAATGGTTGTGATTGTTTTAAGGTAATGAATACAAAACTGGAAGTAAATAACTAATTACACTGTTAATCGATGATCTAGGGTAGTATATATGCTAAAGATGTTGTGATTCACAATAATACCGAGGACAAGACTTGTTTTCACGAAACCAGATGATAGCCGTATATAAATCGGATGATTGTCTTGATAATGAAGATGTTAAGAATAATTGCTTTGTTAAGATTCCATGGTGTGGATTAAATAAGAATAAGGTTTCGATAATTGATTGATAATCATGTTAATTGATTGATGATAAATAGGATTATGTGGGGTTTTATGAAATTCGTTTAGATCTAGTGAAACTAAAAATGCATAATTGTTACCCATCATGTGACCAAATTGATCGAAATTAGTGGGGAGTGTTATGGGAATTTATGGAAAGGAATCAATTGGTCAATCGCACACTACCTGGGCCTCGCACACACAAATTGGGCTGCACAGTTCTTTGAATTTACATTGGGTTTTACTGGATCTGGGCTACACATTTGAAGTTAACCGCACACTCTAGTTGCATGCATACAATTAAACACACTTGGTACAAATGAGTAGTGCATGTCGCACACCTCTGATGTGGTCGCACACTCTATAGGATATCGCACAGTACATTGGGCTTCACATGTAAATTGGGCCTGTTATGTTATGTTGTTGGACCGTACGAGCTAGTAGTCACACACTCGGAGACAACCGCACACTCTGTGTGGGCTGATCACCAATGGGCCGCATGTTAACATTTGATCACACATTGGGTTGGGTCGTGCACTGGGTCTGGGCCGAGGAAACTTGTGAACTGCACAAATCGGGATTAATCGTACACTCTTGAGAGTGGCGAGTTAACTGTTAAGTGTTTGTGAAACATGAACTTGTGGTGTGAACTTCGCATACAACTTGAATACTTGCTACATAACGATATGGATTGATGTATTGCATGATTACTTGTTACTACTTACATATTGATGTGTGGTTTACTAGTATGCTACTTGCGTAACGTGTACGAAGAATATGTGATTAATGTGCATATATTACGGACTATCTTTGGTAACCACGGTAGGGTTTGGTTGACCAACTTGGAATGGGTAACATAACATACCGAGCAACCTAAGATGAGTTCACTTCTCTTGAGCATGCGTCCCGGTGGGTGGGACAATCAAACGGGTATTCCAGAGAGGAATACGTCTTTTCTGGGTTAAAACTGGGATGTTGGATAATACACTCACTCCTATCACCTTAAGTCCCATCTTCTACCGAATAGTTACCCGAGAGGTAACGGGGTATTAGTTGATAGCGCTATTAGGCTTGGCAACCTCACACCGTACCTGAGAGGACGGGCGTAAACTAATGACCTTAAATCATGACCAATGCTTTGATAGGGGCATTGGGGACGGGCAAACAAACTGACGCCATCTTGTACTGTATCGAGTTGTTATCAACATTGCTTAAACTGAACTAAACACTTGGCAACTAAACGTTTTTACAAAAACTGTGAACTCGCCAGCGTTATGCTAATACACATGTTTGCATGCTCACAGGTTATAGATATTTGGATGTGGAACTTGCTGTCTGGGATGCTGGAGTGGTCATGGGTCGAGATGCTTGGAAACACAAAACGAGACTAATTTTTTACATACACTTGGGCTTTGAACTGATTAAACCTTGTGTTATGCTTCCGCTGAATATGTTAAATTTATAAATATTGTTTTGATATACTTTATTCAATGAATGAAAGATTTTATCTAAAATTTTGTATGAGTTCAATGTGATTGATGGCTAGATCCTGGTATGTCACACGCCTCGCGATGGTTTCCGCTTGGGGTATTTTTGGGAGTGTGACAGTTTGGTATCAAAGTCACTGGTTATAGTGAACTTGGTTTTAAAACGTTTTTATAAAACCAGACTGTAACTGAACATTTCTGAAATATGACCATGACACTCAGCTCCAGATTGGAAGGTTCGTCTTTTACCTACTATATACATTACATGACTAGTGTACACTTGTTTATGATATAGCATACGGACACACACTCGTCACTACAACATGATTTCATGATTTGCTTGTTTACATTATGATGCGTTGTTAGTATGTCATAGTCCTTAGATTTCCATGATCTTGTCGTTTTGATAACCTCCGTTTGACATCTGAATCTGAGGAACCATTTGACATGAGTTAGGAGGAACTGAGATGAGCATGCAAATCACATTATTATTGTGGTTGCACACATAATAATAATGTAGGGGTGCATGTGAGTCCTAGTGAGGCTTAACAAGTGTGAAAGGAGTTCTGTTCCGTTATTTGATCTAAGGAGAAACACAACAATCTATATGAGTCATAGCGATGACTGCCTCCTACTCGAACGTGATCCTTTCACTTCCTTCCGAATCCTTACAATTCTCGATAATAATGGGTGTTTCCTGAACACGTATCTGAACGTCTAGTGAACCGTATAAGAATGTTAGGTGCTAGTGTGAACGTCTCTGAGATAGATGTTGAAGCGCCAAATGTTTGGTCTATACTTTTCTCACTTTTCTCGTTTACTTGAATTCCACGAATTGACGTCTCAGATCCAGAAGTATGATTGCCTCTGTAGTTCTCTAACAACTTACCGTGCGTTATTTAATCGACTCGCAAGACCGATGGGCAAGAAGTTGAACGTGATACATTACCGACCCTAGTATTATGACGGCCCTGATTACTGACAATGAACACCAGTAGATTGACTTCAATCGAGTCCCTAATCCTAGTCAGCAACCTGTGGGAGCCAACTCTTACGAACCAATCGGGGCATAAAGCTGACAATCGACCGGAGCATGGGATGTGTAATTGCTAGCGCCATGGGCTGTACCCTAGGACGTGTTAAGGAATGTGGGAATGTGGACCCTTTTTGGTGAAGGATCACAAGGCTCTGTTTACAAAGCAACAACATCAGAGGCAACCGCCACGGCAACAATGAGGTACCTGTAACCCCAGCCTTCAGTATGGGAATGAAGGAGACTTCGATGATAACAACGACGGTGGAAATGGTGCTCGTGGTGGAGTATTTACGATTGGCGTGGGTGACGCCAGGTATGATAACAGCATAGTGACTTGTACGTTTTGTGATTAACGTTTTCTCCCCTGTTTTATTTGACTCCGACACTTCTCGAAACCAAACATGTTGTAGAATTGGCTGATGGCAAGTCAGTTGAAGCCTCACATGTTCGTTTAGGGTGCAAACTCGACCTTGCGGGTCAAGTGTTCGACATCGACCTTCTTTCTGTTACCCTTGATAGTTTTGATGTAGTAGTTAGTGTGGGCTGGTTATCCAGATATCGCGCTGATATACTCTGTAAGGAGAAAATTTTGCGTATCCCTCCTCCTAATGGAGAATCGTTGTCGGTCCTTGGGTGTTAGAGTGGTGCAAAGGTTGGCGTCATTTTAGCTATGAAAGCCCAGAAGTGTCTACGGAGGGATTATCCCGCTATCTTAGCACTCATTACTAATACTAAGGCTGAGGAAAAGAGGATCGAGGATCCACCAATTGTTCGCGATTTCTCCCGATGTGTTTTCTGAAGAACTTCCAGGTCTACTTCCACACCGTCAGGTGGAATCTCAGTTTGATCTCACGCCAGAGGCAGCCCTGATTTCTCGTACTTCTTATCGTCTTGCACCAGGAGGGTCGCAAGAACTGTCTAATCAACTTCAGGAAATGTGGGATATGGGTTTAGTCTGACTTATTCTTTTGCCTTGGGGAGCCCCAGTTCTATCCGTGAAGAAGAATGGTATGCCTTTCGAATGTGTACTGATTATCGAGAACTTAACAAGGCAACAGACAAGAACCGTCATCCTCTACTGCGCATCGACGATCTGTTTGACTAGCTGCAAGGGTCAAGCTTCTGTTCGAAAATAGACTTAATGTCGGGCTATCATCAGATGAAAGTCCGGGAGAAGAATGTTCCTAAAACAGCTTTCTGAACGCGGCACGACCATTACGAGTTTCTAGTCGAGCCATTCGGGTTGGCCAACACACCAGTGTTTTCCTTCTGAATGTCATGAACCGTGTGTGTGGACCGTATTTTGACGACTTTAGCACTATGTTTAACGTCGACATTCTAACCCACTCTAAGAGCAAGGGGGACCACGAGCGGCACTTGTGTCTTATCTTGAAGCTCCTGAGGAAGGAGCAGCTCTACGCAAAATTCGTCAACTGCGACTTATGGATTTGGGAAGTACACTTTCTTGGTCACATAGTCAATGAATTGCGAATACATGTGGATCCCGCTAAGATCCATTCTATCAGAAATTGTTCGGCACCGAAGAATCCTTTGGAGGTGCGGCAATTTCTTGGTCTCGCTAGGTACCGTCGCAGACTCATCAAGGGATTTTCAAGGATTGCTCAGCTTTTACCGCATTGACATAGGGAGGTGTGGTGTATTCCTGGGGAACAAAACAGGAAGACGCTTTCCCAGCTTTTGAAATGAAAACTCTGCAGTACACTGATGTTGTATTCGTCCGATGGTACGGATGATTCTTTGGCGGACTTTGATGCTTTTATTCAAGGTCTCGGTTGTGTGTGGATACAAAGTGAGAAAGGGATCGCTTACGTTTCTCAATAGTTGTAGATTTACGAGAAGAATTACAGGACTCACGACTTGGGGTGGAAAGCTGTAGTTTTGCGCTGAAAATCTGGAGGCATTACTTGTACGGTGCCAACGGCACTATTTATACTGATCACAAGAGCCCCCAGCATATCTCTGACCAGAAGGAGTTGAACACGCGACGGCGTCGCTGGATGGAACTCTTGAACGATTACGACTGTGAAACCTAAACGCGTGCGAGCTTTGCAGCTCACCATTCACTCTAACCCTTCTGACCAGATTCATACTTCTCGAGCAGAAGCGTTGAGAGACGAGAACCTCCTAGCCGAATCCATGCGGGGCATGGAAGAATAGCTTGTAGCAAAATCTGCCGGTATTCGCTACTTCATGGAGCGAATATGGGTCCCTCTATACAGTAACCTTAGGGAACTTGGGTTGGACGAAGCACACAAGTCTCGATATTCTATTCAATCGGGTTCTGATAGGACGTATCAGGATTTAACAGTCCTATACTGGTAGCCGAGCATGAAGGCCCACCTAGCGACATACATGAGCAAATGCTTGACTGGTGCACAAGTCAAGGCGGAATATCAAAAACCATCTGGCTTGCTTCAGCAACCAGAGGTACCCATGTGGAAATGAGAACAGATTGCCATGAATTTCTTCACTAGTTTACCTAGAACTCAAAATGAAACCGATACCATTTTGGTGATCGTTGATCGACACACGAAATCGGCATACTTTCTTGCGACCAAGAAAACTGACAAGTTTTCGTAGCTTGTTGGTATATATTTTAAAGAAGGAGTTTCTAGGTACAGGGTGCCAACTCCTATTACCTCTGATCGTGATCCGTGTTTATATCCAACTTGTGGAAGACGATGCACAACCCTTTTGGCTCACATCTAGACATGAGAACGGTTTATCGTCCTCTGACGGAATGGCTAAAGTGAGTAAACCATCTAAACACCTGAAGACATGTTGTGAACATGTGTGATCGAAATTGGTAATGGTTAGGAAAGACACATACCCTTGGTAGACTGTTCCACCAACGATAGTTATTATTTCAACATTCAGACAGCTCCGTTCAGGGCATTGTATGGACGGCAATGTTGATTTCCTCTTTGTTGGGCTGAGGTGGGTGACAGCCTAATCACAAGTCCAGAACTTGTACTTGAAATCTCTTAAAGGATTGTCCAGATCTGAAATCGTATGGCGGCAGCGTGACCGCCAGAAAAGCTGTTAAGCATAGGAAACCCTTAGATTTCGCAGTAGGCAATCGTGTTTTATTGGAAGTTTCACCCTAGGAGGGTGTGGTGTGCTTTGGGAAGCGCGACAAACTTAATTCAAGATACCTTGGGCCATTCAAAATTCTGGAAAGAATCGGTAAAATTGGCCTACAAACTCGAGTTATCTGACGAACTGGGCAAGGTTCACGATGTTTTTCATGTCTCAGATCCGGAGAAGTGTTTGTCCGACGAAACACTTGTAGTCTCCTTACAACCAAAGCATAGTCGAATTCCAATTATGGGAGTTCGTTGGAACTCAAGACATGGACCGGAGTTCACGAGGGAACGTGAGGACCAGATGAAACTCAAGTACCCTAACCTGATTAAAACTGTTGAATTGATTCCTGGTGCAACAGGCGAATTTCAGGACGAAATTCTCTTTCAAGTTGGGGATGATGTGGTAGCCGAGGAAAATCCCCACTCATCTTGAGCTATCACTCCTTTTCTCCGAGACTGCTTATCAAATTTCGTGACGAAATTTCTTTCAAGTTGGGGATGATGTGACAAATCGTGATTTCAAGAGCCATTTTCCTTGTTTAATTCCCATGTCACGCTTTGTGTTCTGATATAACTTACGTGTATGTTATCTAAGTGATAACTAGACTTGATTATAAGTGAATGGTTGCAGATATTATAAGTAGATGGGTGTATACTAAAACCAGGTAAACGTAATTGGGTGTCTTAGATTGATATGATTGTATGATCATAAGCTTAGTAATATAAAGTACAAGTCGGTCGCACATTCTAGCCGAGTCGCACACTTCCTCACAACCGCCCACCTCTTTATGGTGATGAACATATTATCGGCCCAAACACCCCCTCGGTTCTCAGTCCAATGAAGCCCAGTAACCGGGCCCAACGTGATTACTTGTACGCATATATCCACATGATTGGGAGGGTTGGTTTCATAATTCTTCAGACACAAAACACACTCAAACCCTAGCACCCTCTCCTCCTCTCTCTCGGTCCGACGGCAGTCCCTTTTGGTCGAAGCTCCCTAATTCTTGACATCATCATCCTCGTATACGGTTAGTATGTTCATAACTAAGTTGATCTACATTTGTTAACGTGCTAGGCTATGTGCTATGTGTCGTGGGATGGGTGGTGTTAAACGATCATGTGCATGACTGTTATGGGAATCGGTGTTGTGAATGATGTGAAGTAACTAATACGTATCCATGCTAGATTTGATGGTTGTGATTGTGTTAAGGTACTGAATACAAAACTGGAAGTAAATAACTAATTGCACTGTTAATCGATGATCTAGGGTAGTGTATATGCTAAAGATGTTGTGATTCACAATGATACCGAGGACTAGACTTCTTTTCACGAAACCAGATTTAGGATGATAGCCGTATATAAATCGGATGATTGTCTTGATAATGAGGATGTTAAGAATAATTGCTTTGTTAAGATTCTATGGTGCGGATTAAATGAGAATAAGGGTTTCGATAATTGATTGATAATCATGTTAATTGTTTGATGATAAACAGGATTATGTGGGGTTTTGTCAAATTCGTTTGATCTGGTGAAATTTAAAATGCATAACTATTACCCATCATGTAACCAAATTGATCGAAATTAGTAGGGAGTGTTATGGGAATTTATGGAAAGGAATCAATTGGTCAATCGCACACTACCTGGGCCTCGCACACACTGGGCTGCACAGTTCTTTGAATTTACGTTGGGTTGTACTGGATCTGGGCTACATATTTGAAGTTAACCGCACACTCTAGTTGCATGCATGCAATTAAACACACTTGGTACAAATGAGTAGTGCATGTCACAAACCTCTGATGTGGTCGCACACTCTGTAGTATATCGCATAGTACATTGGGCTTCACACGTAAATTGGGCCTGTTATTTTATGTTGTTGGACCGTACGAGCTAGTAGTTGCACACTCGGAGACAGCCGTACACTCTGTGTGGGCTGATCACCAATGGGCCGCATATTAACATTTGATCACACATTGGGTTGGGCCGTGCATTGGGTCTGGTGTCACACCCCTTTCTACGGCGGAAGCAAGAGGTGTGATCATGAAAGGGTCTCATTGCATACGAAAGGTAAACATACTACATGCTCATAAAATAACTTCAATTACCAAACATTTCATAATTTGAAAACATAAGTTTAGCGTTTACATCGCGAGATAGCAAGAAACATTATCTTAAAAGTTTACAACTTTATTTAAACATAAACATAGACGACATCCACAAGCATGAGTAAGGCCGTGCGCGCATCCACTTCTAGTTACCTGAAATACATGTGAGTTTTGGAAAAACGTCAACATAAAGTTGGTGTGAATTCATGTAGTGATTGTTTTGAATGTTTAAATACTTAAATGAAAACATAGTATGAAACTTGTAGAATGTATGAATGTTTGAATGTAACTTGTAAAACGTATCTGTAACTGAGTACTATGACTGTTTGAATGTGTGAGATCGCTAGTGGTTTGCAAGGCCACTAACATGTGGTTTGCTGGCGCATGGTACTTAATCTCACAGTCGCAATCGAATACCACCGCACCCAGTTCCAAGTCGTGCATGGTGTAGTTCCTTTCATGTACTTTCAATTGTCTTGAAGCGTAAGCGATGACTTTTTAGCGTTGCATGAGCACCCAACCCAAACCTTGTCGTGAAGCGTCACAATATACCACGAAGTCTTCTGTGCCTTCAGGTAATGATAGTATTGGTGCATTGCATAGCTTGTTTTTCAGTAGTTGGAAGGCTTCTTCTTGTTTAATACCCCAGTCGTACTTCTTGTCTTTCTGCGTAAGGGTCGTTAGCGGTTGAGCTATTTTTGAGAAATTCTCAATAAACCGTCGATAATAGCCCGCTAAGCCCAAAAATTGACGAACTTCAGTTGGGGTTTTGGGGGCTTCCCAATTCTTTATTGCTACAATCTTGGACGGGTCTACATGAATGCCCTTCTCGTTCACAATGTGACCAAGGAACTGTACTTTGCGAATCCAGAATTCGCACTTTGAGAATTTCGCGTAAAGTTTCTCTTTCTTTAGTAGTTCCAAAATCGTTCTGAGGTGTTGTTCGTGTTCTTCTTTCGTTCGTGAGTAAATTAAGATATCATCGATAAATACAACCACGAATTTATCGAGATATGGTTTGCATACGCGGTTCATCAGATCCATAAACACCGCTGGCGTGTTCGTCAGTCCGCACGACATCACAAGGAACTCATAATGCCCATAGCGCGTTCTGAATGCAGTCTTTGGTACGCTTTCTTCTTGTATCCTTAACTGATGGTATCCAGATCGAAGGTCGATCTTGGAATAGTAGCTTGACCCTTGCAATTGATCAAATAAGTCATCAATCCTCGGTAGTGGATACCGATTCTTGATAGTGAGCTTGTTCAGTTCTCTGTAATCGATACACATCCGCAGTGTTCCATCCTTTTTCTTCACGAATAATACTGGAGCTCCCCAAGGCGAGAAGCTTGGCCTTATGAATCCTTTATCCAACAACTCCTGGAGTTGTGTAGATAGTTCTTGCATTTCGGATGGTGCAAGCCGATAGGGTGCCTTGGCTACAGGAGCAGCTCCTGGAACCAAGTCTATATGGAATTCGACTTGTCGTTGCGGAGGTAGTCCTGGCAGATCTTCGGGAAAAACATCAGGGAATTCCTTCACGACAGGAATGTCTTCGAGTTTCGGCTCCACCGCCTTCTTATCTACAACATGCGCTAGGAAAGCAACACATCCTTTCCTTAAGCACTTCTGTGCCTTCATGCAACTGATGATTCGTAGAGGTGCGTCTCGTTTTTCTCCATGTACAATGAGAGTTTCATCATTCACCGGAGGGATGCGAATGATTTTCTCGTGACAAATAACTTCAGCTTTGTTCTTGGATAACCAGTCCATTCCAACCACTACGTCGAAGCTACCCAATTGAATAGGTAAGAGGTCGATGCTAAATCTTCGTTCACCAAGTTCTAGTGTGCAGCCTCTAACAACTTCGCCCGACTCAACAAGTTTACCATTGGCTAGTTCGATGGAATAAGGGATATCTAATCTACTAGATTCTATCCCAAGCATATGTTTAAATTACACAGATATGAAACTATAGTCGGCACCAGTGTCAAATAATATGGATGCAAAGTGATCGTTTACGAGAAACGTACCGGTGACCACATTAGGGTCCTCGCGCGCGTTCCTTGCTCCAATCACAAATGCTCGAGCCTGAGCATTGTTTCTCTTTGGGCAGTCTTTCATGAAATGCTCATTGCTTCCACAGCTGAAGCATCCCTGGTTTCGCCCAGCTTCATTTCCAACCCGGTTGTCATTGCCATTTCCATTTCCACCATCGTTCCCATTACCAGCACCGTTACGGTTTCCATTCACGTTCCTATTACCATTACCATTGCGGCCTCCAATACCTTTACCCCAACAATCCTCGCTACGGTGGCCTGACTTTCCGCAGTTCTCGCACTTCCCAACGCGACAATTCCCCACATGGTGAAAGCCACAGCGGTTACACTTGGGCAGAGTGCCCTGATATTTCTTAGCTCCAGACTCATTAGCAGCTGCGAAGGTTTTTGCCTCCCTAGGTGGGTTAGTGTCACGCTTCTTGTTGTTCGAACCTTTGTTGCTGCGGGTTGCTTGGCTCAGATTTGAATGCTTTCTTTTCTTGTCACCAGACGACTCAGCATGCGTCTCGGTCTTCTCAGCTGGGTTCAATGATAGCTTCTTCATACGAACACAATCTTCAGTAAGGCTGACAGCCAGAGTTACAGCCTCGGTGATTGTTTATGGTTTGGCCGATGTCACCATGCCGTGAAACTCTGGGGCCAGTCCCCAAATGTAGCGTTCAACGCGCTTGAATTCGGGAGTCACCATATAGAGGATCACCCTAGACAGATCATGGAACCTTCGTGTATACCCAGTGATGTCAGCACCTTCCATTGTCAAGTGCCAGAACTCAGTCTCCAACCTTTGGAGTTCAGCTCGTGAGCAATACTTCTCCCTCATTTTCTCTTTTAGATCATCCCAAGTCATGCCATATGCGGCATCATCACCCAGCGTTTCGACTTGCAAGTTCCACCAGGTCAGAGCTTCATCTACAAACAACCCAGTAGCAAAAGTGACTTGCTGATCCGCGGTACACTTGCTCATGCGGATAGTGGCTTTAGTCTTCTCCGTCCAACGTACAAACGCCACTGGTCCTCCAGTGCCATCGTAGTTCAGTGGTTTGCAATCGAGGAACTGCTTGAAAGTGCAGCCTGTAATTGATCCAACCAACTCACGTGTGAGCAATCGAAGAAATAATGAAACAAGGACCGTTCATAAATTTCTCCATGCTTAGCAAATTGTCTTAAGGTTACCTTGGGCTGCGTTTCCTCCAGACGAATCTCCATTCCCGTTGCGCCTAGCATTACTTGGTCCTCCACTGTCTTGAGTACGGTTCGCCTCGTTTGGGCGATAGCAGCGGAGATCCTTTCTTCCAGTAGAGCGTTCAGCTCTTCAGCAGTTCTTGGCAGTGGGGGAGGAGGAGGTTGATCGCGAGCATTCACATCTTTCCTGGGTGCCATGTTCTGACAGAACATAACACAACTGGGTTAGACATTTGTTTGATATCGTCGTACTAGACAGTAGTAGTATATATATGCACAGTCATATACCATATAAGTGACATCAAACAATTATTACTCCAGCAGTGTATTTACTTGGCTAGGGGAGGGTTGTTCACGTTTGACCCTTTTCTTGCACTGAGGGAATCTATACGTGACAAGACTTGCTGTGGTTTCTGTGCACTGAATTTCATAATTATGTATGCATCCATAATTACATAACTCCTTGCACAGTCCGCACAGTTTGTTTCATTCTCGTATCTCTTTCTTCAGGTAGGCCATTGTTTTCTAGGTAAAGTCATGTATACTAGTGATATTCTATTTCTAGTACATGTATACATCAATTACCACACACAGTTGCAATTAATTCGTTAATCAAAGACAAGTGCTACTCCATTGCGCCCTAAGTCTCATAGTGTCTTTTCTTGACTCTTGTAAACAGTTTCAGGTAGTGGATGTCGCGAGAAGTTTTATGCAATGAAAACTTTTTGAAATTTGTTTTCGTGATAGGATCCTAGAGATTGTAGACTAGACTCGAGAAGGAATCCTGGTTCACTACAATCGCAGCTCTGATACCAATCTGTCACACCCCTTTCTGCGGCGGAAGCACGAGGTGTGATCATGAAAGCTTCTCATTGCATATGAAAGGTAAACATACTACATGCTCATAAAATAACTTCAATTACCAAACATTTCATAATTTGAAAACATAAGTTTAGCGTTTACATCGGGAGATAGCAAGAAACATTGTCTTAAAAGTTTACAACTTTATTTAAACATAAACATAGACGACATCCACAAGCATGAGTAAGGCCGCGCGCACATCCACTTCTAGTTACCTGAAATACATGTGAGTTTTGGAAAAATGTCAACATAATGTTGGTGTGGATTCATGCAGTGATTGTTTTGAATGTTTAAATACTTGAATGGAAACATAGTATGAAACTTGTAGAATGTATGAATGTTTGAATGTAACTTGTAAAACGTATCTGTAACTGAGTACTATGACTGTTTGAGTGTGTGAGATCGCTAGTGGTTTGCAAGGCCACTAACATGTGTCACAGTTTCCCCCCGTTAAAAGAATTTCGTCCCGAAATTCATGCCGAACTAGCTCTGGCTGGAGTCTTCTTGAACAGGTGGGGATACTTTTCTTTGAACTGGTCTTCACGTTCCCACGTGTACTCGGGTCCGTGCTTAGAGTTCCAACGTACTTTGACAAGTTTGACAGTGCTCCTCCTGGTCTTGTTGACTTTCCAGTCTGTAACCTCAATGGGTTGTTCTGTAAATCGGAGGGTGTCATCAATATGCACTTCATCCGCAAGGATGATCACGTTTTCTTGTGTTGGACTCTTCTTGAGGTTGGATACATGAAACGTATCATGTACTCCGTTAAGCTCTTCCGGTAATTCCAATTTGTATGCTACGGTGCCAATCCTCTCTAAGATCTTGAATGGTCCGATGTATCGTGGATTCAACTTCCCATGTTTTCCGAATCTTACTACACCCTTCCAAGGTGAGACCTTCAACAACACTTTGTCTCCCACCTCGAATTCCAATGGTTTTCGTCTTCGATCAGCGTAGCTCTTTTGTCGATCTCAAGCCGCCTTAATGCGCTCTCGGATCTGCGTAATCTTGTCGGTTGTCTCTTGTACAAGTTCAGGACCAACCATTCGCTTGTCTCCAGCTTCTGCCCAACATAAGGGTGATCGGCACTTGCGGCCATACAGAGCTTCGAACGGTGTGGCTTTTATGCTTGTATGATAACTGTTATTGTAGGAAAACTCAACTAAAGGTAGGTGAGTATCCCAGCTGCCGCCTAGGTCCATAACACAATCGCGGGGCATATCTTCTAATGTTTGTATGGTTCGTTCGCTCTGGCCGTCTGTTTGTGGATGGAATGTTGTGCTTAGATCTAGCTGAGATCCAAAGGCTTCCTGAAAGGATCGCCAGATTCTTGAGACAAAGCATCCATCTCTGTCTGAAATAATTGAGATTGGCACTCCATGATGCGTCACAATTTCTTTCAGGTATATCTCGGCAAGCTTTCCAGTGCTATCCTTCTCTCGGATTGGTAGGAAATGCGCAGACTTCGTTAGCCGATCGACTATCACCCATATCATATCGTGCCCTCTAGGGGTCTTGGGTAATTTTGTTATGAAGTCCATCGAGATTTGTTCCCATTTCCACACGGGGATTTCTGGTTGTTGTAGTAGGCCAGACGGTTTCTGATATTCAGCCTTAAACTTAGCACAGGTTAGGCACTTTCCAACGTAGATAGCAACATCGCTTTTAAGTCTCGGCCACCAATAGTGTTCTTTTAAGTCTTGATACATCTTGTCCGATCCTGGATGGATCGAGTATCTCGATTTATACGCTTCATCAAGGATGACTTCTCGAATACCGCCATAGAGCGGGACCCAGATACGCTTCTTAAAGTATAAGGCTCCCTCTTCATTTGGCACCATGTATTTCAATGCACCTCGGAGGTATTCAGCTTTACGGTTTTCCATTTTAAGGGCTTCTTGTTGGGCGTCACGAATACGTGCGGTGAGGTTCGTTCGAATCGTCATTTCCAATGCTCGAACTCTTAGGGTCTTAACCCTTTCTTTTCGACTTAAAGCGTCCGCTACAACGTTTGCCTTTCCAGGATGGTACTTAATCTCACAGTCGCAATCGTTAAGCAATTCGACCCATCGCCGCTGGTGCATGTTCAATTCCTTCTGATCAAGTATGTGTGGTAGACTTTTGTGATCTATGAAGATTGTACATCGAGTACCATACAGATAGTGTCGCCAGATCTTCAAGGCGAATACCACCGCACCCAGTTCCAAGTCGTGCGTGTGTAGTTCCTTTCATGTACTTTCAATTGTCTTGAAGCGTAAGCGATGACTTTTTAGCGTTGCATGAGCACGCAACCCAAACCTTATCGTGAAGCGTCGCAGTATACCACGAAGTCTTCTGTGCCTTCAGGTAATGATAGTATTGGTGCATTGCATAGCTTGTTTTTCAGTAGTTGGAAGGCTTCTTCTTGTTTAATACCCCAGTCGTACTTCTTGTCTTTCTGCGTAAGGGTCGTTAGCGGTTGAGCTATTTTTGAGAAATTCTCAATAAACCGTCGATAATAGCCCGCTAAGCCCAAAAATTGACGAACTTCAGTTGGGGTTTTGGGGGCTTCCCAACTTTTATTGCTTCAATCTTGGACGGGTCTACATGAATGCCCTTCTCGTTCACAATGTGACCAAGGAACTGTACTTTGCGAATCCAGAATTCGCACTTTGAGAATTTCGCGTAAAGTTTCTCTTTCTTTAGTAGTTCCAAAGTCGTTCTGAGGTGTTGTTCGTGTTCTTCTTTCGTTCGTGAGTAAATTAAGATATCATCGATAAATACAATCACGAATTTATCGAGATATGGTTTGCATACGCGGTTCATCAGATCCATAAACACTGCTGGCGCGTTCGTCAGTCCGAACGGCATCACAAGGAACTCGTAATGCCCATAGCGCGTTCTGAATGCAGTCTTTGGTACGCTTTCTTCTTGTATCCTTAACTGATGGTATCCAGATCGAAGGTCGATCTTGGAATAGTAGCTTGACCCTTGCAATTGATCAAATAAGTCATCAATCCTTGGTAGTGGATACCGATTCTTGATAGTGAGCTTGTTCAGTTCTCTGTAATCGATACACATCCGCAGTGTTCCATCCTTTTTCTTCACGAATAATACTTGAGCTCCCCAAGGCGAGAAGCTTGGCCTTATGAATCCTTTATCCAACAACTCCTGGAGTTGTGTAGATAGTTCTTGCATTTCGGATGGTGCAAGCCGATAGGGTGCCTTGGCTACAGGAGCAGCTCCTGGAACCAAGTCTATATGGAATTCGACTTGTCGTTGCGGAGGTAGTCCTGGCAGATCTTCGGGAAAAATATCAGGGAATTCCTTCACGACAGGAATGTCTTCGAGTTTCGGCTCCACCGCCTTCTTATCTACAACATGCGCTAGGAAAGCAACACATCCTTTCATTAAGCACTTCTGTGCCTTCATGCAACTGATGATTCGTAGAGGTGCGTCTCGTTTTTCTCCATGTACAATGAGAGTTTCATCATTCACCGGAGGGATGCGAATGATTTTCTCGTGACAAATAACTTCAGCTTTGTTCTTGGATAACCAGTCCATTCCAACCACTACGTCGAAGCTACCCAATTGAATAGGTAAGAGGTCGATGCTAAATCTTCGTTCACCAATTGAATAGGTAAGAGGTCGAACACAATCTTCAGTAAGGCTGACAGCCAGAGTTACAGCCTCGGTGATTGTTTATGGTTTGGCTGACGTCACCATGCCGTGAAACTCTGGGGGCCAGTCCCCAAATGTAGCGTTCAACGCGCTTGAATTCGGGAGTCACCATATAGGGGATCACCCTAGACAGATCATGGAACCTTCGTGTATACCCAGTGATGTCAGCACCTTCCTTTCGAGTTCAGTTCGTGAGCAATACTTCTCCCTCATTTTCTCTTTTAGTTCATCCCAAGTCATGCCATACGCGGCATCATCACCCAGCGTTTCGACTTGCAAGTTCCACCAGGTCAGAGCTTCATCTACAAACAACCCAGTAGCAAAAGTGGCTTGCTGATCCGCGGTACACTTGCTCATGCGGATAGTGGCTTCAGTCTTCTCCGTGCAGTGTACAAACGCCACTGCTCCTCCAGTGCCATCGTAGTTCAGTGGTTTGCAATCGAGGAACTGCTTGAAAGTGCAGCCTGTAATTGATCCAACCAACTCACGTGTGAGCAATCGAAGAAATAATGAAACAAGGACCGTTCATAAATTTCTCCATGCTTAGCAAATTGTCTTAAGGTTACCTTGGGCTGCGTTTCCTCCAGACGAATCTCCATTCCCGTTGCGCCTAGCATTACTTGGTCCTCCACTGTCTTGAGTACGGTTCGCCTCGTATTGGGCGATAGCAGCGGATATCCTTTCTTCCAGTAGAGCGTTCAGCTCTTCAGCAGTTCTTGGCAGTGGGGGAGGAAGAGGTTGATCGCGAGCGTTCACAGCTTTCCTGGGTGCCATGTTCTGACAGAACATAACACAACAGGGTTAGACATTTGTTTGATATCGTCGTACTAGACAGTAGTAGTATATATATGCACAGTCATATACCATATAAGTGACATCAAACAATTATTACTCCAGCAGTGTATTTACTTGGCTAGGGGAGGGTTGTTCACGTTTGACCCTTTTCTTGCACTGAGGGAATCTATACGTGACAAGACTTGCTGTGGTTTCTGTGCACTGAATTTCATAATTATGTATGCATCCATAATACATAACTCCTTGCATAGTCCGCACAGTTCGTTTCATTCTCGTATCTCTTTCTTCAGGTAGGCCATTGTTTTCTAGGTAAAGTCATGTATACTAGTGATATTCTATTTCTAGTATATGTATACATCAATTACCGCACACAATTGCAAGTAATTCGTTAATCAAAGACATGTGTTACTCCAGTGCGCCCTAAGTCTCATAGTGTCTTTTCTTGACTCTTGTAAACAGTTTCAGGTAGTGGATGTCGCGAGAAGTTTTATGCAATGAAAACTTTTTGAAATTTGTTTACGTGATAGGATCCTAGAGATTGTAGACTAGACTCGAGAAGGAATCCTGGTTCACTACAATCGCAGCTCTGATACCAATCTGTCACACCCCTTTCTGCGGCGGAAGCACGAGGTGTGATCATGAAAGCTTCTCATTGCATACGAAAGGTAAACATACTACATGCTCATAAAATAACTTCAATTACCAAACATTTAATAATTTGAAAACATAAGTTTAGCGTTTACATCGCGAGATAGCAAGAAACATTGTCTTAAAAGTTTACAACTTTATTTAAACATAAACATAGACGACATCCACAAGCATGAGTAAGGCCGCGCGCACATCCACTTCTAGTTACCTGAAATACATGTGAGTTTTGGAAAAACGTCAACATAATGTTGGTGTGGATTCATGCAGTGATTGTTTTGAATGTTTAAATACTTGAATGAAAACATAGTATGAAACTTGTAGAATGTATGAATGTTTGAATGTAACTTGTAAAACGTATCTGTAACTGAGTACTATGACTGTTTGAATGTGTGAGATCGCTAGTGGTTTGCAAGGCCACTAACATGTGTCACGACATAGGAAGTCACCAAACCTAGGCATTTTTGTCAACTTTGACTGAGACACAGAAGCACTCATTGGTAGAAGTAGGCCAAGAGTGGGGTTGCCTGAAACCGATTAGATCTTACCTTTTGTTCCGCGGTCTGAATGTATACGTTGATTAATGGTGCTTATGGTACCCTATTCGAGACATGATCTAGAATGTTTCAGTTGAATGTTTTTGTACCCAACATACTATTTGTAAACATTGTAACATTTGTAACATGTGTTTCACCCCCGAAGTAATAAAACCAAAAACAGTTAAGGAAAAGGGGGAGCATGAACTCACAACTTTGCGTTCCTTGCATCGTAAACTTCACCGGATTTGCTTATAATGCGTCGTGACCTAAACGTGTTTTATTATCGTTAGTCACTAGACTTGTATCGTACAAGCATAAGTCACTATCTTTTGTGGATGATTCATAATCTTTAACATGTTCATCGCCTTATCTTGCTAGATTATGTTTTTAATCATGATCTAGCAAGATTGTGTGATGATCTACATCATTTTTACCAACAAACAATAACCAACAATCATAACAACTCATGTACATCAAGATTTCTTCATATTTAAAGCTTATGTTCAAGTTCTTTTCTTGTGATTCTTAGTGTTCTTCATGATTAACATTATGATTCTTCTTTTAACCACTTAGAATGGAAGTAAAATATCAAGATCTAGGTTCTTACCACTAGCACAAGGCTAGGGATGATCAAGTGTAGAAAATGGGTGGATAAAAGCAAATAAGTGTGGTTCTTGAACTTCCGAAAGCTCCTAGCTTCACTATGCACCTTCTAGCACCTTAACACAAGCTTGGAATGGATGAGAAGTGGGTGAATGAAGGTGATGATGGGGGTGTTTGGTTCGGCCGATTGCAAGAAGAAGGAGGAGAGAAGGAAGTGTGTTGTTGATGTATGATGAAATGAAGTTAGAACATGGAGTGCATACTTATAAACCATCTCAAGACTTTAACCCTGGTGTATTATGTCTCAAAAGGACATAGCATAATCTAATTAACAATTAAGTAAATCATGGTGAGGTCCCACAAGCTCCATAACTTGTTTTCGGGGGGGGGGTGATTCTAGTTCCATTTCAAGTTCTAGTTATGTAGGCTAGTTAGGTGCTAAGTACTAAATTTAAGGGTTTAGGGGTTTAGTGTTTTTTAGATGTGTTATGGTGTTTGGTAATCGTAACTAACTCAGAAAAATAAAACAATGCTTCTAATAATATTTTGATGTCCCGGGTAATGTCCGGTTGTTCGGTTAATTACCGATTCGGTAAAGTGCTAAATTGCACTTTTTAGTGTCTTTTAAGTACCCTTTTGTAACCCTTTTAATTCCCGACACTTAGGGAAATATTCTGGATGATAAAACGTAAATTCTGCATTATATTTATACATTTAAAAGCTGATTATAGCTGAATTTAAATTCTGCACTTAAAGTGCGTTTCGGGTGCTTTTTAGTGCATATTTTTGCCTTCGGATGGTCTATATGTTAACCCTTGTATGTACCTTTGGGTTTTAGTGTATTCTTGACGTTGGACCTACACCTAGGCCCCAATTCTAGTGTCTGACTGCTTTCTGCAGAATTGTTGGCATATTGTGTCTTTACTGGTGAGTTTACTAGTATTTCTGACGCAACGCTCTCGTTAATGCATAAAGCAATATTTTGTAATATAAAACGTGCATGAATTCACTTGTATAGAATGTAATCACACAATGTTGACATTTAAGCATATAACTGCAATCATTAAATAATAATTAGAATGTACGGAAATTACCGGTTTTGTGCCAGTTGTCACATCTGGGCCGAGGAAACTTGTGAACCGCACAAATCAGGATTAATCGCACACTCTTGAGAGTGGTGAGTTAACTGTTAAGTGTTTGTGAAACATGAACTTGTGGTGTAAACTTCACATACAACTTGAATACTTGCTACATAACGATATGGATTGATGTATTGCATGATTACTTGTTACGACTTACATATTGATGTGTGTCTTACTTGTATGCTACTTGCGTAACGTGTACGAAGAATATGTGATTAATGTGCATACGATACTGACTATCTTTGGTAACCACGGTAGGGTTTGGTTGACCAACTTGGAATGGGTAACATAACATATCAAGCAACCTAAGGTGAGTTCACTTCTCTTGAGCATGCGTCTCGGTGGGTGGGACAATCAAACGGGTATTCCTGAGAGGAATACATATTTTCTGGGTTAAAACTGGGATGTTGGATAATACACTCACTCCTATCACCTTAAGTCCCATCTTCTACCGAATAGTTACCTGAGAGGTAACAGGGTATTAGTTGATAGCGCTATTAGACTTAGCAACCTCACACCGTACCTGAGAGGACGGGCGTGAACTAATAACCTTAAATCATGACCAATGCTTTGATAGGGGCATTGGGGACGGGCAAATAAACTGACGCCATCTTGTACGGTATCGAGTTATTATCAACATTGCTTAAACTGAACTAAACACTTGGCAACTAAACGTTTTTACAAAAACTGTGAACTCGCCAACATTATGCTGATACATTTGTTTGCATGCTCGCAGGTTATAGATATTTTGATGTGGAACTTGCTGTCTGAGATGCTGGAGTGGTCATGAGTTGAGATGCTTGGAAACACAAAACAAGACTCATTTGTTACATACACTTGGGCTTTGAACTGAGTTCAATGTGATTGGTGGCTAGATCCTGGTACGTCACACACCTCGCGGGGGTTTCCGCTTGGGGTATTTTTGGGGGTGTGACAACAAAAGTGAAGGAATACACCAGTAGCATTCACTTTAGGTATTTTGCAATAGATGGTCTTTGACTCTATCCTTTATGGTACTAACCTTTTCATGCAAAATTGGTTTTGTAGTGATGAGGAAGTCTGAAGATGAAACTAAAAGAGAAACTAAAAGATAAACTTGAAGATCACTTTACTGTGAAATTTGAAGATTCAATTTCTTTTATCATGAGATGATTTTATTGTTTCTGAAAAAATTATTTCAGTTTACTTATTTTTGCATGGATAAATATTCGTTTTGGATAATATTTGGTACTTGTGGATTTGAGTAATTCTTGCATGGTTTATTTATTTTTTAGAGCTATGAACTCTTGTGTTTGATAATATCAGTATTTATGACAAACATGAAACACATACATGTGGTTTTTATAAAGTATACAAGTCATGTGTAGTCAACAGAATAATCATATGAACAAGTAGGTTCTAATGATGATATTATAAAAACTATTTGATAGCTAACACGAGTAAGATATAATAAGATTATTGAACTCGGTTAGTTAACTGGTAATATAGTTGTACAAAGGTTTCTGGATAACGACCCTTGAATTGAGTAGTTAAATGTTATTGTCAACTAGTACCTTGATGAATATTAATTCGTACTAGCAAACTCAAAATCGAACTAATGAACAACGTCATGGGATGACATAAAGTGTTCAAAGAGAATTAGGAAGTCTTTTAGACATCCTGTACATGTGAAAGATATAATTTTCATTAAGAATTTCAACAAAAGGAAATTAATATCTATTCTGGATGAAATGATATTAATGAATTGTTTCAATTTCCTTTAAGAATTCAAACTTGAAATTCAAATTTGATTATGATAAATACTCAAACAAAGCATGCTCTTATGTGATTACCTCATCATACAGATTGTGATCTGAAAGGAATGAATTACAAGTATGAAAAATCGGTTTCAAACGCCTCCTATCATAGAAAGTCTATACTACAATCACACACGCTAAAATACTAATTCATGGTCTGTAAGTTAGGACTTAATGATTGTACGAGGAGAAGGGACTCAAAGGTACAAGTTGGATCTTGTAGTAAGATCCACTTGACTCATGTCAAACCTTGTGCTGCCATCTCTTTTCCTTCAAACTGAAATTCTTCTTCTTCTATGATCTTTTGATTACTTTTAGTAGCTACTGTTCGAGTCTCCTCCTTTGTTCCATTGTGTGACTCACGCTCGGGTTCAACAAATGGCAATGTAAGATTACCCAAAGGCGATGTAAGCATAACTAAGATCTTAAAGGCAACTAAAGCGGCTATCCTCGAAGGCACAAGTAACACATGTGGCAAAAAGGTAAACAAATAACAAGAAAGTGTACCTATCGTATACGCAGTATAGTAATGGTAAGAACCAAGTATCGATCCTAAAGACACAGTGACTCTTAATAATCTATCGCCTGTCAATATCTAACCGATATAAAAATGATTTGTGAAGAAACTAATGATTGCAAGTAAGCACAAATTGTGGATTTAGAGAAATCAGATTAGAGAAGTAACCATTTAGACTTTGAATCATCTTGACTGGAATGACTATTAGTTTTAATTGGTTATGAAGACTATTTTACTGATTAGTTCAAATAGCGTGTGAAGTGCTAAAATGAAAGCCTACTAGGGTTAATCCCACAAAAACTATAGAATAAATTTTATAGACACTTACCAGGACCTAATCTTGTGAAGCAAGTTTTAGTTATCATCCCTTATAACTTAGGGTTTCTATTATTGTTTAGAAACATAGATTCACGAACTGGGCGATTTACTGTCTATGCTACCTAATTTTACGCAAACCCTAGCTAGTTTCCATATCCTTTTATTTAGAACCTTTCCTTAGGTAGCTCACAAGTTTTACCAGTTATATCACTAATTTATCTATTACTGCTTAAGGTTTCAAGCCTCAGATTATAAGTACACTTTTATAATCTAAAGATAATACGTGTTGAATCTAGCATGCATAACTTCATAGAAAGATCAACAAGACAACACAAATCAGATCTAAAACCAAAACTAACAAGTAATCATACAAATAATAAGATTAAAATAACCAACTTTACTAAAATCACACAATCAAACGTAAAAACCAATGTATAAATCAAACCAAAACAAGAATCATCTTAGCCTAAATGGTTTACGAAAGTTTAGCCTAGCATAGTAATGTAAAACAAACCAAAACTAGATCTAAAAGAAGTCATGGATATGATAGAAACTAAAAATGAAAGAAAACCAAATCGATATGCGCAATTAGCTGTGAATCGAGTGGATAGATCTTCACTCCCGGGTCTTCAATTCTGCTCCTAAATAGTCCACTCAACCTCTATATCACGTTCTCCTCTGTTTACTGCCGTTATAGGGTCTTAAATAATTCGCAATATAAACCCATTAATTATGCATAGAAATCATGTTGCAAAGGGTAGCAAATAATACGAGCACATCAGTTTGCTAAGATTACATTGTAGAACATCGCCAGATTCTCACATCTATAGATGTGCAAAGGGTAGCAAATAATCTGATTGTATTATAATTACTTGTAAAGTACAAGCAATTATTAAAGGGTATTATAATTAATGGATTATTATTTTAATGAGTTAGGGAAGAGTTCATGAGCTTAGGAATCACCTAAAAGATTTACTATATAACTAATTCCTTAAACAAGTCAAAATAGAGAACACTTATGTAGGATATAAACATTATGCAGAAGTCTTATTCAATAAATGGAATAATCATACGGGGCAATTACTCTTAGAAATCTTGCAAGAATAATAGAGTAAACAATTAGTTGTATAAAAAGGTGTGATTACATTTGGTGAAAATGAAAGGTTCATTTATGAGATTAAGAAAGGCACCAAGTGTATGGTGGCCAATCAATACATTACGTGACAACATAGATATAGTGTCATAGGAGGCTTGGAGCCAATATTTCAAAATATGAAGATATTTAGGATAATATCTTGATACAAACAGAAAGTTAGATTAAATTTTAGCAAAGTTGTTGATTGTATCCTTGTGAAGATACAATATGCTTGTAGAGAAATTATTGCCGACATTGCTAAAAGAGTTTCGATTTGTAGTTTCGTATTTGGTGTTTTACGAATGGTAAGGCAATATTATGTATATATTTATATTTGGCGGTTTAATGCCATATAAATAATGTGACTATGTTCAAATATTTGTACGTTTAAGCATATCCTTGAGTATGGTACTCTAAATGTCCATAGTCGGTCAAATTCATGGGAATCAGTTTCAATTAAGACTATTGTGAATTCTTGATTATTTATGTGATGATAGCTAAAGTTGTTGATGATCAAGATTCACAAATATTCATTGGAGAATGATATTGGACGTCATTCACCTCAAAAGTCTTTTAATGGATTAATGTCACAAAAAGTTTTGAAATGCTATGATCTTTGTATCTGTAGACCTGAGAATCATATCGGAACTAACATTAGTGTAAGTTTGTTCTTTGATCTTATATAATGCTACATTGTGAAAGGGTAGTAATAAGGATATTTGATTGAGAATAAAAATGAAACTAAATGGGAGTTGTATGTTGTCAAAGGAATTATGTGCTTCTTAATGTTTGAAGAAGTTCAACATTTTGGCACCCTCGTAGACTCAAACTAGTACTGTGTGGCCACACTCAAACTAAAGGTAGTTTGTCAACCATTTTGAATCAGAGACGAGTACAAGAATAACTGAACAATATATGAGATTGAAATTAGATCCATGTCTATGTTCATCAAGTGTTCTATATAGAAAAGATAATCAATAAGGTTACGACGACTATATACTTGATCAAGTAGAGGGTTACTTGATCACAAAGGAATGGTTGACGAATGTAATCGTCATACCTTGCTAAGGGTAATGCGATGCAGCTAGGAGCCCAACTTTGTCTACATTAAGGATATAATCGAAAATAGTCTAAGTGTTAGAATGTTGGATTTAGGTGTGCAATTATCGATTATTTAACGTTGCTATTAAGGTGTGATCTAAAGAGTTACACTTTGAATGGTGAATAAAATAATTTAATTGTTAAGTATTATAAATCACAAAAGTGGATTAATTATGGAGAACGAGTATTTGTGAAATACTTAAGATATTAATTTCTTACAAAACAATTAATTTAGTAGAAATAATTTGTGTCGTTAAAGAGTTAAATGAGAAATAATTGATTATTAGATAATAAATTGAAAGGTTATTTTATTCTAAATAAAATAAAGTCAAAACGGTTTTGACTAGTGGTTTATTATTAGCGAAGAACAACTTTTATTCGAAGAAAACGAGGAATGATTATTATTGGATAATTATTAATAGGAACCGTTTAATTATTAGATAATAAAACAAAAGGTCAAAGAGTTGACTAGTGATTAGTAATTAATATTTAATCTAGGATTAATTACTTGGAGAGAAAACAAATAATAAATGGGCTAGAGTGTAATTAAGGGATTTGTATATAGAACCTTAATCACAAACCCTAATTGTACATTACAAGAGGCAAGAGATAAGTTGAAATCCCTAACCCTTCCTTCTCTTTCTCTCCTCCTCGCGCCGTCTACCACCACCATGACGCGTCGCCGTTGCGCGGCCACCCGCTTTCGTTCCGCCACTCGTCTGCCATCGCACGCTGCCACCACCTTGTAACGCCACGTGTTTTGGTAATTCAGATTAGATCCACCTTGCATTTGGAGTCTCTTGGTGTTCTTGGAGATTTTGTGATTCGGCTTACAAGCGGAACCGTTCGTTTCATCCATCATGCGAGTCTTCGTTTTTCGACAAGGTACAACCCTAAACCCGATATGGTTGTGATTATATATAATTATCCGAACAGACTGTAACTGGATCGTTGGTAGGATAGCTCATCCGTATTTGTGTTTTATCACACTTCCGTATATGATTAATAATAAATTATTATTATTTTAATATGATATTGGATTTTATAAATTAAAACGTATTCCAAGGATTCCCAATAATTAGGGCTAAAAGGTCATGATTTAGTTCATGAGCATGCCACTGATACAACTGCCTATGGTAAGGATGTAATGATTCCATTAAATTGGATGATGCTTTAAAATTTGATAAATAAAGGAGAAAAGTTGACACTTTGAGTGCCAAGTCTTGGATCTCAAGAAGGTCGTCACTAACATGCCTTAGAGTCAAGTCCATCAAACCCAAGATCACACCCAACTGCTGGCCTCTCTTAAAAGAGAGTATGAAAGTCCCTAAATACTTTTGTCACAAAAATACAACCACGTGCCTTCACTGAATTATATCAATTTCTAAGGTTAAAACCATCTCATTCGTGGAATTGATGAACTCACACCTATCATTTACAAAGCTCTTGACACAACTCTTAAGGCCCATCAAAGGGCTCTTAAGGTAAAATAAAATATCAACTTTGACTTCAAGAGAGGATACTTTGATGTTCAATACGAAGAACTCATGATCGCCATGAAAGATCTTAGCGTTCAACTTATCCATCTTACAAGTGTTGCACCACCTACTCCCTAATTCACCCAAAATATGATGGTGCTACAAAGGGGAAAAGTGTCTTGGATGCTGAGAAAAACCTGACACCTCTGCATTTGATGTTGCTACTAAAAAGTCTGAAATATAAGAGATTCTAAAGAAAAATAAATAGGCCAAAGATAAAGTAACAATTCAAGAAAAGATTGATAAACAAAGAGCTATAGAATTGGCTCAAAGAACTGATTTGGCACGTTATAAGCTTAGTAACAAAAGGCAAAAAATAGTTATGAGGAAACAATTGCCTCCAAGACAAGTAAAAAGGACTTCAATCAAAACAACTAGTATTTCTAGAGCAGGGAAACACTTTTTCGGCAACAAAACCACAGCCATAAGTTTTTTCCACAACAACATTTGATGATTATGCTTCAAAATACTTTTATAAGCTATACAAAGAAACAAAAGGAAAATCAAGTTTGTGGTTTAAGAAGACAATAACGCAGATAGATTCCCTCACCAACAAAGAAACATTCTCCAAAAAGTCATGCATCACCTCCAACACAACACGATTTTAAAAGAGCAAAAAAATAAATACAGAAGAGTTGATGGGGACTGGGGCACATGCAAGGGCAAAGAAGAAAAGCAAAGGGAAATATGATAAAGAGGCTGCACAAATTTTATTCAACAAATTGCAAAGTGTAAGAGATCTTGAACAAATTTTTTATGATAGGTGTCAAGAGTTGTCTCAAGTTACAACCATCATGAATCTTGAACTAAGAAGAGAAGTTAGAATAGACCATCCTGAAACACTTAGAGCCATAGCAAAATACAAGTTCGACATGCACCAATTTTAAGGTTAGACTCTAAAAGACAAGATGAGGATGACAGGATATAGTTAAAATGAATGAAAATCCACCAGAAACATAAATACCTCTAAACTAGATGAAAGTCCCTGGGATCCCTCTGGGACCAATATCAGAACCTCATTCTTGATTGAAGCAGGAGCATGTGTGAGTACATCCTACAGAGTACACATTATAATCATCACAAGAGTACACATAATCATCACAATTACAATATACCAAAAGAGTACACATTTACTTCTCCACGTTTACACACCATTTCTAACCCAAGGTGAGCTCCCCTGGGGTTGGAGACTCACATCCTACAGTAACACATAGTGAGGACTCTCAATCTCTCTCTCGCTCTCTGTAACACTCCAAAACACACAATTTTGAACACTCAATTCAAAAGCTCTCTGAAATACTCAAATGACAACAAACACAAAATTACATATATATGGTTTGGCCTACTAACTGCGCCAGTTATGCTAAGTGTGCCACTTACTAGCCTACTTGGCATAACTTCTCCAAGTGGCATAACTACTCCAAGTGGCATAACTACTCCAAGTGACTAAGTACACCAAGCATTATATGTGTCATCCTACTAACTGCACCACTATGTACGCCATCCTACTAATTGTAATAAGCCATTAACATTGCCAAGTACTCCACCCTCCTAAGTATGCTTGCAACATTTCATAACACATAATTACATAGTGATAGTTACAAGCCTTGGTATTGTACCAACACTAAAAAAAATAGTTGGAAAAAGGGTGTTGTGTTATGAGGAGGTATTTGATGGGTAAAAGTCCAAGTCTTAACTGGTTTAATTCTACTAAATTAATTATGTGAAATATACCCTTGAGCTACACTACTTTGATATGGCTTGCGATTTACGGGCCATGATAGGTTTAATGTGCATTTTAGGAGGCTTTCCGAAGGAATAAGATCAAAGACGGACGAACTGAGGGCGCGAAATAGGTCAAACGAGCGAAAACACGTGCGATGCCATTGTCAGCATCATCTCAGAGGCATCAACGACGTCTGCAATGAAATTTGGCATCGGCAAAGGTGTTTGGTGTTGCTGACTCCACTACCACCGTCAGTGATGCCAATGTTAGACTTTTGTTCCTTTAACTTGTGTTTAATGCGTGTAACCCCCATTTTGACTAGATTTTAATGGGTTTTTTCCTAGTTTCGAAATATCTCATTCCTAAACCAATTTGAGAGCTTCTCGGAGAGTTTTTGAGGCCATTCCACCATCCGGTTGAAGAATCCATACTAAAATCAATGGCTTTGGAGATGAAATCATCCATGATGCTAGGCTAATTCCATCTAATTACTCCTGGGTGTAGGGTTTTGTAAGTTTGTAGGTTTTATTCATCCAATCTATGTTTTGAGAAACAATTCTTGTAATCTTTTGGTTTGAATAACATAATTCGTATGATTTGGTATTGTTATGAATTTACTTTTTTGAGAATATAATTGCGTTATTGACATTGTAAGATAATTGCTAGAGATCTAGATGGATGTTAGGGTTTGTTTATTATTGTCAATCTATTTTGCATATATATACTTGTCTAGAGGTCATACAGTGAAGGATTTTCTTTTATCATTTGCGTATGATAAGGAGTTTTGATGTTTTTGATTGAGAATTGTTTAAACAAATTCTTATATAGTTGTTATTTCTAAAACTTGTTATTAGAATGGATGATACCTAATCACTTGCTAAAACTTGAAACCCGACTATGATATACTTTTATCATCATTGTTATCAAATTGGTTATTAATCATTGTGTTAGTACATATTATGTATGCCCGCCACTGTGCGAATAGACTAGATAGGGCGTGTGTCGAATATTGTATAGTTGAGATACGAACACATGACTTTGGAGAAGACAATAGAGGTTCGTACGGATGTAACATATTCGTGCGGATGTAACTCATTCGTGTGGATGTAACTACATCCGCATGGACAAGCTCATCGGCATGGAAGTACTCGTCCGTCCCAATCTCACTTGTATATATCGTGTCGTGTGTTCGTTAGTTGATAAGTTTTGGAAGTTTGGCTGGAGAGATTGTTGATGCTCTCTCTAGCCGGTCAATGATGTATGCTCCTTCGGTATTAATGAAAGGTTTCTACTTATGACTATACTTACGAGACTTCTACCGAATTACCTTTATTCTATCCAAACTTCCGCCTAAACCCATTAGATCCAGAACTTACAATTGGTATTAGAGCTATGGTACCGATTCAATCGATCTAACAGTTGATTGAATCACCTACGCTCATGAATTATGAACATTTAGGGGTTTTAGACGTAAATCATCAAATAAATGGTCAATTCACGGACACAACGTAAAATTGAGACCATAAGATTGATTAGTATTGAATTTCGACCTAGTTTGTGAAAGAATCATCATAAAAGTCAAAGAAATAAAGATTCTGGATCGAAAAAATGAATCAGTGGTGTTCGAACGGAGGAACTATGTCCGCACGAATGTACTACGTCCGCATGGAGGTAATCTTCATTCGTTTGAAAACTTTTCATTTGCACGGAAGTACTTCATTCACACGAATGTAGATACATTCGCACGAATGTAGATACATTCGCACGAAAGTTTCTCATCTACGCGAAAGTGTCCAAAATACCTAAAAAGTCATTTTTGGTCACGGTGACAAGACAAGTGTCCAGAAAAAAATTTGGTGATTGAAATTTTTTTCGAGATTTTAAAGTCAAATAAGGGATGTTCGAGGACACCGTCGGAGGCTTCAGAGAATAGATATGATAATGCGATCACAGAATGTTGAAGATAGTGGGGGTAGTCATTGATACCTATGTAGAATGTTTACCATTTGGTGTAGTGAATATTAATGGGACAAATAGAAAAATCCGCAATGATGAAAAACTGGCTTTTGTGGAGCAAAATGTCACATTTTCTGTATAGTTGAGTTTTTCAGTGAACACATAAGGCTAAATTTTCAAAGTTTGAGGGGGAAATTCAGTGATAAGTTTTAGAGAGGTTAGAATTTGCAAAAATGAGGGGGAATAAAAATTTCATTAGAATATATTGAAATTTCGACATTTTTGAAATTCAGACGTGCAACAACATTCGGGTGGTCCCGACTTCAGATTGTTCGGGGATGCATAAAATTTGGATTCGTTAGTTCGTGATCATAGGAAGTTCAGATTCTTCAGATCGTGACCAGATTGATGTCTTAGGGTTTGAGTCCCGAGTCTTCGTACAAGCCGGTTAGCCGGATTAGCGTCAGGAGTGATGCATCAGTATTGTCGATACTTAAAAGATATCTCAGAACTGATAATTCGGTGATAGTATAAAGTGTCAGTTTGGTTAATCTTCGAGCAGCTTAGTTATTTTCTGGACTAACCGCCAGGAAGTGATGATGTTTGTTGATTAAGTTGTTGCCGGGACTAACGAAGAAGACTGTACATCTGTTATCGTGACTGAAGAGGAAGAATGTGAATCTGATCATGGAAGAATTTTTCTTAGATCAAAGTGTGTTACCAGATGATTTGTTATCCGATGAAGATTTGCTGATTGTGGAGATTACCGTTTACACTGATCAATTATTCAGGAGTGTGCTTAAAGATGATTACGGAAAACGGGATTTCAGATTTTTGTGGGTATTCACAAACTTGAAATTTACTAGTGTTGTGATTCGAAGTTTTTCTAAATTGTCGGTTAGATTTTTTAAAGATTTAAAGATTGAGCTGAGTGGTAGATCAAAAACCAAACTCGGATGTGATTAACATTGAAACGGAGATGTTGCATTGGTTAAATTCAAGTTGATGATTATTCGTGAAGATTGCAATTAAGCAAATCAGATGAAGTTGGGAACCGTGCAAGCTAAGACCTGAAGATTCATTTCAGGGGGGACCAGATTGAAGATAATGTAAGCCCGAATCATCAATCAAGGGGGAATTATCTGAAGATATCAAATGCTTGATTGAAGTTGCAAATATTCAAACACGACTCTCATATTCAAAGATCAAGATTCGATAGTGACGGCCAAGGGGGAATTTTTTAGTGCATATTATGTATGTCCGCCTCTATGTGAATAGACTAGATAGAGCGTGTGTTGAATATTGTATAGTTAAGATACGAACACATGACCACACATGTATACATACGGATGTAACACATTCGTGCGGATGTAACTCATTCGTGCGAATGTAACTACATCCGCACAGACAAGCTCATCCGCACGGAAGTACTCCTCCGTCCCAATCTCACATGTATATATAGTGTCATGTGTTTGTTAGTTGATAAGTTTTGGAAGTTTGGATGGAGAGATTGCTGATACTCTATCCAGCCTTTCAACGATGTATGCTCTTTCGGTATTAATAAAAGCTTTCTACTTATGACTATTCTTATGAGACTTCTACCGAATTAGCTTTTATTCTATCCAAAGTTCCGTCTAAACCCGCCTGGTCCTGAACTTACACATTATGATCTAAGTCACATATTTATTCACATTTTTGTTCGTGTTCTTTTACTCCAAAGCGGGGTCATTGTGTGATTCCAAAATCAATTCAATCTTTAAGAAAATAACTAGTACGCTTCACAATTGTGACAATTTCATAAACAATCCTAATCAACTAAGCCTCAATATTGACCCCAAACTCTCCGTGGTTGGACACCCTTATTGCCACTAATTATAAAATTTAAGGTAATTAGGAACACTCTTTTAACTTTATCTTTGACCGTCGACATCCGATAAGTATGTAAACTAGCCAAAATAAAATTGAGCTTATTGATGCAGAGTTTGAGACTAGCAGAGCTATTAACAGATGGGGTGTACAAAGAGTGACTGGAACCTACAAGAGGTTGGAGGAGATGAAAGCAAAATGTCTAGAAAAGCTTCCACATACAATGGACAACCCAAAGGTTGTTATTCCAACAAAAGCTCCATCAAAGCCTCTTATACATCCTACAACAAGCTTTAATCCCTCAGTTTCTAGAGCTTATATAAACAAGGTAGAAAGCAAATACTGTTGGACTCTATATGCCCAAGACACATAATAAATTGATGTGGCTAGTACGTTATGATCCAAGTCGGGTCATATCCAATAACAAGCTAGACAAACACCAATAATATTTATTTATGATATGATCAAACAAATAAATATTAACACTTATAATATTTAGAAATTGTTTTTCTAAATAATTGCCCTTGACGAACTGATAAATTATATGGATAATTTATTTTGAGAGAATTATTTACTTTGTTATTTAATGGGTTAAATAACATTATAAAAGGTTATGATTTGTTGCATAAAGTCTTGTAAACATATGATGTTAAATTTGTAAAAGTTATAAATTAATACAAGACATAAAATTTAAAAGGGAAAAATTTTCATTGGTTAAAAAAGTTGGCCCTATGGCCGGCCATGTGTGTCTTCCCTAGATGGGATTTGTTCAATGAAAATACATGCAACAATTCTAAAAACAAGGGGTCTTGATTTGATTAAAAAAACACACAAATCTCTTACATAATATATACATAATTTTCAAGTTGATGAACTCTAGAGAGAGCTCAAAACTTTCGGCCATCATGGGGTTTCATGAGGAATTTTTCCACTTGAATTTTAAGTGCAAGAACTTGTAAAATACTCTCTTTAATTTTCGGCCATAATGTGCTATCCAAGAGGGTTTTCAGGTTTGATTTTTCAAGTGCAAGAACTCAAGAAAATACTCACTAATTTTCGGCCATGGTATGGTTGATTATGAGGGATTTTTCAAGTGAGTTCACAAGTGTAAATCCTAGCAACATAAGGTGTTTGTTGGAGGCTTGGAGTATGCAAGCTTGAGGTCTTCTCCTTTGAAGATTACCATTCATGAATCATCATCTTCTTCATATCTCTTGCTATTTGGAAGGTAGTATTCTTACAACGCCCTATGGTTGTGATTTTGATAACATGCATGTTCGTATATGGACCCGGGGATTGGGTTTTGCATATAAAATGGGTTTTATATCTTGAAAATAAACATGTTTTAGATATATTTTCCGCTGCGTTTTTATTTTATAAGGATAAACTAACTTTGATAAACATATGAAAAAACCCAACAATGGCATCTAGAGTCGCTTATATGAGTGCATGCTTCATCGGATTTAAAATTTTCGGGTTTTCGGGTTTGGAGAAACCCTATGGCCGAAATTTTATCCATGGTTCTCCTTTTGTTTTTTCAAGATTTATTTCTTACATGCATAAAGGAATCTTGAAAAAATTATGTCATATGGATGATTTGTTTTGTTTGGACGAAAACCCACATTTTTTGATTTTTTTCATTCTTGGCCGAAAAATGTACGTTGTAAAAGGAAACCATTTTTGCTCTTGAATTTTTATATATATGTGGATATATATTTTTTGGTGTTCATAACCTAGCCATGACCTTATGTGAATTTGTTGAATGTTTATGTTTGTGATTTGTAATTAATTATTCAATGGGTTGTAATATTTATTATTTTGGTCTTCCATTTGTAAAAATATGTAATTTATTTATTTTCATTTGGTATGTAAATAAATAGATTATGTGCATTTTATTTTTACTAGAAAAATGTATTAGGATACCTTTTGTAAAAGAAGATGCACACAAAAAAATGTGGTTTTGGTTTTGGCTAATTTCGGGCCTAAAGGACTTCATAGTTCTTAATGGGATTTTAGCCCGATAATCAAAACACATTTTTTAAGTCTAAGGGAGTTTGGAGCTGAATAAAAGATATTTGGAAGCCCAAAGAATGTGAAGAAATCACAACACAAGAAGGAGATTTGAAGCATTTGGATGTTGGATCAAGTGGGAGTTCAACGACACATTATTTGTGTCAATATTCACCCCTTAGGAAGGACCTTTTGACACACTTGTTTCGGCTAACAAGTGTGGTCAAAATAGTTGGCTATGGTTATGCACCTATTGATATGTGTGTTGTGCATGTGTGGTTGTTTATTTTATTGTTTGGATGATATTTGGATATGCATGCTTAACAATTAATAATAAACAACAAGCTTAAAATTGGTTCTTTAAAAGTCATTAAAGAGGTTAATAAAAGGTTATTAAAAATTAGTGATTTTTATAATAAAATGGGTTTTATTAAAAGAACCTTGAAAATTTGTTTTCACAAAAGTACCAAGGATTTGAATGCATGCAAATATATGGTACATAAAGTTTTCTAAACTAGAATTTTGAAAACTCAAAATCCCTTTTATAAAACAAGTCAAACACCATCCTTTTATATAACACTTGAATCACTTGGGAACTCTTTGTGGGATAAAGGTCACCTAACCACATTTGAGGGAACTTGTATATTTGAGGTGGGGTTACCATGTTTGTGGGATAAAGGTCACCTAACCACTTATATGTGTAAACTCACATGTGTGTGTAAGTTGGACGACTTGATTTGGAAACCATGAACTTAGGGTCACCGAAGCATGGGGAACAAAGGTGTTGATGGGATTAAACATGCCAACTAAACATAAAGATGTTTAACCGATCCCATATAGCTAGAAGTTGCAAAGGGTTGCAATCGTCAAATGTTGACTACCTTGTTAATTTAAATAATATCGAAAGTTGCAAAGGGTTGCAATCACCTAACCAATATTTAAATGTGACGTTGGATTCTAGATTTTAATTATTAATTGTCTATGAGACATAAAAGGGTATTAATGATTAAATTATAATAATATCGAAAATACTAAAATTTGAACCTTGTTAAATTTTGTAGATGGCCGCTAACAATATTACCAAACCGTCCGTAACCTATCACTAAGAAACAATCCTTGAAAAGGATCGTCTCAATCATAACACTTCATGGATTAATATCGAAACTTAATAATCGTTCTCAAGTAAGAAAAGATATCCTATGTGTTGAACGATCCTAATCCCGATGAACATCTTATGGAAGATAAGGATGCCTATAACGATTGGATTAAGTATATCGAGGATACTATGCAAGCCTCTTGCCTCATGTTAGGAATTATGATTCCTAAGATTCAAAAGGATTTTGAACATCATGAGCATACGACATGATTAACAAATTGTAGGAAATGTTCCTAAGGGTAGAACGCTTCGAAACGGTTCGAGCGCTTCATGCATGTCGAATGGAGGAAACCCAATCGGTCTCATCTTATGTCTTTACGATGAAAAGCCACATTGATCACCTCGAAAGGCTCAATATGGATAAAAGGGCTTTATCCATTCTAACGATCAATGAGGGTGGCAACTAGGAAGGACATCACCCCGACACTAAAGCAAATGTTGCAAATGGAAACGGGTAATTCAAAGGGAAAAGAAAAGAAAGGCTAAAGCGGAACCACCGAAACCAAAAGAAAAGAAGGCAAAGGTTGCCATGAATGATCCACACTTTGAATATGATGAGATAGGGCATTTGAAAAGGAATTGCCCAACCTATCTCAAAGAGTTGAAAAACAAGAGGGATGCTAGGCAAACCTCAGGTACCATGTTTATGAAACATATTGACCTTAATGTTATTTCTTCAAACAAATGGGTATTAGATACCGGATGTGGAACTCATATTTGCAATTCGTTGCAAGATTTCAAAAGAAATAAGCATTACAAGAAAGGAGACATTAGTCTCTTCATGGGCAATGGAACGAAAGTTCAAGTTGAAGCCCTAGGAGACTATGTTTTGAAATTTCCAAATGGTTTGGAAAATGTTTTAAAAAAAATGTTTTGATGCTCCTAGTTTGACTAGGAACATTATTCAAGTTTCCCTTATAAGACAATATGGTTTCGATTTAAAGTTTGTAAACAATGATATTTATATTTCAATAAATGACATGTTTTACTCTAAAGCTATGCTTTCAAATGGTATTTATGAATTGGTTCATGATAATACGTCATTTGATAGTTAAATGTACCAAGCAATCACCAGGAAACTCAAAATGGATTTGAGTGAGACCTATCTTTGGCATTATCGTCTTGGTCATATAAACAAAGTCGCATGTAAAAACTTCGAAAGAATGGTCTTTTGGAGACAAATGAAGTTGATTCATTTGATACATGTGAATCTGGTTTACAAGGTAAAATGACTAAGAAACCCTTTAGTAGGAAAGGGCAAAATATTTATTAGGTATCATACATTCGGATGTATGTGATCCTTTTAAGCCAATGACTAGGAATGGTGAAAGATACTTCATTACTTTTACCGACAACTATAGTAGTTATGGTTATGTGTACTTGTTGAGACACAAAGTCAAAGTTTTGAAATGTTCAAAGCCTTCAAAAGGTGAAGCACAAAATCAACTCAATCAAAGTTCTTCGTTCTGATAGAGGAGGAATCGAACTCTATTTGGATATGGTTCGAGCTATGATGGCTAGGAGCGCATTATCTCTATCATTTTGGGGTTACGTTTTGCTCTCTGTGGCTCGTATATTAAATATGGCCCAAACCAAGAAAGTGGATAACACACCTTTTGAAATATGGAATGAAAGGGCTCCATCATTATCATATTTGAAGGTATGAGGTTGTGAAGCTTATGTGAAGCAATACACCTGATGTGCGTGAAGTGTAATATATTTTTAATGTATATTTTAAGCCCTTTTACACTTTTTAGTCAAGTTTTAAATTTATAAAACACGATATTCACTAACACTAAACACACATATGGGCAAGTGCACCCATCGTGAGCGTAGTATAGTGTTGGTAAGATATCGAGGTCGTCCAAGGACACAAGAGCTTTTAATACTGGTTTATCCTCAACGTCTAATCAAATCAAAAAGTTAGAAAAATGTTTTAAACTAGAAAAATAAAACTAACTAAAATGCTGAAAAATAAAATAAAAGTAAAAACAGATAGACAAGATGAATCACTTGGATCCGACTCGCCTTTAGTGTAACCTTTGATTATTTCCGCACTTTTGCACTTTTTAAGAGATTATCTTAGTTATTGTAGTAGGCCCCTCTTTTGAAGGTGACGTTACCCTCAACCCAGTAGTTTAAGTCAGCAAGGATACAATCCTAAAGGGTCTGATTATTGAAAGATAATTAATTAAGTTATTAATGCATAATGTGGTAGGCCCCTCTTTTGAAGTTGACGTTACCCTCGGCTAAGTAGTCTGAGTCAGTAGGGATACAATCCTAAGTAGCCGGGTTAAAGTTTTAATAGTAGTTTACATATGAGGGGATCAAAGAGTTTGGACCCCCGCCATCCAATACCATTGGGTATTGAAGGAGGTCCTACTAAATTTGACCTAGGTCCTTGCAGGATCTATACACTGAACAATGGCAAGACTCTTACCAAACCATTCCCTTAACCCCCGACCAGGTAGCCAACATATCTCCATATAGACCGTGGAGATATGAATGGTGAAAATCTTTTATTTTATATAGACAGTAAACTAATGCCAAAACACCACAGACAAATGATAAGGAAGAATCACCTTCAACATATAAAACTAGTTATTAAAGTCACTAATACATAACCAAATAAAAAGTGCGAAAAAATTAAAAATAAAAGGTATTACACTAAATGCTTGTCTTCACCAAGTGATGTAAGAGCCTTAGGCAAACATGGCCTTTTATTGTCAAGAACTCTTACGATCAATCTTGGATCCCGAGACGACTCACACACTCTATGATGGACGATGGATGATGGTGGTGGATGATGGTGTTGTGGTGGTGGTGGAGTGTGGGTGAAGTGTGAGAGAGGTGGTGTGCCAAGGCATGATTTGCAAGTGAGCCAAGCACCCCTATTTATAGCCTAAACAGAAGCTCGGGCACGGCCCCGTGTCCATTGGGCACAGCCCCGTGTCCATCCATCTTCTTTTCTTCATTAATTGCAATTTGTCTGCATTAGTTGACCACGCCCCCGTGTCCGCTGGGCACGACCCCGTGTGCAGAAGCGTATCTGTACTATCATGATTTCCTCAGATTCTGCGAATCTTAAAGTTGACCACGGCCCCGTGTCCGGTGGGCACGCCCCCGTGGTGGGTGATAGAAGCTTCTACAACTGTCTTTTCTGCTGACACTTGGGCACGCCCCCGTGCTCATTGAGCACGGGGCGTGTTCAGTCTTCTGTTCTCTTGTTTTTGCTTGGGAAGATGTTGTCCGGGGGGGGGGGTTCGGGCATGCCACGTTTGTTCCTTTTCTTGTATTTATGTTAGATTTAGCTGCCTTTTGCTTCTTTTGTTTATTTGAGCTCATTTAATCCTGAAAATACAAAAGGAAGACAAAAACACACTTTTTCCAACATTAGTACTAAAAGTTGGTTAGTTTTATGCCACATTTGATGTAATTTATATGTTGCATTTTGTGCACATCAAATACCCCCACACTTGAATTTTTGCTTTTCCTCAAGCAAAACTCTTTATAATGTGGCTTTTCACTCCCAAATGGAATGTGTAGAAGAGAAGGTTTTTGGGCTTGTCATAGAGTGTCGGGATTCCAAGATTTTTATTAGGTTTTATTTTTATTTTATTTACAATCCTATTCGTCATGATTTACTTAAAATATTTCATAAGATAAATTACTTATTAGGGCATAACATGCCTTTTTAAAATTTCATTTATATACAAGTTCACATACCTCACGGTGGATCACTCAACACTCGGCCGAAGATGTATTTTAGTGAATCACTCGAGAGCGGCATGGAACTTACTCCTACCATAAGCTTGCCAAGCAATTAATCCTCCTCCTTTTTAATTATATACCTTTGTAAATATCAAGAGGACTTTTCGGGGTGAAGGGTTAGGCTTGGGTTAAAGGTAGGTGGTTGGGTTAGTGGTTAGTAGAAAAAGGGCAAAAGGCGTAAAAAGCATCGGTTTTTGTAAGACTTTTTATTTTTCATAACTTTTTATAAGGAAGTCACAAGAAAAACCGAGCTTTGTTACTAAAATAAAGGGTTTGAAATAAAAAAGGTTTTGGTAGGTAAAAGGGTGTTTGTTTTGGGTTAAGAAATGAAAAGGTTTAGGCAAAAAGGGGTTAACTAGGGGGATTTTGGGTAGGTGGTAAAAAAAAAGAAAAATAATGGTGTAGAAATAAAATGGGTTAGTCCTAATGCCTCCATCATTTACTTACTCGGGTTTAAGTTGGTAAGGACCGGGAATGTATCGTCGTGGCAAGTTCTAGAGTTGTAAGAAACCAAGCGGCTATTCACACAAGAAACGAAAAATGAGCATTTAGTTTAAAAATATGTATTTATATTCTCAATAAAGGCTCAAAACTCACTTTTGTGGGAATGGGTTTTTATGTGATCAAGTATATATAATCAAATTTTAACTAGATTTGTCATGTCGTTTTATAAGTTTCTCATGTTGGTTCTTTTTATCACGACGCTATCGGTTGTAAATTTGTATAAATATAACCTTTTTAGAACTTGAAATTCCCAACTTAACTCAAGACAAGTAAAAAAATGAAATTTTTTGAAAAAAATTGGGGTGATTAACAGTTCCAATAGAGTTTTGTGTAAGGCTTGTGATTAGGATTTGCAAAAATTCAAGGTTTTAGCATCACCCCACACTTAAATTACACATTGTCCTCAATGTGTCCCAAAAATAAGTTTTTAGGTTGATTGGATGTGTAAAAGTGTGTTTAAAAACAAAAATTTGTGTTACTGGACATCTGGACATGGCCCCGTGCTTGTTAAGCATGACCCCGTGTTCAAAGTGCCAATAACGAAAACTTACAGAAGGCGGACATGGGGGCATGTTGGCTGGGCACGACCTCGTGTCTGCCAAAAAATCTGCAGAATTAAACAAACAGCAGGTCTGGGAAGTGGGCACGGGGGCGTGTCGGCTGGACACGACCCCGTGTAGACAATCTGCAAAGGTGAAAACAGGTTTCTGGCTTCGGTTTTCCTGTCCCGGCCATAGTAGCACTAATGTTTAGTGCTCTAAGCCTCATATGTACCTGTTCAACATCCACATCACAAAGTTAAAAAGAAAAACAAATGCAGAAAGTAAAAAGAGTTAAAGGAAGTAAATTGTTCAACACACGGCACGCAAGCTGGAAATTGTTCAAAAGAAAAGAGGGTTAACCTGTGGGACCTCCTACTAGCTGCTCATAACTCTGCTCCTCCCGCCTAGTCCATGTCCTCGTCTTCATCATCACCTCCTCCTCCGTGCCTCGCCATGTACTCCCTAATGTTCCCAATATCATCCTGAATGTCGGAGATGTTTCTCTCAATTGCTCCGACCCGGGCGTACGTGTTGCTTGCCATGTTATAGGTGTTCCTGGTGCACATGAGGTTTTCCTGCAACAAATCATGTAAACTTTGGAAGTTATGAAAACCGCCTCCTTGTAAGGAGGACTGGCCCGGATCACCGTGGGGCTGGTTTTGGAATTGAGGAGGTGGTTGAAACTGTGGAGCGTGAAGGACGAGTGCCTCTTGCGGGTTCCATGCATGCCCTTAGACTCTTTGGAAGCTAACCGACCCGTCTTCAGCTTCATAAATGAAGTTCATGGAGCGGCAGATGTGTGTGTCCACTCTTCCCGACCATGGGCTCTTTTGGAAAGACCTGGGCATGTTCACGAAATGCTTAAAGAGACGGTATATCCACCCCCCGAAGAAGATAGGGGTTGGTGGAGTAGCAAGCCGGTTCCAATGCATGTTTCGGAGCAGGAGGTGTGGAACATCTAGGTGTCTGCGGTTGTGAATGCAATGAAGGGCCACCAGATCTCTTAATCCTACGATGCCACTGCTATGATGCTTTTAACTAAGAGAGTAAGTGAGGACCCTATGGATGTAGCGATAAAGAGGGTCCCTCAACTTAGTGCTCTTAGTGCTACTTTGGTTGTAGATTCCTTCTCCTATTTGAGCCCAAGCGGCTTGGCGTTCGTTTTCTCCTAGTTCACGTAACCCTCCGGTGTTTTATTCATTACCCGCATCTTCCTCCGCATACAACCCCACTATCGACCCAAACTGTGCCATCGAAATTGAGTACTTGGTCCCCCCACATCGAAATTCTACCCCATCATTATCAAATGGTTCGCACCTTGAATTGAACACAAATGTGCTATAGAATTCCAGATTATACTCGTGGACTGAGCGAAGGCGAGTAGTTAGGGCGACTATCAGTGGCCCCGTGACTAGGTTGTTGAAACGGTCCCATTGGTTCACTGCTCCTAAAAGTTCCATGCACACTTGTCGTGGGTATTCGTCCGGCCTGGTTCGAAGCACATCGTATCTTGCTTTAGCATCCAGCTCACTTGCATTGAACCTCGTGAATTTCTTGGACATATGAAAGAATACACCAAACAATTAGCACGAAACAGTGAAATCTTCGGAGAAAACTGAAAACAGTCGGCTGAACACGGCCCCATGTTCAGCGGACACACCCCGAGTTGGCGTGAAATTGGCTGGACACGCCCCCGTGCTCAGCGAGCACGACCCCGTGTCCAGGCGTCTGTTTCCCAAAAATCCCATTTTTCGACCCGGTCCCGAAAACTTGAAAATTTTTGGTCCAGTAGGGGCGGTTTCCCCCGAAAATGAAACCCCAAGTGCCTTTTTCCCAAAACAAACAGTTTACCCCTTCAATTTTATCTTTTTCGGTTCAAAACAAAGGGTTTGGGGTTTTTGTGAGAAATCGGGCGAATCTATGAACAATACAAGTGGATTTACTTCATATAACATGAATCTAAACTAATGCTAACAGATTTATGCAAAAATTTGAGGTTCGATCCGGATGAAGTTTGAGAACCCTAGATTTTTCCCAAAATTTTTGATGTTTTAACTACATGCAAATGCTTAATCTAACTACTAATGATGATAGAGTCATACCTTGATGTTGTTAGAAGTAGAGGAGACGTTGAAATTTTTCAGAAAAATCGCTTGAACCAGAGAGTTTTCGGGGAAACGGGGCGTGTGGAATGAAGAACAGTTATGAAAAAGGGAGTTTTATCCAGACAGTTGCGCGGACACGGCCCCGTGTCCAGCGGACACGGCCCCGTGCCGGGCGATTTTAATTTGTTTTTTCAGTTATTAAAGTGCTCGTGTGAGTGCCCTGTTTTCCCAAAACTTGGTTAGAAGACTTACCGATTTAGATGTCAACCCACTCGTTCGTAACTTACTAGGTATGATGTTGATGCTTTTACTCTTCGACCGTTTGAAGCGAGATTTCTTCCTCTTCATCCTCAATGAATCCTTGACAGAGCTTCAGCCGTTGGCCATTGACTTTGAATGGAATTCCATTCCGATATTTAATTTCTACTGCACCGTGTGGGAAAATATGGGTGATGGAAAAAGGTCCTGACCACCTAGACTTTAATTTACCAGGAAACAATCGAAGTCGTGAATTAAACAAAAGAACTTGATCTCCTGTCCGAAATTCATTAGGTTTAATATGTTTATCGTGCAAATTTTTCATTCTTTCCTTATAAATTTCGGAGTTAGAATATGCATAATTCCTTAGTTCGTCTAATTCATTTAATTGACATAATCGATTTTTACCGGCAAATTCTAAATCTAAGTTTACATTTTTAATTGCCCAGTAGGCCTTGTGTGCCATTTCTACTGGCAAATGACAACTTTTTCCATAGACTAGCTTATATGGGGTTGTACCTATTGTTGTTTTATAAGCAGTTCGAAAAGCACATAAAGCATCATCTAATTTATCGGCCCATTCCTTTCTATTTAGCCCTACGGTTTTTTCAAGTATTCATTTTAAACCTCTATTAGTCACTTCGGCTTGTCCGTTTGTTTGAGGGTGATATGTTGTTGAGACCCGATGATAGACCCCATATCTTGTTAAAAAATTTTCAAGTTGATGGTTACAAAAATGGGTACCTCTATCACTTATTAATGCTTTAGGTGTTCCAAAATGAGAGAATAATTTTTTCAGAAATCTTACCACGACTCTACCATCGTTTGTAGGAAGTGCCTCGGCCTCGGCCCATTTAGATAAGTAATCTACCGCCACAAGTATATATTTGTTTCCTTTTGACGGTGGGAAAGGTCCCATAAAGTCGAGTCCCCACACATCAAAAATTTCACAAACAAGAATGCCATTTTGTGGCATTTCGTTTTTGGAAGAAATATTATCTGATCTTTGGCAAGCGTCACATGTCTTTACAAGACTTTGGGCGTCTTTGTAAATGGTCGGCCAATAAAATCCTGAATCAAATACCTTTCGTGCGGTACTAGCGGCACCATGATGTCCTCCGTGTGGACCTTCATGACAATGGCGAAGAATTCTACTTGCTTCACTACCATGTACGCATCGGCGGATGAGTTGATGGGCACACATTTTGAAGAGATAAGGATCTTCCCAAAAATAATGTTTCACATCGGCAAAGAATTTTTTTGTTTGATGATGTGGCCATCTTTTGGCGACTATACCGCTAGCTAGGTAGTTAGCATAGTCGGCGTACCATGGTTCTTCTCGGTATTCCACCATTTCTAGGGACTCCGTTGGAAATTTTTCGTTGATTTGCTCGTCCCTGGTTGCCTCCAAAGCTGGGTCTTCTAAGCGCGAAAGATGATCTGCTACGGTGTTTTCTGCTCCTCTTTTGTCTTTGATTTCAATATCAAATTCTTGGAGGAGTATAATCCACCGAATCAAACGTGGTTTAGCATCCTGTTTCTTGAAGAGATATCGGATGGCTGCATGATCTGTATAGACTATTTTAGAAAGAACAAGATAAGAACGAAATTTATCAAAAGCAAATACCACAGCTAGTAACTCTTTTTCAGTTGTTGTGTAATTTTCTTGTGCATCGTTAAGTGTTTTACTAGCGTAATAAATTGGGTGAAAATGCTTTTCTTTTCGTTGTCCCAAGACAGCTCCAACTGCAAAGTCACTTGCATCACACATGATTTGGAAAGGTAATTTCCAATCAGGCGCTATCATGATAGGTGCATTGACTAGCATTTCCTTGAGTGTTAGAAATGCTTGATTGCAATCTTTGTCAAAGATGAAAGGGGCATCTTTTTCAAGTAATTTTGTTAGAGGCCTTGAAGTTTTAGAAAAGTCTTTGATAAACCGCCTATAAAATCTGGCATGTCCTGAGAAACTTCTGATGGCTCTAACGGAGGATGGGGGTGGTAATCGAGAAATAGGGTCTATTTTTGCTCGATCAACCTCCATTCCTTCGCTTGAGATTTTGTGACCGAGTACTATTCCCTCCATTACCAGGAAATGGCATTTTTCCCAATTAAGGGCGAGGTTTGTTTCCTCACATCGGGATAGCATTCGATCAAGGTTATAGAGGCATTGGTCGTATGAATCCACAAAGATAGAAAAGTCGTCCATGAAGACTTCCATTGTCTTTTCTATCATGTCATGGAAGATGGCCACCATGCAACGTTGGAAGGTTGCGGGGGCATTACATAGACCAAATGGCATGCGTCGATAAGCAAAAGTTCCATAGGGACATGTGAATGTTGTCTTTTCTTGGTCTTCGGGTGCTATCGGGATTTGAAAGTAACCTGAAAAACCATCCAAGAAACAATAAAATTTATGACGGGATAGTCTTTCTAACATTTGATCAATGAAGGGCAAAGGAAAGTGATCTTTCCTTGTTGCTTCATTTAACCGTCTATAATCTATACATACTCTCCATCCTGTGACGGTTCTCGTTAGTATTAATTCATTCTTTTCGTTAGTTATTACCGTCATACCTCCTTTCTTTGGAACTACTTGCACGGGACTTACCCAAGGACTATCGGAGATAGGGTAAATAAGTCCGGCGTCAAGTAATTTGATGACCTCGTTTTTAACCACTTCTTGGACATTTGGATTTACTCTACGTTATGGTTGTATCACCGATTTGTAGTCATCATTCATTAAAATTTTGTGCGTGCACATGGAAGGACTTATTCCTTTTATATCTACAAGCTTCCAAGCGATCGCATTTTTGTGTTTTTTCAAGAGTTTAATTAATTTTTATTTTTCTAAATTACTTAACTTAGATGAAATAATTACAAGTGATTTACCACCTTTGTCTAGAAAAGCATATTCCAAACCTTTTGGAAGTTCTTTGAGCTCAAGATGTGGGTCTTTAGGAGACTCCTTATTTGGTTGCTCATTTTGATAAAGAACTTTAAAAGTTTGTTCTATGGTGACCTCTTCTTCAACAAAGTGGTCAATCTCTTGACTTGTATCGGGTGGTTCATCTTCATCTTCAATTAGGGGGTCATTATTGCCGAAAGGATATTTCATTAAACGCTCAAGATCGATGCTCCTTTTAAATGCCCCTAATTGAAGAGATAGATTGTTGTACTTCCGGTTTTTCAAGGCTTCGTGTGTTTTTACAAAAGGTCGTCCCAACACTAGAGGAGCGTCATCGAGGATGACAAAGTCGGTTGGGATTACCATTTGGTTTGTTTGGACCAAGACATCCTCAACTATACCGGTTGATTTTATCACTTTCCGATTGGATAGAAAAATGGGTATTTGAAGTGGATAAAAATCACTAATAGTTAATTTTTCGAAAATGTAACTGGGCATTATGTTAACACAAAGATCTTTATCAATTGTGACATTACTAATAAATGAATTTTGAAAAAAAAACATGGAACCGGTGTAATGTTAATTTCAAATGGATCTTCTATTATTAGCGAACTTTGATCATTAGTTAACTTAATACTTACCGTTTCGTCAATTTTAGTGTTAGTGTTTAACTCTTTTAAAAACATAGCATGAGTGGGTACTAAACAATGATTTTCGAAAGAAGGTGACAAGAGATTAATTTCTTAAAAATTAGACTCTTCTTGGATTTTAACGTTAACGAACTCACCTTTTTCGTTGCTTAACTCATGTGTCGGTTTTTCACTTATTTGTTCTTCCATTTTTACACTTTAAACTATTTCTTTTTTATTTAATTCTTCTCTTGCGCGGGACTCCTCTTCCCTTGCGCGAGATTCTTTTATGTAGCGCTCGATAGTTTTAACGTGTTCTAATATCCTATCGGTTACTTCGGTGATAGAGTAAGGATCGGGATTTTCAAAGCTTGAATCCGGATGTTCGATCCTTGGTTCCTCATAGTACTCATATGAAGTAGATGGTTCGCACCATTGTTCTTCATTGTAAGTATATGATGGATAAGGGTCGTAATTTTGTTCTTCATAATACTCATATGAGGTGGGTTATTCACGCCAAGGTTCCTCATAATAAGCATATGAAGGTGGTGGCTCATATCTTGGTTCATCAAAGTATGAGTATGAAGGCTCATACCTTGGCTCATCAAAATATGAGTATGAAGGAGAAGGTTCATACCTTTGGTCTTCATAGGATGTGTATGAAGTCGATGGCTCGTACCTGGGCTCCTCATAGTAGGTGTATGAAGTGGATGGTTGAAATGAGTCGTAATATTGTACCGCGTGCTGGTTACCACAATTAGTGCAATAGTCTTCCCTATAATCATCCTCCTCATAAGTGTAGTTGTAGCCTCCTGATTATTGATCCATAAGAATCACTCAGCAGACCACAACAGAGTCTCGAGACCAGAAAACGAAAATAAAAACGGAAACAGAGGCTGGACACGGCCCCGTGTTTGGTGAGCACGGCCCGTGTTCAGGGTCTGTATCTGGGCGTTTGAATTAAAGTTACTGGTTTTGTGCAGCACGGGGGTGTGTTCAGTGAGCACGACCCCGTGTTCAGACTCTGTATATGGGTGTTTTATGAAAAATATGCAGCACGGCCCCATGTTCAGTGAACACGGCCCGTGTTCAACCTACTGTAAATGCAAAACTAAACTACAATGCAGAAAAATGTGCACGCGTTTTGAAAAAGTTTTGAAAAACTGATTAGGCCGTCGATTTTAAGCTTTCTTAAAATCCTTGTGTCCCCGGCAGCGGCGCCAAAAACTTGATGTGCGTGAAGTGTAATATATTTTTAATGTATATGTTAAGCCCTTTTACACTTTTTAGTCAAGTTTTAAATTTATAAAACACGATATTTACTAACACAAAACACACATATAGGCAAGTGCACCCATCGTGAGTGTAGTATAGTGTTGGTAAGATACCGAGGTCGTCCAAGGACACAAGAGCTTTTAATACCGGTTTATCCTCAACGTCTAATCAAATCAAAAAGTTAGAAAAATGTTTTAAAGTAGAAAAATAAAACTAACAAAAATGCTGAAAAATAAAATAAAAGTAAAAACAGATAGACAAGATGAATCACTTGGATCCGACTCGCCTTTAGTGTAACCTTTGATTATTTCCGCACTTTTGCACTTTTTAAGAGATTATCTTAGTTATTGTAGTAGGCCCCTCTTTTGAAGGTGACGTTACCCTCAACCCAGTAGTTTGAGTCAGCAAGGATACAATCCTAAAGGGTCGGATTATTGAAAGATAATTAATTAAGTTATTAATGCATAATGTGGTAGGCCCCTCTTTTGAAGGTGACGTTACCCTCGGCTAAGTACTCTAAGACAGGAGGGATACAGTCCTAAGTAGCCGGGTTAAAGTTTTAATAGTAGTTTACATATGAGGGGATCAAAGAGTTTGGACCCCCGCCATCCAATACCATTGGATATTGAAGGAGGTCCTACTAAATTTGACCCAGGTCCTTGCAGGATCTATACACTAAACAATGGCAAGACTCTTACCAAACTATTCCCTTAACCCGCGACCAGGTAGCCAACATATCTCCATATAGACCGTGGAGATATGAATGGTGTAAAATAATGCCAAAACACCACAGACAAATGATAAGGAAGAATCACCTTCAACATATAAAACTAGTTATTAAGTCATTAATACATAACCAAATAAAAAGTGCGAAAAGATTAAAAATAAAATGTATTACACTAAATGCTTGTCTTCACCAAGTGATGTAAGAGACTTAGGCAAACATGGCCTTTGATTATCAAGAACTCTTACGATCAATCTTGGATCCCGAGACGACTCACACACTCTATGATGGACGATGGATGATGGTTGTGGATGATGGTGTTGTGGTGGTGGTGGAGTGTGGGTGAAGTGTGAGAGAGGTGGTGTGCCAAGGGATGATTTGCAAGTGAGCCAAGCACCCCTATTTATAGTCTGAACAGAAGCTCGGGCACGGCCCCATGTCCATCCCTCTTCTCTTTCTTCATTAATTGCTGTTTGTCTGCATTAGTTGACCACGCCCCTGTGTCCGCTGGGCACGACCCCGTGTGCATAAGCGTATCTGTACTATCAAGATTTCCTCAGGTTCTGCGAATCTTAGAGTTGACCACGGCCCCGTGTCCGGTGGGCACGCCCCTATGGTGGGTGATAGAAGCTTTTACAACTTTGTCTTTTCTGCTGACACTTGGGCACGCCCCCGTGCTCATTGAGCATGGAGCGTGTTCAGTCTTCTGTTCTCTTATTTTTGCTTGGGAAGATGCTGTCGGGGGGGGGGGGGTCGGGCATACCACGATTGTTCCTTTTCTTGTATTTATGTTAGATTTAGCTGCCTTTTTGCTTCTTTTGTTTATTTGAGCTCATTTAATCCTGAAAATACAAAAGGAAGACAAAAACACACTTTTTCCAACATTAGTACTCAAAAAAGGTTAGTTTTATGCCACATTTGATGTAATTTATATGTTGCATTTTGTGCACATCAACACCTCAAACAAATTAGGAGTACGATTCACTAAGTGTGTCTTTGTAGGATATCCTAAATATGGTATATGATATTATTTCTACGATCCAACAGAGCAAAAGGTATTTGTTCCTCGAAAGGCTGAGTTATTGGAAGCTAAGTTCCTTGTGGAAGGAACTAGTAGAACAGTGGAACTTGATGAGGATCAAGAACCACAAGCCGATACACCTTTGGTTGATACTAGCACTCAACAAGAGGTTGTTGAAGATGATCAAATGGTTGATCAAGATACACAAAACGTTCGTAGATCTGGTAGAATTAGTAATCCACCTGAAAGATATGGATTTTTCATGGATGGATGCTACGTGGTAGATTCAGATGAACCAACCACATACCATGATGCAATGTAAAAATCCGATTGCGACAAATGTCTAGAAGCCATGAACGTAGAGATGCAATCCATGTATTGACAACCAAATATGGGAGTTGGTTGTGCCACCTCTTAACTCCAAAGTAGTTGGAAGTAAGTGGGTTTTCAAGAAGAAAACGGATATGCATGGTAACTTGGATACTTGTAAAGCGAGACTTTTAGCAAAAGGTTTCAATCAAACTCAAGGGGTTGATTATGATGAGACCTTCTCGCCTGTGACGATGCTAAAGTCAATTAGGATATTATTTGCCATACCTGTATAATATGATTATAAGATTTGGCAAATTGATGTCAAAACGGTTTTCCTTAATAGATATCTTGGGGAAGATGTCTATATAGTTTAGCCTGAAGGTTTTGTTGATCCAAAACATCCTGACAAAGTATGCAAGTTAAAGAAATCAATCTATGGATTGAAACAAGCATCTAGAAGTTGGAATCACCGTTTTGATGAAGAGATTAGGGAATATGGATTCATCAAGAACAGCGATGAAGCTTGTGTGTATAAGAAGGCTGGTGGGAGCATTATTACTTTCTTAGTATTGTATGTCGATGACATTCTACTATTTGGAAATGACATTCCAACCATGGAAGGTGTAAAAACCTGGCTTGGAAGTTGTTTTTCCATTAAGGATCTTGGTGAAATTGCCTATATTTTGGGAATAAATATCTATAGGGATAGATCAAGGCGCTTGATAGGTTTATACCAAAGTGCATAGATTGACAAAATATTGAAAAGTTCAACATAGAGAACTCTATGAAAGGTTTGGTACCTATTCAATAGGGGACAATATTGAGTGCATCTCAATGTCCAAGCTCAAAGGATGAGCAAGAAAGAATGAAAGGAATCCCATATGCGTCTACTATAGGATCCATTATGTATGTAATGATATGCACTAGACCGGATAAGTCATGCACTTTAAGAATGACGAGAAGATACCAGCGAGTAACGGTCATTGGGTGACTGTTAAAAATATATATATTGAAATACCTTAGAAGGACTAAGGATATGTTTCTAATATATGGATCTGGTGAAAAGAGCTCGTTGTAAACGGTTACATGGATGCGAGTTTCAGAATTCGTTGTAAAAGGTTACATGTATACGAGTTTCCAAACTGATCGAGATGATTCTCGATCACAATCAGGGTAGCATTGTCCACTACAGAATCAGAATACATTGCCGCTTCATTGATCGAGATAATTCTTATGGATCTTCCACTTGAATTATTGCCGATCTAAGGGTAGTCCCTACCATTCAAGACCCCTAGAGATCTTTGTGATAACGATGGTGTGATTGCTCAAATCAAGGAACCTCGTGCACATCAAAAGACTAGGCACATTGAGCGTAGTTTCAACTACATAAGGGATGAAGTTGAAAAAGGGAAAGATATGTATCCGCAAAGTTCACACTGATCAAAATATTGCGGATCCACTCACGAAGCTCCTTGAATGGGCAAAGTATGAAGGGTCATACTTGTGCCTTGGGACTTCGATATTCGAGTGATTGGATTTGATCTATTTTGTATTTGGATATTGGAACAATGGTTATTATAACTCTTTATGGTATGTTGAGTTATGTTTCATTTTGGCATGTTTAAATCCATGAATAAGTTACTTATTCTAAATGTTCGTAGTCGATCATACTTGTGGGAATAAATATGAATGTAAGACTATTATGAACTTGGATTGGTGGATATTCATTAGGTATGAATATAGAGCAAAGTATTGCTGCCAAAGTTCATAGATATTTGTGGGATACAAATATTGGACTGGCCCGCTCTCAAATGTTACTGCATAGAATCATTTGTGATTGATCATAAGTAAATTTGAGTAAAGGAGAATATCATAGTATCCTTTGACCTGAGATACATATTGGGTCTTGATATTCACCGAATATTATACTTTGACTTAGTTCTTCGCTGTCTGTAAAAAGACAGTACATAAGGCTAAGCTCGAGTGTGGTACAAGGTGATTGTGAGAGACGTATGTATTCAAGAAGGGATTTGTTCCTCTTATTCGTTGAGAGTAAGATGTCTAAGGCCTGCTAAAGTTAAATTAACAGAGAATGATCACACTATGTCTCTGGATTTGACATGACATCTGCAACAAAATGATAAATGATAGATTCACCTAAATCATGTTCAAGCAAGGGACTTGAAGGGGATGATGTTATTGAATGGCACTTCGTCATGCGTATTAGGGGTAGTAAACCGTTGTTAGGCGTCATTGACGGCTTGCATCAATCTTCTATTTATCTTGTGCAAGTGGGAGATTGTTGGACTCTATATGCCCAAGACACATATTAAATTTATGTGGCTAGTACGTTATGATCCAAGTCGGGTCATACCCAATAACAAGCTAGACAAACACCAATAATATTTATTTATGATATGATCAAACAAATAAATATTAACACTTATAATATTTAGAAATCGGTTTTCTAAATAATTGCACTTGACGAACTGATAAATTATATGGATAATTTATTTTAAGAGAATATTTTACTTTGTTATTTAATGGGTTAAATAACATTATAAAAGGTTATGATTTGTTGCATAAAGTCTTGTAAACATATGATGTTAAATTTATAAAAGTTATAAATTAATACAAGACATAAAATTTAAAAGGGAAAATTTTTCATTGGTTAAAAAAATTGGCCCTATGGCCGGCCATGTGTGTCTTCCCTAGATGGGATTTGTCCAAATGAAAATACATGCAACAATTCTAAAAACAAGGTGTCTTGATTTGATTAAAAAAATACACAATTCTCTCACATAATATATACATAATTTTCAAGTGGATGAACTCTAGAAAGAGCTCTAAACTTTCGGCCATCACGGGGTTTCATGAGGAATTTTTCCACTTGAATTTTAAGTGTAAGAACTTGTAAAATACTCTCTTGAATTTTCGGCCATAGTGTGCTATCCAAGAGGGTTTTCAAGTTTGATTTTTCAAGTGCAAGAACTCAAGAAAATACTCACTAATTTTCGGCCATGGTATGGTTGATTATGAGGGATTTTTCAAGTGAGTTCACAAGTGTAAATCCTAGCAAAATAAGGTGTATGTTGGAGGCTTGGGGTATGCAAGCTTGACGTCTTCTCCTTTGAAGATTACCATTCAAGAATCATCATCTTCTTCATATCTCTTGCTATTTGGAAGGTAGTATACTTACAACGCCCTATGGTTGTGATTTTGATAGCATGCATGTTCGTATATGGATCCGGGGATTGGGTTTTGCATATAAAATGGGTTTTATATCTTGAAAATAAACATGTTTTAAATATATTTTCCGCTGCATTTTTATTTTATAAGGATAAAATAACTTTGATAAACATGTGAAAAACCCAACAAATACTTGACTCTTACAAAAGAAAAAGTAGATATAAAGATCATAAATGTTGAAGCTCTTTAAAGCTTCATGGTTGATTAATCTCAAAACATGCAACCTTCAAGACCTTCTTCATGGAGTTCTCAATCAATATCATGCTCATAGTACCAGATTAATCAAGAAATCGTATGGAAAAGTATAATAGTAACAAAGCTACTTACATTATCGAGTAGAAGGATGGAAGTATAAAGATGTAGAATTTTTGGAAACAAGTACTTGCGATCTACATTAAAGATCAAAGGGACTTGCTTACAAAGAGATGAAGATGATCACCTAGTTCTGAACTTCGAACTACAAATATTTAGGGTTAAACCAGAGATACGTTGATATGAAATAAGTGAAGTAATCTTAAATGGTTTTGGCATCAACGTTTAGGGGGGGATTGTTGAACCTTGCACAGAACTGATATGCCAAAGACCAAACAACTAGTCAAAACAGTTGTTCTTCACCAACAAAAAAAGATTTGAATCAAAGTGTTGAAAGAATTGTTCTTCCCATGAAACGACTGATGAAAACAAGATAAGTGCTGGTCAAAATAACTTTGAATATTAAAGACATGTGATGTTGAGAAGAACAATTGTGTTATAGGACAAATGTCTTAGGATTTTGTACCAGTCTTTAATTTAAGAGTAGTTTGTATGATTACTGGTTGTTTTATAGTAACTAGGAATCATTTGGTAATTTCGATTGTGAGAGGTCGCTTTCTTGGTGATGTTAACTAACATCATCAGCTATTTTCCTCTTATGTCATGATCTATTGAATCAGTTATTCTAGATTGCGAGTGTACATTTATAATATCACTAGTTGAGGGGGAGCATGAGTTTGTAAACATGATAATTCAATGATATGAGAATTTGTGAGGAATTCATTGCTACTTACTTTTATTAAAGATTATTTACTATTCCATTGCAATTAATTCTTACAATTATGATTTTTTTACTATTTGATTATCTAAACACACACTCAGATCCCAACACTTAATCCATTCAATTTTTTTGTACATACATGGTACAATTCTTACTATGTATGTCATAAATTAAGACAATATGCATAGGTAATATGCTTTCCAAGAAATGAATGCACATAATTGACTAAGTATGTAATTAGGATGACATTGATAATGATATGATAAATTTGATATATAAGTCACCAATGATAATTATCTTAATTTCTAAAGCATAATTCATTATGTTTAAATCAAGATAACCATGAACACTCAAAAATATAAATTATAGCATGTGGCATCTTAAGTGCTTAGCCTAAAATTATATCTAAACCTAATTAATCATAATAAAGTATCTTGTTTATTGCTACATATATTTGAGAACTAAGTGTATTTTATCACCCAACCAAGTATATTCCTGTTATGTTGCTTTATGTGAAGAACTGAACAAACAATTTGGTGTTGGTTAATTTTTTTACATCCAACAAAGTCCGACCACCAGGGTATATCAATTGGTAAAAAGTCACTCACGCCTGCGATCGTAGACAGCGTTGATAAACCGAGTGTCACCAATTCTAGAAGAAACCCACCGCCTGAAGCCTCATTATACTAAAACATGGGGCTCGCACATGATGTTTTGTCACGAACGAGACCACAACCGGTAATCTCTGATATAGAAAGTCACGGGATACTGTTAGAGCATTGCCCTTTAACGAATCATATAAAGAGGCATGTTTTGTAAGTTTTAAGTGCATACTTCTAAGAGTAAACTACACAATACGTCCTTTATGTTTTCTCAAACTTGCAGGTTCCAGCCTTTATGTTTAAAAATTGCTACAAATAATATTTACGTTTATTTTTGTTGCTAGTTCAATCCTTTACAACTAACCAAGTTAATTATCACAGTTTAATTCCCTCATATGCCTAACATATGAGGGTATATTTGTCATTTTAATTCGTCTTCCGATAACCCCAAAAAATTATAGTAACATTTTTATTCCTCTTCATAACCTTCAATTAAAAACCATACCCCACCTTTCTTCTTCATATTCAATTGAAAACCCAGGTCATCAAATGTCATCAAAACGCTTACGAAATCACTAGGGTTTGGACCGTTGATTCGAGCAAGCATGTGTTGTTGGTAGAAAGTTTGTTACAACTTCATTATCTAATCAAAGTTCTCAAATTCGGTAACGATTTCATGAAGCAAAAAAATGTGTGTTATGCTTCAAACCCTAACACTTTCGAAAGAGAACGCAAAAATGATTGACTCACGAGACAGAATCTCGTCATTATAAGAGCTTTGCCATTCTGGTACTCCACCGTCACAAGCCACCGCTATGCTCCAGAACCTCACTAAATTCTCTGATTGCAGAGAGAACTTCATCAAATTACACGTGGTTTCGGTACTTATAACCCTAGCTCGTTTAGGAACTACATTAGCACAAGAATATACAATTGCTTGTTTAAGTAATTTAGTTAAAGATGATGATTATTTGAAACTTCTGATTGCTATAAAAGGTGGATTGATTAGTTTGAAAAGATTTTGGGATTGTTCTTCTGTTAAAAGTTTAGAGCAGTTGAGTTTTTAAGCAATTTAGCATCAGATCAACGGTTAATCAGCGTTATTATATCAAACGATTTCTTAATTCAGTTACTTAACTCGTTTAATTGTGGAGTTTGAGGTGTTAGGGTGGTAAGTGTGGTTCATGCTTTAGATCCATTGATAACGAATTTAGACAAGAAATTTCCTGTTTGAATTATGCATCCGTTAACTCATTCGAAGAAATGTCGTAAACAGATGGTGAAATCGGGTGCTCTGTTGCATTTGGAGAAGCTTGTGACAATGGGTTTTCGATTGAATAGTAAGAAGAATGGTGGGGGTAGGGTTTTTAATTGAAGGTGATGAAGAGGAATTAAAATGGTACTGTAAGTTTTTTGGGGTTTTATAGGAAGAAGAATTAAAATGACAAATATACCCTCACACGTTAGGCATGTGAGGAATTAAACTGAGATAATTAACTTAGTTAGTTGTTAAGGACTGAAATAGCAACAAAAATAAACGTAAAGGTTGTTTTTAGCAGGTTTTAAACATTAAGGGTATGTTTGGCATGAAGCTTTTAGGAGCTTTTAGGAGCTTCTAGCTTTAAGCTTTTAAGAAAAAACTCCTTTTTTTGAACGACAAATTTGGATCACTGACGGACCACTGGAGTATCACCGTGCCACCAGCGGAACCACCCGATCATATCCATCTCCAGTAGGCATTGTGCCTATACACCAATTCAGGAGGAAACCCAATAAATATGGGAAAACCCCCCTTTGTGGGAATCGAACCCAGAACCTATTGGTTCCAAAGCCTTATCCCACCCCCAAGATGCCACTAGGCTATAAGGCCATGGGAAAAATGCCTTGTTTGGTTGAAGGAGCTTGAAGCTTTAGGTTAGGAGCTTGAAGCTTTTGGTTGAATGCTCCTACTAGTAGCGTTTAGAAGTAGCTACAAGCTTTTAGGGAAACATGACTATTTTAACCTCTAAAGATAATAAACTTTTTAATGAATAAGCTTTTAAATTTTAAGTTATGTCCATTCTGATCATTTTATACATTTTATTAAAAACTTAAGCTACTCTGCCAAACACCAAATATATATCTTAAAAACTACAACTACTAGCTACCATCTACAGCTACCAGCTTTCAGTCACCAGCTTCAGCCACCAACCACCAGCTACTTTTGCCAACAATACCCTAAGGCTGGAACCTGCAAGTTTGAAAAAAAAAAAACATAAAGTATGCTTTGTGCATTTTACTCTACTTCTAATTTACTATTTTTTCTTGCTTAGCCTTATAGCCAGAGCCGGCCCAATAGGCTATTGAACCTAGGCCCAAGCTTAGGGCCACCAAATTTGAAGGGCCACCAGTTTTCTAATTTGAAGGGCCACCAATTTAGCAGATCAGGCCCAAATCTCTAATCATAAACCTAATAACCCAATGGCATATCTCTCTACAGTGTGCAGCTGTGCAGAAGCCAAGAAGCCAAAGCGGCGATATCATCAGAGATGTCTTTGAGAGACGTTTTAGTTTAAGTTATGGAATCGAGCAATGAGTAATCAAAGTATCCAGGCAATAATCATGGCATTAGGAGAGACTCTGCATCATTGCAAGGTAACTAACATTTAACAGCCTCTAATAGCGTGCAATTTTCAAACCATTTGTTGTATATCCTCACTGAATCAATCTTCTAAAGCCTTATCTTTTATATGCACTCTGCAATAATCAACTGCTCTTTTAATCGAAATTGTGATTTGTCGATTTATAATTTATAATTTCGAACTTGGAACAGGAACACACTGCTCACTCTGCTCAGTTTTGCGATTTTCACTATTGTGACTGGCTTGGAACTCAGAACACATTGGCACTCAGACTCTTTTTTTGCGATTTAATTTTATGGTTGGCGATTTAATCTTGTGGCTCTCAGTCATGTTAGACATTCACATTCTCATTTGTTGAATAGGGAACTAGGGTGTATTTGCCAATTTGATTCTATTGTTTAGGGATTCTGCTTATGATAATTTTGCAAAAGGGCCACCACTTCGTAGTTCGATTAGGGCCTCCGAAAACGTAGGAACAACACTGCTTATAACGCTGTATCAGCGTCATGAAGACAAGGAACCTTTATAGCTCTACATTTTTAACTATCATGCAATGGGATAAACTTTCTCTTATCATTACTCAATAATATTTTTTTAATTTAATTTAGATCCATAATATTTTTTTTAATTTAATTTTGATATATGTTAATATATAAACATTTTTAAAATTATTTTGACATTACCTAGTAAAAAAAACAATCGTAAATTAGATAAGGCTAAACTAAAAAATATATTAGATAAGTAAATGTAAAAAAACATATAATGAAATTTAAAACTATTCACCTAACTGAAATTTTTTGCTTCAAATGTAAAATTATTTTTATGACTCGATTAAAATTTTTGCTTCTGCCGGTACATACTAGTATCGAAATAGTTACGACATCAATGGTACAATAATTCATGAAAAAACCAATACGGGTAACTATTTTTTTAAACGGCCAACAGAATGAATCCCGAGCACTTTCGGGGTACCAGCTGGACAAACGGGGTATTCCGAGAGTAACCCTAGTCCACCACTAATTACGGGGAAAACCCAGTAACCCACTCGCCCGTAGGCACGACGATGAAATTACCAGTAAAACCCGTTTGGCTCAAGGATCCAACCCAGGTTTTCCCGGGTCTCTTATCATTGTCCACCAGTGTCTCACTCTGCATCAAGTGAGAGTTAAACCTGCATCTCTCAAGAGAAATGCAAGTCTTCCACCACTTGATCTAGAGATCATTGGCACTAATATGGCTAACTAATTAAATATATTAAAACAATCAATATTTTGTGATTTTATATAATAAAATGTAAATGTGGTTATAAGATGGAATAAGATAATAATGATGAAATTAGGAAGCAGTTGCAAAAAGTAAACTTTGTACCTTTCCCCCCAAGCTTCAACTTTATACTTTGTGACACATTGCTTTAAAGGCTAACAAAAAGTAAAAAAAAGTAGTTTTCTGTTTCTATCAGAAACTACGTCTTCATTAGTTAATGACGAAAAAGTCCTTTTGCTTTTGGAAAATTAAAATCAAGCGATATGACAAAACCAAAACCTACAAAAATATGAATCACAATCTCTGAAATACCGAAATCAGTTATTTCAGGGCATCTAGTGGTTTAGATTTTTTGTTTCATAAACATCTTTTTCTAAATGGTTAAGAATTATACTGAGTCTAAATCATTAAGACATCTTATCTGAATTGGTCAGACATTTGTCTATGATAATTAACAATTATACTGGCTTTTAATTGTTTAAAACTTTTACTTGTTCAGCACTTAATAATTCAGATATCTTACTGGTCCAGCACTTACCCATCCCCTGCGTGTGCTCATATCTTCACTTCTACTACACTACTCAGCAAAGGTGGCCCACCTTTAGGGTTATAAACGAACTAAACGTTCAGCGAACAGTTCGTGAACCGTTCGACGAGAAGTTCGTTTATGTCCGTTTGTTTTATAAACGAACGAACATGAACAAGAAATTTCGTTCGATTAGTTTAATGAACGAACATGAACATAGTTCTCATTCGTTCAATTGTGTTCGTGAACGTTCGGTAAGGTGTTCGTGAACATTCGTTGGTTTATGTTCGTTTGTTTGTGTTTTAATTAAAGATTATTGTACTTTATATATTTTATCTATGCTTTTTATATTAGTTAAGTTTTATTTATTTTATTATATTATCCTAACATATAAACTAGGAAACCCTATTTCCACCTTGTTTATGCATCACTCCGCATTTCCTTTCTCATTATCTATATCAACGGATACGATCGACCTTCGTTCCACAATTAGGGCTTCAAATTCCAGTGCTACTCCCTAGCCATCCACCTTTAGCCTTCGTCGCGTACACTAAATTTATTTGTGTTCGTGAACCGTTCGTGAACATGCTCATTTGCTTAATGAACGAACACGAACATAAAATCTCGTTCGGTAAGTGTTCATGAACCATTCGTGAACACATTAATTTCCTTAACGAACGAACACGAACAAGGCCTTGTTCGTGTTCGTTCGGTTCGATTGCAACCCTAATTCCACCTTATTAACTTCTACCCATCCCCTACGTTGTGGCCAGCCCCAAGCCACCTTCCCAACACCCACAACTGCGCCAGGGTGTGACGGTGAGCGGGGCATGGTTTGGCTGATGCGGCATCAGAAAACGCACAGGGGTGCGATGATAACACATGGTCTAATTGTTACTTTATTTGAAATAGAGTAATTACGTAACAAAAAATGAAACACAGTAAAAATAATTACTTTAGTTTAAAAAACCGTAGAGTAATAACAATTACTCTATTTTTAGTTTAATATTTCTAGCTATTTGTAAAATTAGCATGTTAAAGCTATTTGTATCTAGTTCTTGCAGTATATTTTAAATGATAAAAGTATTACTTGTGAATCGAATGTTAAGAGTAGCGGAAGTGGGGCGTTTTATGGGGCGGAGGCGACGCTGGCTAATCCACACCGCGCCAGCGTTGGCCAGGACGTTGCCCCGCTAGGGTGACTTTGAAGCCCGGCGTTGGGCGGAGGGGGGGTGGTCTGAGCTAGCTGGCTAGGATTGGTTATTGAAATTGGACTATTTGTGGTAGTTGTTAGCCATTGTCGTTGGACATGGTGGTTTTACCGTAAAAATCAAAATTTTAAAACCGACACAAGTGGCGTGAACTAAAACCGTTAGCCATAGCCGTTAGCCAACACAAGTGGCGTGAACTAAAACCGAAATTGGATCGGTTTAAAGTTTGTTTCGACCGTGTCCCTGCGGGCGACATGAGCTACAACGATCGAATGGATATCGCGAAGATCGAGTAGAGACACGACGGGAATCCGGAATTTAAGTGGGTTCCCCACTTTAACATTTATCAAACTCTGTAATTTTTTTTGGAATTATTAACTACTTTTATTATTTTTTTAGGATTTAATAAGTAGTTTTTTTTTTAATTTTTAGGATATTATGTAACTTTTTTTTTAAAAAAATTAATATAATTTCGTGTTTTATTTTATAAATCTCAAGTATGTAAAAAAACCAAGATGGACCACCAACACCGCTAACCCACGCCGCTTACAGACCCCACTTTTTTGGGATGGTCTGGTGGAGCCCACAATCGCCACGCGTCAAGCAATGCCCCCAACCCAAGCCCCCCACACCCCATAGTCTAACTATAATACACATATGTTAATTTAATCCTCTATTACACATACACGGTGGCGAACCTATAAAAGCACTTTTACCGACTCAAATCGATTCATTCAGCCATTCAGCCTTGTGACGAAAATTGGTGATCTAGGAGCACTTTTTGGACAACTTTTCACCCATTCCATCATTAATTTCTATCAAATTGAAGATGGTGAAGATCAATTCAGCCGTTATTAAAGCATTTGAAGATCAAATCATCACTATGAGTGGCTAATTTCTTTGTGATTTCCTCCAGGGCTTGGGTTTTGTAAGTAGATAAACTAATTCAATTTGTCTTTATGTTTGGGATTAGCAATCTAAGCATTTGATGCTTTTTGCTATTTAATTCATTAAACTGATTGTAACTGGTTGAGTTTTATTCAATATCTTTTCGTTTTTCTTTCAATTCCTGAGATTTCTAGAAATTAGGATATATAAGAAAACGAGTAGGGTTTGATATTATAAAACTAACATGTTCATTATAGCCTTGCATTGCTATTACAATCCGAGTAAATTGTCTTTTCTTATATAATATTTAGTTAATCGAATTATACAAGTCATGTCTATGTGATTTCCAAAACTGAATTGAATTAGTGAAACTGCTGAAAACCTGAATACTAGAGGAATCACTTTTCCTCCAACTATTTACAAATCGTAGTTAATTTAGTTTTTAAACTAACTCTCAAACAATTGATTTTATTTTTTCAGTAATTTAGCTCAAGAAACTTTGTTTAAGGAGATGGGTAAATCTAAATATCGGGATAAAGATTCGTTATCAAGCAAATGGACCGATATAAATGCTAAATGTCATGCTTTTCAAAAGGTTTTCTAATGCACGATGGATAATTAGGGTAGCGGTCGAAGCGATGTTGATATATTAACTAAAGTGTTGGAGGAGTTCAAGGCAATGAAAGGGGTATTCACGTACATGAAGTGTTGGGAGCTTCTACATGGAAGTCCTAAATGGTCTAACGTACCAACCATGACGTTCAGTAGTAGGGTAAAGTGAAATGGTCCAAAACCTCATCTTTGGTTGATCCGGAAACACCCATATCTGATGTGACAACTAAGCCTTGAGTTATCATTATACAATCCCATAGAATATCATAATCAATGAAACCTTGTGTTTTATTTACAGGATTGTATAATTATCCATAACAATCACACAATATCAATCCTTGTTCAATTTCGAGCTCTTAAACATTTTTCTGGAAAGTTATACGTAAACTATTACGTAAACGTAATCAGCTTAATGCAACGTACACTCTAGAACAAGAACATAAGTTAAACATACCTTAAATACCCTTAACATAACTTAGAAATAAGTTTTGGAGGGTTGGGTATGTGAAAAATATGCTTATTTGATCACAGGGACTATTTGCGTCAAACTGCGAAGGTCTGGCAATTCTCGTAGCGACGTACACTCCGGAATAGTGACATAAGCTAAGCATACCATAAATACCCTTTACATAACTTAGAAATAAGTTTTGAGGGGTTCGGTATGTGAAAATATGCTTATTTGGTCACAGCGACTAAAAGCGTCAAAACTGCGAAAGTATGCAAACTCGCATATATTCTGCATTCAGACCACTCACGCACTTCCAAAAATTTTGGTAATCATTAAAATATTATATTTTAGTGATGGGAATGCAAAAATGCCATTCATTACGTAATTCGGATCGTTTTCACGTCCGTTACAACTTTCGTCGTAATTAAGCGAAAAACGCAACCGTACAACCGAACGAACCGACATCCATGACATTTTTTAGCATAATTCAAGTTAAATATACTTTAACTTCCTTATGGAGCTTAAAAATGGGGTTAACGGGTGTTAGAAGTGCCAAAACGCGACAAAATAAGTTCAGGGACCAAAGCTGTCAAAAATGAAACTTTTGCCTTGTTGCAGCCTTTACAGTCCTCAAACCTGGACCCTTGCGGTCCGTAAACAGTCCCCAGCAATAGCGGAACCTTCCAAACAGCTTCCTAGCTATTGCAACTTGTTTTCTTTCCATTATTTTGCAAAGTTGTGGGCAATATATGTGTTCTCCAAGGCTTGCAAGCTAGTCCACACACTTGTAAGGCTAAGATTCTTCCTTGGTGGCCACACAAACACATGTCATGATCCTATGCTTCATGAATTAGTATGAATAGCCCATCCATTTCACTTCATTACTTGCTCATTCCTTTCTTTCTTCTCATATCTGCTCTTCTTGGATGCTACCACTTTGTTGGAGGCTTCCTAACTGAGTTATCTTCATCCTAGAACACAAGTGAGTGTTCTAACTAGTCTTGTTTATTTATTTTTAGCTATTTCAAGCTAAAAGTCAAACAATGTTTGACTTTCGGCTTTGACCATTAATTGGTCAAGTCAAAGTTCAATTGAACTTTGCAACGTGATCGTAATCACGATGGTTATAATCCTTGCGATTATACCTACTGATTTCCACGTTTACTAGTCGAAGTGACGAGTCAAAGTTTCGATCAAAATGCACGTTTATGTGCATTTTACGACGGAACTATTTTCGAGTATCAAAACACTTTGTTTTGATACCAAATCAGTTTTCCAACTTAGTTAAACATGTTTAACTCATCACTTCTGGTTTAGTGCTTATTTAGGGTCGAAGTCGAGCGGTCTTGACCACCGCTTTGACTTTCGAATCTGACCGTTTGGTCGATCATAGGATCCGACCAAACATATATTTGTGACCATTAGTTGTATAGGGAATAACCTACTGAGGTTATACCTTATGGTCACTTTTTTTGGTTAGTTATTTGATAAGTCATTTATATGCTCTTTAAAAATGACCAAAATGCCCTTTTTACGCATAAATTCATTTTAAGCATATGTAATCAAACTTTTGGCATCTAAACTGATATAATAACATTTTTAAACATGTTTGGGCATATAGGACTTATTATATGACATATATAACCACCCGACCTTACTTTTACGCAAACGACACGTTAAAGTAGCGTAAACTACCTTAACGAGTTGTAACGGGTCAGAAGCACTTAGGATTACTTTCTAATCAGAATGTTAGGTTCAATAAATCATGCCATATGAGTTCCAATACTCATTTGATTTATAGAACTTCATTCTATCCTATCCGCCGGTTTAGGACCCGACTTATTAACATAGTTATCGATACTAGGTGCCACTTGATTCCTTGATTCCCCGAGCTTTGTTAGTTCACTTGATTCAAGGATACTTTGCAATCCCAAGTGAGTACATAGTCCCCTCTTTTACTTTTTTTTTCAAATATTTTGGGGTGAAACACTTGTGCCTATTGTTACTTTCATGCTTTTCATGACATATACATGCTATGTTCATCTAGTACACATATAGTACATGATTTCAATAATGTTTTGCTATGTATGTTGACTTAGCATGCTAGCACATTGATTTCAAGGATACTTTTGCGGCATATGTTGAGTTAGCATATGAGCACATTGATTTACATTACATTTTGCTTCATATGTTGACTTAGCATGCCTATCACATTGATTTCAAGGACCCATTTTGCTTCATATGTTGACTTAGCATATCTAGCACCTTGATTTCATGAACACCCTACTTAGTATGTTGACTTAGCATGCTTAGTACATGATTTACAAAGACATTTTACATGACATGCTTACATTGATTATGATATTTTGGTATGTTGAACGAGACAAGATACATTCATTAACATTATCCCACCGACCGATAGTATGTATGGTTTACCATAGGTTTGAGAATCTCATTCCCGCTTCCTAGTTTGTTTTGAACTATCCATTTGAGGAATGACAGAATCCGGTTAATATTTGATCAACCTTTGTCTTTATAAGGGTTTATCTGACAGATGACAAGGCTTGAATGTATTCGCCAACAAACCTGATAAATGTTATAACAATAAAAGCAATGGTTTTCAAAACATAACTTTTTGTTTATTCAAAGACATTGTTTTGTACATGACTTTTGGTTACACAAGATTTGGTTATACATGACATTACTACATGTGGTTTGAGTAAAGACTTTTTACTTGCCATACAAGACATTGGTTATTACTCGACATTTGTTATACAAGACATGGTTTATACTTGACATTAGACATGATTTATACATGACATTTGACATTGGTTTAAACAAGATATTATTTAGTGGTTATTGGTAAGTGATTTAAATAACGAGACGTGTGTAATATGATAAAAATATGGTGGATACGCCGCTGGTACTTCCTATATATAAGTGCTTTTATCACATTACATATCGTGGCGTTATCTAAACCACTTCGACATAGACAAGACATGACAGTTTTTTACAAGACATGACATTTTATACATGACACGACATCTTTTAAACAAGACATGATATTCTATTTCAATACATGACATATTTTACACAATTTATTATCATTTGATTATTTATTTAACCATGCATTATTTCTTTTAAATCATTTGATTTTCACATTGATTTTCATATGATTTTACAAAAGAAAACATTTTACAAAGGTTCATGGCTACTTTTTAGTTAAACAATTCTTTTAACAAAATCAAAGCCATGAATCCTTAACAATAAAACCTATGTTATTCACAGACATTTTTACGCTGACATACCTATTTTCACATGTGTTTCAGGTGCTTATGTTTGATTTTGAGTATTGCTTCACATAGGGCGGACTTGGGCCTTAGTGACTTTAAAACCTACAAGATAATTTTTGTGTATTAATTGTATTCTCCAAAACAATGTAATCAGTTAATTCAATAATACCAAACTTTAAGTACCATGTGTTATGAAACAATTTGTAACGTGACTCCCCAATGTTTCCGCCGCGTGATGTTGTATATTACGCGATTGGGGTGTTACATCTGATACTCGAAATGTCGATTTAAATAATCCTATTAATATTAATGAGGATAACGAGGATGAGGAAGTGGAGTTGCCCCGAACGCCCGGTAGAAGAAGTGGGGAAAGGGGGGAAGAGCGGAGTTGTCTTCTGCGGGTGTTGGAATGAAACAAGATTTTGAAGAGATGAACCGATGAATTCATGACATACGAGACCTTGGCCATAGGTGTTTGGAAGCAATGCAAGAAGAAACGCTAAAAACAAAAAGTTTGTCGCGGTACAAGAATTGAGGCAACTGGAGAAAGATATCGAGTTTATGTCTAAACCGATCGATCACCTTCAAGGAGAAGCGTTGCTCCTAGTTCAAATGTGTAGGCAACAAATCCGTGACAAATACGAACTTTAGATCTAGATTTTGCATTTTCATCTTTAAATTTTAGTATTTTAATTAGTTGTAATGTAATTTTTATTTATTTAATGAAATATTATTTGTTTTAGTTTTTAAAAAGAATTAAATAAATAATTTGGTAATCATTGCTTGGGGCATTATGGAGCATTGTATTACTACACCCATTTTAATTTCAAGCCCTATAATGCCCCTTTGGTGACTGGGTTGCCACATGTCAGATCATGCCTAAGCAAGGGGCTTTAAACTAACTCACACTACACATGATCTTACTTTCTTTAGTTGGTATTTAGCTCCCGCCTCACGTTTCTAGCTCCCCATTGTTAGGTACGATATACGATGGGTTTGATTCCATTCCATTGGTGTCTTTTGTAACGTCCTTTGGTTCTGCCTAGCCTCCCGTTGGCGTTTTTGTTTTTTGTTGATAAAGTTGTCATCTAAAGAAAGATCAATAAGTAATAGAAATAAGATTTAAGTGCCATTTTAGTTCATGTGGTTTGGGTCATTTTGGCAGTTTAGTTCAAAGGTTTCATTTTTCACATGTGGGTCTAAAAAGGTTTCACCGTTTCCATTTTAGTCCACTGAGTTAACTTTATTCATTTTTTCTATTAACGACAAGGGCAATTCGGTCATTTTATATGTAATTATGTTAACTAGAAGGGCAATTCGACCATATAAAATAACCGAATTACCCTTCTCGTTAATAGAAAAAAATGGATGAAGTTAATGTTGGTGCATATGTCTGTCGACTTCGTCTTGTATCAAGTCTTGTATTAGCACTGATAGATCAGGGAACAAAATACGAGAAAAGTATGTTTGTGAGCATTTCGCACGAAATGAGATGTGAGTCATTTCGTGTGGACCATTCCGTGCGAAATAGCCAGACCTATAAATATGTGGTGTGCCAAGTCATTTGTAACGTTTTCTGATTCCGGTACCGAACTGCTGCCGACGTGTCATTCGATCTGTAACAGTGTAATATCAATATACAAGACATTTAAAGAGGAAATCAAGCTGTATTCAAGTCTGTATCATTGTTTCCGCCTTTGATACGGATTAGAACTCTTCTGTTAGACTCGTTTAGATCGATTCTCGATCCTACAAGTGGTATCAAAGCTCAGGAGGAAGAGTTCTTGCCAAATCAGCCTGATTTCACCATAATTTCTGACTTCTACACCTTCTTTTTCAAAATTAACAAGATTTTACGGTTAAAATGGATTGAATTTCTCATATAATGTGCGAAACATTGTTTTAAACAACCCTTGAAAGAATTGGACCTATATTCGATCTAAAACTTGTAAAATTTGGTTATTTCGCTTGAAAACATTCTCGGATTATGTGACGTCAGCACTATTTCGTATGGAATAAACCTTGATTTCGCACGAATTACTTCTCAGGATCCTCATTTCGCACAGAATCATCTTAGTGGAATCTATTTCGTACGAAATCAATTTCTTGACCCTCATTTCACACGAAATCAACCATTTGAACTTTATTTCGCACGAAATCAACATTCATTTCGTACCTAAGTGTTATTCCGTACCAAAAGTCATTTCGTTTGAGATTGAGATTTGATTTCGTGTGAACTTGCATTTCGCTTGAAAACTGTAATTTTGAGAATTTGTGAAAGTTGATTACCGAAACATGGAAGAAGAGTTTTACAATGCATTTGCTACACCAGTTACTCTAGTTACAGCTGCCGAAACTGTTTACAGTGAGAATGAGACGGGAACTTACCAGAAACTGCCAAAGCTTATGTACATTGAAGATTTTAAAGGATGGCAAAATCGGTGCAAGCTTATAGGTTTGACGCATGGTGTTCGCTAGATGTAGATTACGTTAAACCAAAAAATGAACGTGGGATTGAAAAAACTTTCAGTGATTATTCAGATGGTGAGAAATTAAAATACACCAGTGAAAAAATGATTAGTCTTCTCCAACAATCCGTAAAAGAAGATATTTTTGTGTTGCTTCAACATAATAATACTGCTAGATCAATTTGGTTGGCATTGATTAACAAGTTTAAAGGAAGCGCTGATATGATAAAGAACAAACAAGCTTTACTAAAGAAATCATTTGATATGTTTGTAGCTTTTGAAGGTGAAACAACAAAAATGACAATTGATAGATATTTTCATCTGGTTCTAGAAATGGGAACACTGGATATAAAGAAAGACGACGATGAATGGGTTGATAAGCTAGCTGATGCATTACCACAGAATAAATGGAGTACATATTTGCTGATCTTAAAACATATGAGAAAATCAGAAAGTATGAATTTGGCAAAGTTCATTCAGAAGATTGAAGAACATGAATTGGATATTCAGAAAACTGCTATCATGACTAATCCAAATGCTCAACAAGATGTCAGTTTATACTACAGAGGAAACAAATTTGAGACTACTCCGAGTCCAAAGATTAAAACTGCTTTCAATGCTGACAGTTCTTCCGGAACTAATGGTAGTACTGTCACTCAGAGTGGAGGATTTTCATCATCATATTCAAGTTTTTGATCCGAATTTCACAACACCAAGTCCTCAACGACCGAACTCAACAAATCTGCAATGCAATGTTACCTTGAACATTCAAAATGGTCAAAATCTTTCTCCAGAAGTGGCTAAGCAACACATGGCATCACTTGTTGCTATGTTAGAATCATATGAAAGCTTACTTGCTGGACGAATTGGAAATCCGATGCTCACCAAAGAAGATTATGATCAGATTGATGCTGAGGAACTTGAGTTGATGGACATCAAGTGGTGTTTAGCCAGTGCTGTAAGAAGAGCAGAAAAATTCACACATATCACCGGAAGAGATGATTTTCGTGAAATGGATGCATCTCTGATAGGGTTTGACAAATCAAAGGTTACTTGTTTTCGATGAAAAGAAAAGGGACATTTTAAACGAGAATGTAAGAATAAAGAAGCAAACGGAAGAAAAGACCAGTCTGGAAAGAATGATTACTATCAAAAATCAATTTTTCATCAGATTGCACAACAACCATCATCATCTCATGCTATTGAAGAGGGAAAGAAGAAAGCTTATCTTGTGAATCAAGATGATGAAAAGGTTACAAAGGGTTTTAGTTGGGACAAATACATTCTGCCCGGTTCAGGTCTTGTTGCTCAAATTTTGGAAGAAAAAGCCAAATCTAAGCCAAAAAGAACCAAGATTTTCAGATCATCAGAAAGTGATGAAGATACCGATGATGAGGAAGAATACATTAATAATGCTAGAAAAAGTTTAGACTCATTCAGTTTAATTTGTTCTTTGCAGATAAAATTGAGATGTTAAAAGAGAAAAGAGCTGCTCGTCTGAAGAAAGAATTAGAAGAGTTGGAAGCAAGAAGGTTTGCTGAAGAAAGAGAAAAACAGGAATCTAATAAAGCAGAGGTTAAAGAAAATTCAACAGAAAAGGTCGAAGTTGAAGGATGGGAAGCAGATTTAGAATTCGATGAAGAATTAATAAAAACTAAAAATGTGATTGAAAAGATAGTTGAGAAAATCATCGAAGTTGAAAAGATAGTCGAAGTTGAAAAGATCGTCGAAGTTGAGAAGATTGTTGAAGTCGTGAAACCTTGTCTAAAATGTTTGGAATCTTGCAAACATTGTGATGAGAATGACAAGAAGATTAGCGAACTAGAGGAGTTGAAAGAAAAATTGTTGTTTGATGTGAAATACGTAAAAGAATCATATGATGTTTTAAATAGAACAATTGATGGTTTGAACAAGACAAATTTGGAAGTTGATGTTGCTATGACAATGATGAGTTCAACATTAATGACGAAGCAAAAGGTCATTAATAAGTATATTGAGGATTGTGCTAAGTTGAAGCAGGATTTGGAACTCGAAAAGATTGAAAGTGAAAGAATTAAACGTTTACTGCTGAGTTATACAACTTGTGATTACTTGATTGATGTAGTTTATCCTACTGTTGCAGGTCTTGAAGCCTTTCAAGATAAAAAAGATAGAAGATACGGATAATGGTAAGAAACAAAGTGTCAAATATAATAAGTGTCCGCCTCCGATCTGGAATAGTTATTCTCCCAGAAAGCCTAATGAGGAACGATTAAAAAAGGCGGTCAACATAAAGTTAAAGTCTGAAACCATTGATGAGTTATCAGACAACACTGATGTCACATTCACAGCGTCTGACACTGATCATGAGTCTGAGTTATTAAAGAAAGTAGTCGATCAGGTGTTGGATATGGATGAAGAGTCAAAGTCGGAGTCTAAATCTGAAAGTTCGAGTTCACCAGACAAGAGTCAGAGTTCACTAGTCAAACGGGTTTACAATAAAGAATTTCTTTTATCGAAAAATAATTTGAATGATGAAACATTCAAAGTAGCTTATACTTTGAAAGATTCTGACAAATTATTTTCTGATGAAGAATTTCCAATAAGAAGTGTCAAAACTGAACAAATCAAACAGGTTTTCAAACTAACAGAAATCAATATTTCTGAAATAAAAGATGTAAATCTTAATGAAAAACCTAAAAAGTACACTTCAAGAGTTCAACAGAGATTGAATAAGAAAAAGGGTTACAGTTCTTGTTATGGTTTTCAAAAGAAACCAAACCATAACGGTAATTACAAAAAGAAGGGATTAGGTTTCATTCCTCCAGAAAATTATAAAAAAGAGAAAGATTATAAACCAAAAACTAAATTTGTTTCAGGTACAAGCTCAGTAGAAGACGAGAAGAAATCTTTCTGGAGACAGTCAAATCAAGAGTTTCTCGCTGAAAAGAAAAAGAATATGATGATGAGATCTGAACAGAGAGTTAAGAGAAGAAAATGTTTCAAATGTCAAAAAGTTGGACACATTGCTTGAAATTGCCAACAGTCCAACAACATAAAACAGGGAATTTCTTTTAACTCAAAAGTAAAAGAAAAACGTGTTGATGTAAAGAGACAAACATTTGAGAAGTTTAAAAAGTTTGAAAATTCGACTGTTGAAGAAAGTGAAAATATAAAACGGTTTTACAAAATAAAAGTCGATTTTAACAAACAAAAATGGGTTGTCAAAAGTTCAGATGAAAGTTCTAGCAATGAATCTGATTCCATAAAATCAGAGGAGCTATCTATTGAGAAAAATGTTGAGAATTCTGTTCCAGAAATGAACAATGAAAACTTTCCACCATTGTCAAGAGAAAGTTTAAAGTTGAAAGTTGGTAAGATTGAAATTTCAGATCAATTCTTTGCTGGTAAAGAAGAATTTGATGTTGAAAAGGCTTTCAATGGAAAAGTTAAACATATCTTTGGGAAGATGGTTGAAGGGAAGGTTAAAAGTGTGAAAGATTTTTACAAATCCAAAAGATGGTGGGAAAAAGATGAGTCAAAATCACCCAAGGCTGGTCAGGCTTGGGTGACAACATTTTCAACTTAAAATCCTGACTTGCCGGAACTTCCAGGTTGGTAATTGGGGAGTAGGAATTGGCATCTTTCTTGAGAAATTCACAACTGTGATATTTCGACTTACATGTGGTGTTTTCATTCTTGAAAATTGTCATCTTACAAGTGGTATGGTTGGTAAGTGAAACGACAGGGTGTTGAAAAAGGGTTTTCACCCGCAAGTGGTTAATCAAGGTCATTAATTTGAACTTGATTTAACTTTCATACATATGATTGAATAAACAATGTGATGAGTTTATCCCCTAACCTACAAGTGGTTTATGAAAATCAACAAAACTAATTTTCCGGAAAAACCATTTTGATTAAAATAAACTTAAGTGTTTTGAAATCATTATGGGAAAATAGTTTGTTGTAAGGGGGAGTTCTGATTGTTTATGCCAAGTGGATGGAGAATTGAAGCTTGAAAATCAGTTTGTCATTTTATTTTGTACAGTTTATTTTCAAATTTTCGTTAGATGATTTTGAATTTTAGGGGGAGTAAGAAATTTCAAAAAATCCAAAAACATTAAAAATTTGAAAAAGTCAAAAACATGATAAGATCCAAAATGAGTTTTTGTTGAGAAAAAGAGGAAATGATAGTACATCAGTGGACTATCACAGCACGCTAAAGAATTGGAAAGTCAAAATGTGATAAACGATCTCTCTGCGGATATGCCAGTAGGTTTTTATACATTTAGTAGATTGTTTTCGAGATATAAACTTAAATACAAATACTTGCTTATTTCGTGGGGAACATCTCTCGGATATATAGGCCACCCCTGAAATCTTGTTTGAAGGGCTTTCTATTTCTGACATACTAGGTCTTTGTGCGTGATGATATCTGGGGTATTATACCTGTACTTCTGATTTTGCGGAAGCAATAGCCTAGTCCTCGTATAATGCTTTGCATTGCTTTAATCTTAAAGCTTACACTCAGTACAAAAAATGATGAAACAGTGCAAAATGCTAATCATGTGTTGTTGAAGAAAAGATCCCCAAACGGGACACACCTAAAGTCGAGCCATCATCTCTTTGTCTGAACGGAAGTTCTAACCTGAGCTGTCATGGTTTCGCATTTACCCGTTTACAGATATCATTAGTGTACACTCACCTGTAAGACTGAATATAGAAGTCTGGATACGGGAGTATATTCTGAGGTGGTACACGCGAATAAGTCTAAGTCCATTAAAACATTAATCTCGTATCTCGAAACAGTTGAAGTTTGTGTGAAAATTTAAGTGGATCAGTATACTGACAATCTAAGTGAATCGTTTAGAACTTAAAATGTTAAAAGCTTAACGGTGTTAGTGATTTGTCTCATAGACTGATATAATCCTCTTACACAAGCTCTCAAAAATATTGTTTGTAAATATTTCTTTACTGCATTTCATTATCAACAATTCCAAAAAGATTTTGAGTGTGTTTTAGCATAAATTTTGAAAAATGCAAAAAAGATTTTCGACAACTGATAATGAAAAGCCAATTTTCAAAATTCCGAGTGCTGAACATGACGAACATGTTTGGGAAGAGTTTGTTTGAAAATGATGTTTTCCTACATGTTGTCATTAGAGTTTTTAAATGTTAAATCATTTTGGGGTTTGTTTTCTACAAGAGGTAAGCAAAGAATAAAATTTGTCAAATTGTTAAATTTGTGAAATTTATTGTATGGTAGAGATTGTGCAGGTTTGCCAGGTTTTCGATCCTGTTGCTACAGAGAGCCAGGTTTCGATTCTAGAACCTGTGAAGGCCATATTACGATCCCAGCATAATTCAAGGGGGAGTCTGCTAGTAAAAGGGGAGTCTGAAGATGCAAGAGCCAGATTTGATTCCTGATGATTGAAGAACTTAAGGAATCAAGAGATCTGATCAAGAAAAATGTGAAGATTGTTAGATCAACATCCAAGGGGAAAGTTAGTTGATGACAGAAGAAGAGATAGAGATTGAGGATCTTTACACTGTTAGATACGTTGGAAAAGCACGAAGACTGATAAAGACTGAAGTCTGTGAAGACTCGACACTGAAGACTCCGTCCACATCCAAGGGGGAGTCTGTTGGTGCATATGTCTGTCGACTTCGTCTGGTATCGAGTCTTCTATTAGAACAGATAGATCAGGGCACGAAATACGAGAAAAGTATGTTTGTGAGCATTTCGCACGAAATGAGATGTGAGTCATTTCGCACGAAATGACTTAGTCATTTCGTACGAAATGAACAAGTCATTTCGTGTGGACCATTCCGTGCGAAATAGCCAGGCCTATAAATATGTGGTGTGTCAAGTCATTTGTAACGTTTTTTGATTCCGGTACCGAACTGCTGCCGACGTGTCATTCGATCTGTAACAGTGTAATATCAATATACAAGACATTTAAAGAGGAAATCAAGCTGTATTCAACTCTGTATCATTGTTTCTACCTTTGATACGGATTAGAACTCTTCTGATAGACTCGTTTAGATAGATTCTCGATCCTACAGTTAAACCAGTGGAATAAAATGACAACTGTGAAACATTTTTGAACCCATATGCGAAAAATGAAACCTTTAAACTAAACTGATAAAATAACACAAACCACAGGAACTAAAATGACATTTAACTCTAGAAATAAAGATTTAAAATAAAACCGCCATGTTTAAAAATAACAAGAAAAATATAAATATAAAATAAAAATATAAAGAAATAATAAAAGCATGAAAAGGTAACGTAAGAGCTTTCCTTTTCTAGAGTCAGAGAAAAAGTCTACATTTTTCAGCTTTTCGTAATAAATGTCTCCGGCAAAACCTGCTTGTACTTTCTGATGTCCAGTTGTTACCCATGCTTCCAAATGACATATATACCCCTAACTTTGTGCCCTTTTACCTTTTTCGTCTAACAACATTTGTTCTCTAGTTTAATTCAATTTCTTTGCTCCACATGACTTTCGTCTAACAACATTTGTTCTCTGGTTTAATTCAATTTCTTTGCTCCACATGACGAATGCAAAGCTTCATCATTCAATAAAAAGCTAAATGGTATAAATATCCTACCTAACTTTATTATTATTATATTGTTATTGTTGTTTATACTTATATTATTAAATTACATGGACGGGAATAGTTCCCACCTTCTATTGGTGGAAAAGGGCGTCATCCCTCCTTCTACGGGTGAAAAATGGCGTCATCCAAACGCTGTCTTTTTTTTTTTTGCATTTTCAAAGTTAGTATTTAATAAGAGCACGTGTATTTTAGTATGAAAAGCGCATTTGGTAGAGCGGTTTGTATTGTTTGTTGTATGAGTAAACAGATCAAGAGACTTGGGGTTTGAGGCCCAGTTAGAGCATCTTTTTTTTTTAATATTACATTTTATAAGCCTAAAGTTACCCAGTTAAGCCAGTTTAGCTACTACTCTTGTACTTAACAAAGTTATCCTACAATTCCTAAACTTTAATAAGAAAATTTGTTTGACGAGCGTATTGTTATATACATCTAGATGCTTTTTTTAGATTGTGTTATGTGTAGTATGTATATGTAACCGAAAAAACATCCCAACATGTTACCAAACCGAGAAATTTTCGGTTTAACGCCCCGCAACGCTGACGGGGCATAAAACTAGTTATTATTTAAAGTTCATAACATATTAGGTGAATAAGAACTTATTGGTCAAATGAACATTATACGTTCATGTAGAGTTGAAATCATTTTTAAAAAAGGTTATATTGGGTTAAACTGTTAAAGTCATGTTTAAATAAGTTACTATTAGTTTTATTTGTTTTTATTAAATCAAAATATATTTTTGATATCGATAATAATGGTATTCTTATAGGTGTTATCTACGGAAGTAAAGCAATCGAACTTTGCACGACCTTGCTTCCCTTTTTATCAAAAGTCAAAAGTAAGGTGCTATAATTGCTATTGACAAATACCATTTTTTATTATTTTAATTAATATTGTTTTTTTTTTTTTTTTTTTTTTTTTTTTTTTTTTTTTTTTGCAAAAAGGTATATTGTTGTAATGTTAATTGAAATAATCTTTTAACGTATTAAAAAATGAACTCACATAGGATGGTAAAAAGATCCGAGCCTGACAGGTATACTTGAAACTCGAAACATATGAGACGGGTATACTCGAAACCCGACGAGTATGTCCGGGTATTGGATTAGTTTTAAAAAAAATTCGCAGGTATGCGACGAGAGTGGGAATAGGTGATACCTGACTAGATTACCCGCAATCACATACCCACTTATCCGAACTAGATACCCGAAAATTTATATTTATATTTATATTTTCTCTTAAACCTTATATATTAGTGGCGTATTTTTTTAAGTTGATTATGTGAAAAAAATCTTTTAGATTATCATTTGAAGAACTTATTTACATTTTGTGTGATGCGAAGTATATAAATAAAACTATATAAAAATTATAATTTTAAACTGTTATTATTTATTTAAAATAAAAGTTATATGTATATAATATATATTTTAATTTATAATAACAGTTATAATCGTAAAAAAATGTATGTGGAAATCATAATCAGTATTTTCTAACAAATAACGGGTATACCCAGTACTCGATGGGTAATTACCCGACAAATATCCGACCGATGTTGAGCCAGGTATAGGACACGATTTTACAACCAAATATGGGTATGAATTACCAGGGCTGCCTTGGGCCAGGTGCGGGGTGGGCCACCGCGTAGGGCCCACACTCCCAAAAGGGCCCATAATTTTATTTTTTACATATAGTTTTGAGCTGAAATTTATTGACAAAGGGATTAATTGTCTAGTGGTCTAGTGCCATACTTTCATAGAAGATACTGGCGTTCGAGACATGTTCTATACTCATTTCTTGTGTTTCTTTGCTTAAGTCCTTGTTTTCTTATTTTGGGGCTTTGACCAGCCCATACTTTATGGCTCTTATTTTTAACTCCCTTTAGTAAATGTGACCCATTGTATTTGTGAATTATGTAAGTGTTATTTTTAAGGAATTGGTATGGGTATATTGTTTAAAAAAAATATTAACATACACACATACACACACACAAACACACATATATATATTTCCCCGCTTGCGGTGTGCACATATAATGTATATATATGTGGACGCTCGGGGGGCAAAAGTGAAATGATACTAACTTTAACGTTATTTTACTAATTTCGTGAAAATAACGTTAAAAGCGGCGGATAGTTAATCATGCATCATGTAGTGACGTTGATAGCTGAAAGACACGGGGGTACATGCACTAATCAATCTCTGTCCTGATTGTTTGAGTGTTATGTGTCTTAGGTCCAAGGCTTGATACAAAACTACAATCGAGCCGGGGGTCTCACTAGAAGCATCCTCTCTATTCCTACGGGGTAGAGGTAAGGCTGTCTACATCTATCCTCCTCAGATCCTACCTTAGCTTTGCTACTGGTGGGATTTACTGAGTGAATAAATCCTGACCATTGATTTACATCAGCAAATCGTAAATTACACTAGTGTATTCATGAAATACACTAGTGTATTTTCATCATCAAATCCTGGCCATTGATTTACACTTGTGTATTTATAATCTAGGGCTAGGATTAGTTCACACAGTTCACTATCAAGGGGTTGTTCACAAATGAACCTAACCCTATATATATATATATATATATATATATATAGAACAAGTGTAACGTACAATAGGGCTTATCGTACGATACGTACGCGATCATCCCAGCCGTACGATCTGGTGCGAATTCAATCTTCGCATGTTATAAAAAGGCAAATGAAATCACATGGCTTGAAAATGCAATGAAATCGCATGTTTTGAAATCCTATGCAAATGAAATCGTATGTGAAAAATGGCTAGCATGGGGTAATGTGAAAAATGGCATGGGGTGTGTAGATGGACAAATCGCATGTGGAAGATTGAATATGGCATGTGAAAAAATGGCTAGCATTGGGTAATGTGAAAAATGGCATGGGGTGTGTAGATGGACAAAATCGTATGTGGAAGATTGAATATCGCATGTGAAAAAATGTCTAGCATGGGGTAATGTGAAAAATGCCATGGGGTGTGTAGATGGACAAAATCGCATGTGGAAGATTGAATATCGCATGTGAAAAAATGTCTAGTATGGGGTAATGTGAAAAATGCCATGGGGTGTGTAAATGGACAAAATCGCATGTGCAAGATTGAATTCGCACCAGATCGTACGACTGGGATGATCGCGTACGTATCGTACGATAAGCCCTATTGCACGTTAACTGACCTCTCTCTCTCTCTCTCTCTCTCTCTATATATATATATATATATATATATATATATATATATATATAGGCCGGTTAACGCGCAAAATGACTTAACGTACATTACGTACGCGAGGCATTATTAACATGTGATTTTGCTATTATTGAAGATCATGCGATTTGGGTTATTTATCAACATGCGATTTATATGATTGTTTGACCATGCGAACTTCTGAATTTATCAACATGTGATTTCTTGTTATAAAGTGCGACTTGCCATCGCATACGCAATGTACGTTAAAGCATATCGTACGACATATTCCCTCTCTCTCTCTCTATATATATATATATATATATATATAGGGGATGGATCATGAGAAAACTAGTTTAAATGAGAAAACCAAAAAACTAACTAAAAAACCTAAAAAATACAATTTTTTTTTTAAAGAAAAATCGCTACTTTTTATGTATGGAAAAAAATTTTCAAAAAAAAAAAAAATTTGTTGTACTGCACATGTGCACTAATACGGAAAGCCTAAACCACTTAACCCACCCCCCACCGACACCCCCCAAAAACCTAAACCCCCCCACCCCACCCCCCAAAAACCTAAATTTACCCTCTCACCCAAAGCCTAACCCCCCTCCCCCCACCCCCCAAAAACCTAAACCCCCCCCCCACCCCCACCCTTCCGAAAACTTAAAACTAAACCCTAAACATAAACCCGAAAAAAACCTAAACCCCCCACCCCACCCCCCCCCCCCAAAAAAAAACCTAAACCCCCCCTCCCCCCACACTCAAAAACCTAATCCTAATCCTAAACCTCCAAAAAAACTAACCCTAAAAGCTAAACTAGACTCAAAAAGCTAATTTTAAGCATGTAATGCAATTGTAGTACATGTTATATTGCACATGTGCACTACTATAATAATAGCGTTGAAAACAAGACGACACCACAAATCTTTTTTTATGTCATTAAAAATATGCTCGAATATACTTGAATGAAAGATAAGAAAATTTGTGATCTTATGGTGCCATTTTTGTTTTAAAATAATAACATATGGAGAAATGGGAAATGTTTGAAAAGTTATATATTTTTTTTTCAATTTTACACCTCCTTCATTAAAAGTCCCCTCTCCTTCATTAAAAGTCTCCCTCCCCCTCCTTTTTAGTGAATTTTAGTTAGTTTTCTAGTTTTCTCATTTATATCTAGTTTTCTCATGATCTCTACCTATATGTATATAAACCTAATGGACACCAATATCTGGGAGATATGTTTCTTTGAAGTAGGGTTTCTTCCTAAGAGAAAAGCTAATTGCCCCACTAGAACGCCCATGCCTTTTTCATATCATAACCCTATATCGCATGCCCCACCCACATCAATAATAGAAGACAGAACCATAATTCAAAGTACCCTTAATTCATCTTTTCCTTCAAAAAAAGATTGCTTTCGTTGAATCCATTCATGTAAAGATTCCTCTTGTCATAGCTCATATTCATCTAGTATCTTTACAAGATAATAAGATAAAACCCTAATAACCGTTGGGACACTTGTGTTAAAATTGTCTATCAACAAAAAAAAAAAAAAAAAAACAAAGTCGTATCACGGTTCATTGTAGAAAACATAAGTTCTTATGGTCCGTATGACGGGATGGACTGTCATGGCTTCTCGAGTCAGTTAATTTTAGAGGGGGCAATCTTGACCCAAAGGCTTCTAAGTGGGTCAATTTGGGTTGCTTTTAAAATTATATGGGTTGGTTTGGGTAAGATATTTTAACTAAATGCGTCACAATGGGTCACTTAAAATTCCATCTTGTTATTTTCGGGTCAAAGCGGGTCGACAACATAAAAGAAATGGGTCGATGTGGGTTAATGTCTTAAAGAAATGGGTCGATGTGGGTTAGTGTCTTAAAGACGGGTTTCGGCACGACGCGGGTTTTGGATCGGAACGTGGTCGGGTTTCGGACTGACACGGGTTTCGGATCGCAACGGGTTTTGCGCCGACACGAGTTTCCGCACGAGACGCGTTTCGGGTCGGAACGACCCGAACCGTTTCGACGCGAACCGTTTCGACCCGAACCGTTTCGACGCGAACCATTTCGACGAGAACCGTTTCGACGCGAACCGTTTCGACCAGTACCGTTTCGAATTGAACCGTTTCGACGCAAACCGTTTCGACGCGAACCGTTTGGACCCGTACCGTTTCAAATCGAACCGTACCGTTTCAATAATTGAAGTAGATATACCAATGTGAGATTTGTTGTACACGTCGATTGTAAGTTTAAGAAAATCATGTATTTAATCTTGAATTAGGAAATTTTTTTGACACCAGGGATGTACATGCATTTAATTTAAGGAACCAAAAACACATCCAGAGTGTATAAAAGAAGTTATACCTTTAAGATCTGATTTCTCTAAATACAAGAATGCTAGCGAATGAAATGAATGATCAAGAAACAAAAATAGTATTATCAGATAGTATCATACTACTGTCCCTAGACATTCCAGGCCTAAGCCCAGACGGAGGCATGACAAAATTTGGCGAGTGGGTCGTCTACTGTTACATTGCTACACGAGACTACGAGAGGCACGACAAAATGGAAGAAGGCACTCTACTCGGTTATGCTCGTGACGATATGGTGCACGACAAAATTTGGCAAGTGGTTATAGTTTGATGTAAACCTTTTCTAGTCATTGCTCGCTGTATCAGTGTAAGCATGGCCTCAGCTAGCACCTAGCTTGTTTGAGGCTTTTTTGCTTGTTTTGGTGTTTTTTAACCGACCCGACCCGGAACTCGTTCTGACCCGGACCCGTTCTGACCCGAACCCGTTCTGACCCGAACCCATTTCGACCCGAACCCGTTTCAACCCGAACCAAAACAACCCTTTTTTTAATTGACCCGTTTCGACCCGAACCCGTTTTGACCCGAACCCGTTTTGACCCATGACCCAACCCGACCCGACCCGACCCGTTTGCCAGGTCTAGTTAATTTGTTAATCGTTTTTAGGCAAAAAGAATCCCTAAAAAGCTTGTAATTAAAGGTTTAGCTAGGCTATTGGTGGAATGTGATTAGAACATATGGTTCTTTTTCACTAGTGCAAGCCAACCCTACTTCACTTTTTTTCAACTATTGGGAAAATGGTGGTTTGATTAAACATATCATCAAAGTCAAAGATGAAACAAAGGTATATCAACAAAATGACTAAGTGTAGGGTTTTGAGTATGGAATATGAGAATGGTCCTATTCTCAAAAAGAGGTTTTGACAGTACTTGCACTCAAAGCAACTAAACTTCAAAACAATCACTTCCCTTCTTTTAACCTCCCTTTGTTGTTAAGATTACAAAAGGAAAAAGTACCCAACCTTTTTATTTTATTTTATTTGTATTTTTAATATGATAATAGAGTAACTGCGTAAAAGAAATAGTGCATCGATTATGGTATTACCTATATATTAAAATTCAAACCTTAGGAATAGTGTCAACACCATTCAAAATTAGCCATGTGGCAAGGTTTTTTTTTTTTTTCCTTTTTTATGTGTCATTTTGATGTTTTTAATGGAAAATTTGGTACTTAAGTTCTTTCGGTTTGAGAAATTCGGTACTGGTACTCAGTACCATTTGTTTTTCTCTGACTATGGGTTTTATACGAACAATATCATTACCATATAACTTTTTTGATTGATTTTCTTTCGTTTATCTTTTAGTGTTTTTTCTACGTTTTCTTTTTGTTGTTGTGAGCGGTTCCGTGCGCAATGCGCTCGTAGTGATTTCAAAACACATGTAAACACAGACTGAATAACAAAACAAATTCGCCGTTACACGGCAATGGTGATAAACCTAGTTCACGATGAAAGATCGAGTAAGGACGGTGCAATCAGATAGCTGCTTTTCACATTTTTTTTAAACAATAGGACATAATATTAATCACAACAAAGCAAATGATTACAACTTAACAAATCGTCGTAGGAGTTTTCTTTAGTTTTTTAATGTGAATTTCTTTTTAATTTTGTTGTCTATCGGACCTAATCCAAAACCTCTAAATCTATGTGTTTTTAAAAACTTTGTCTTTGTCAATAGGCCATCAGTCATATTGATTAAGTCACTAATAATTTTTTTCTTTTCTATTTTATACATCCATCTACTTACACACATTGTTTAGATAAAATACAAGTAAGTACGCGTGCAAATTAAATGAGCCAAGCTCGACTAGGCTGGAACTCGTTTAACTTATGGAACCTCTAGCTCGGCTCGATTCAAGCTATGTTTCTAAAGCTCAAGCTCAGCCCGTAGATAGTTTTTTTAAGCTCGAGCTCAGCTCGTTTACTATTTAATAACTAATTTATACTAATTATAATTATTATTTTATATAATTTATATTTTTTCATAATAACTAGCGTTTAACCCCCGCGTTGCGGGTGCGGGGGTCGCAAAACCATGCTAGACACTAAAACCGGGAAAATCGTAAAACATAAACGCAAATTTATATCACCACGCAAAGACAAAATCGAACTTATATCGCGAGCTGATGTAAAACGTAGATAAACTCGAATTCATACCGAGAAAGCTTTAACTTCAAGACCTAAAATAAAAAGCAAAACTTAAAAGATTAAAAATGAAATATACAAACTTGTGGGGCTAATAATGTAATATAACTTAACTACAAGACAAATATAACAAAATACAAAAAAAAAAAAAAATCAATACAACAAATCATATTAAAAGTATACAATGGCATATTTGTAAATATATTTTACTTTAGGGATTTTCTTAGTACTGTAGCTAAGATCTACCTTAATTGTATGTATATAATAATATATTAATTAAAGATCATATAAACAGTGGGCTCGTTTATGCTTGCGAGCTAGCTGGAGCTGGAAAGAAAAGCTCGAGCTCGTTTAAGCTCGGTTTTTTCTAGTTTTTTTTTATCGAGTGTAGCTCTAGTAGCTTGCGAGTACTTCGGCTCGTTTGCACCCCTTCAAGTAAGTTTTAGTGTGCGAGCTATACGTAGTGATGGAAAAATTCAAACAGTGGCGTATTTCAGAGTTACTCTTAATATAGCAATTACGCTATAACAAATTTGTACCTGTTATAAAATAAACATTTCGCTACAGTTGACATGTGGCGTTTTATTACTATAGTATAACTTTTTTTAACATAATTATTATTATACAACAACAAAATAAAAGATAACGTGTTGGTAGATTCATATGCGTTTGATATGTTGGTAGATGAATCTATATTTGTTATGATGTGTTGGCTCATGTGGATTCCACCTTAAGAATTGATGATTGAAAGCCAAAATAGTTCTGCAATCATTTGACCCTTCAATAACAATGCTTGAACTCATTCTCCCTTCAATGGTAAAGACATCAAACAACTGCTGCTTCTTAAGGTCTGCTACTGTCACACCCCAACCAATGGCGGAAACATCGGGATGAGACGAAGTGTGAAGATTGCTCGAGACATCATAACGCTAATAATTGTGACAAGTATTTAAATAATCGTTTCATTTCATTTCTAAAGAATCAAGTACAAGGTTTTGAAACAAAATACAACAACATAAATAATAAAATGATACAATACAAATACAATTCTTTCTAAGTGTGTATCTAAGCATCCTACTAGATTCCATGCATCGTCAACATCCACCTGTAACATGTTAAAATAAAGTTCAATGCAAAAGCAAAGGCGAGTATACAAGTTTGATACGTACATAGCAAAAGATAAGTTTGAACAATTCCTCATAGCAAGCATGTGATTCAAGATGAACATTTAAATATGGTATGTGTCTAAAATATCAAACCAAGGAAACACAATATGCTCATGACATAACCGAAGATAAAGAGGCGGGTCGTTAATCCTATAGCGCTACATATGTCACGGTTTGGCTCGTACGAAGTTAATGATAAATTCAACACATAAGATAAATCCAAGTTTAAAGCATCAAGCCATCATGTATACAAGCATGTTATAGGAATGTTCATGTGTTTAAGCAAAATGTTCATGTGTAAGTTTGTTGATAGATAAACATGTTACACCCCAAAAGTGGTAAAAGTAAAAGGGGGAAATACGAGTATACTCACAAAGTTTGCATATGCTTTCCAATTATCCAATTATTGACGAGTTGATGAGGTTGGAAGATTGAATGTGTAGGGTTAAAGTTCAAGTATGCTTAGAGTCGAGATTCGGTATTCAAAACAACATAAAAAGTAAGATATGTGAATAGCATGTGAAAATAATCATCTTCAACAAACACTTGTATGACACTTGGTAACCACAAGGGTTATGATAATGTTTTCATGAGTTGAACACCCATAAGAATCACAACAAGGTTTAGGTCTTAGGTGATGTTCTACTACTTTAACATATAAACATGAGTTCAACATCAAAGGTTCGAATGAGTGTATATATATATATCTAGGTTAAGTACTACATATTATTTAGTCCAATAATTCAAGTAGGAGGTAGAAGATTAGAATCTTCATTTAGGCACCTCGTGTTATCATAGATGTCATGTATGGGGTAGGAAGGACATGCTTCCATTTAGGAACCCCTTGAATGTTCACCACTTCACTTGGTGTAACAACAACCAAGGAGGGTCACGAACTAGGATTTGCACAATAACATAAACAACCTAACTATAGAGAAATCATCAAATCACGTGAGGATTGTATGTAGGACAACCCAAGTTGTTCCCTAATCACTCATTCATCAAGACCTAAGTTTGACATGATTTGTGGGTTGAAACCCTAGACCAAAACACCAAGTTTATGAGGTTTAATCCTCTGATTTTAAATGTCTTAACCTTGTTTTTAAGCTTAACCAACCATGGGATAAGTTGTAAGCATTAGGACATAGGTATGAGATGTGTTGAACACAAGTTACATAGGTTTAAACAAGTTTTTGATGAACATAAAAACAAACAGAAAGTTTATGGATGATTTCGGGGCATTTCCAGGTCTGATTTCTCCAAGGAGAAGTCTAGGAATCGAACCCCATGATTATCCAAGTAAGTAGGAAAAATAATCAAGTGATTTCGTTAAGAAATGAGTGAGTTATGCTCATTTTCGTGAAGGGGTGTCAATCTGCTCGAACCTTTGCTTTCACCTACGGTTTGGAGGATGTTTTGAGAGTTTTTAGTGTTGCAAAAGTGGTAGAGAGGCTGGTTATAAGTGGTATTTATAGGGGGAAGGATTAGGGTTTCAATGGGTTGGGCTTTGGAAGTGTTTAGAAGGGGTTACACCTTGAAACTAGCCCACAAAACCCAACTATATGGGGCTGAATTTTGCTGAATTGGGGCTGCCATATTCCTTTATTTTTTTATTTTTTAAGACATTATAATGAGTAATTTTGTTAGTTAAGTTGTGTAATAATATGCAACAATGTTTCCCCTAACTTGTAACAAGGTGAAATATGAAATAAAACATGATTTAACTAGGTAAAAAGTGTAATGTACAAGTATGTAACATGTTTGTAAGTGACAAGTATATGTCATATATTAGATGATTAACCGTTGTATAAATAAGCATATTATTAGGGGTTTTTAGGTATCAACGATTTAAGGACAAGCATGGACATGCATCGTGAATAAGTATCGTATAAGTATGAATTACAAATAAGGATTCGATGTACAATGAATTCGAACGTATGAATATGTAGATGGTGAATTTAAAGAAATACGAATTTTATTTATGATCCAAGTCTCGGATTTACAATGATTACAAGGAAAGAACGATTACAAGAATACAAAGTTTCCAAAAATAGTTTTACAAACGATGGTTTCTAAATATTGAAAGTATGAAAACGCGGGGCGTTACAGTCTCCCCTCCTTTAGGAAATTTCGTCCCGAAATTTATTCAAGAGGTAGACTTGAAGAGTTCTAGTAAAAAATTGAGACTTGAAAATTTTGAAATGTTTCGAAAGGCACAAAACTTTGGGAAAATAAGTTTGTAAAATGATTTGTCGGGATAAAATGGTTTTGAGGCATAAGCAGGGGTAAACGTGGATAGGTAAAAATGATTTGAAATGGCTAAAATTAGAAAATCGGTTCTAAAGGTAATAAGGTAAGTTAGGATTCGAATGCTTGAGTGAGCTTGATTATGACCGAGGCTCGTATGACAGGAAGGAAATAGGAGCATGGGGCGAACAATTGACACCAAAAGAACGCAAGTATATGAGTGACATGGGTATTAGATAGATGAAAGTTGCATGTTAAAGATGAAGTCTCGTCATGGATAATCGGATATAGCGCGTTTGTGAGTTGTTTAAAGTTTGAATTAGGTCTAAAAGGTCTGCAAAACACTGATTTTCTCATGGCACGTCTTACGAAAGTTTGGTCACATGATGAAAACACTTATGTATAGGAAGTACCAGCGGCGTATCCACCATGTTTTGACCACATTACGTCCGTTTCGTGTTCGGTGTCATGTTACGTTCCGTGTCTTACCATACACAGTAGTACACTCTATGGTTTTTCATGAGCCAATCACTATAATCCCATGTGCACCCGCGATTATCTTGATCGTCGCATGATCCGCATAGCTTGTACTAGTTGTGTATGAATCGGGGTATACATAAAAAGTTTAGAATGTGTACGTACAAGAATATGGTATATAAGCAAGTCCATGTTTAAGTATGTGTGGGACCCACGCAAGCGAATCCCTCAGGTTACGCTCGCGTATAGGTACGAATGTATGAATCATGAGTATAAGCAAAATTATGAGCATAAGTATAAGTTTAAGTATGAATATACACGTAAGTATGGGTATCAAACGTACGCGTAGTATGAGTATACGTGTAAGCATGAAACGTATAAATATAATTAAAATCATAAAACGCATGAGTACAAGTATGAATACGATTACAAGTATAAGCATAAAATGTGTTGTTATGAATATGAGTGAGAGGGTGAGTACAAATACTATTGATTACGTATATAGTATTAATTGAAACATAACAAAGTTACGTATGTAAGAGTGCTCAAAAGGTTGAGTATGTAGATACGAACGATATAAGTGAAATTGTTGCGATGAAGCGACAAAACGTGTATGATGACATGCATGTATAGTTGTTTAAACGAAACGTTGAGTTTATTGAATCAAATTTAGATTGGGCTTGGTTTAAAAAGGTAGAATATAGTTTTCATATGTAAGAGGATATAAAGTACTTATTGGTCATGCATATCGTATTTTGTAATGAATGGAAATGCTACCTTTGTTTTAAAAGAGTGTACGGAATCCGAAGATGGTCGGCCCCCATGAAGTCTTAATGCCCACGTGTTTTGGAAAATAGGTGTAGGAAAAGGTCTTCGAAAAAGTAAGTTCGTTTCTTCAAAACAAGAAATTTTGGAGTTTTTGTGAATACGTCGATCCTTGGAAAAGGGGTTTATCAAAGGTCTTAGTGTTCATTTTAAAGGGTTTTGACAAATGGTTCGTTGATGTTGGAAATATTCTTTGGTAAAACGATCTCATAATATCTATAAGATCCTATAAGTAATTGAAAAAGGTTGGTTTGGTTTCAATTAAGAATGGAAGTCTCTAGTATGACGATATAATGTGAGCAAGTTTTAGTGATTAAGTCGAATATGAAGTTCATGGGCAAGAGTTTCGTTGGACCGATTTAATTGATAGGTAGCATTTCGTAAGGTTTTGGAGTTCGAGTAATAAAACGTTTTAAGACATGATTAAGAATCTCGTGTATATGAGTTGAGTGAAAATAGGTTGTAGAATAAGATGTACGTTTGATAAAACAATGTATTTTGAAATCGGTATGAGTGGGTATTTTGAATAATGATAAACAATTTGGGTATAAAATATGATCGAGTTTGCATAATAAGATATTTTGAAGAGACGTTTTGGTAACGATCACCTAGGTAAGGGAATCACCCCTAACTCGTTGGTGAGGTCGTTTTTAAGAAAAGGGGAGTGGAGTTAATCGTCAAGGTAAGGAAATCACTCCAATCTCGATGATACCCCTCCACTAGTTGTTACAAGGAATATGAATTTAAATTATATGAAAATCATGCATATATAAATGTATCGAAAAGGTTCGATATGTTGTGCGTGTGAAAAGGGAAATCAAAGGTAAACTCGAGGTTGAAAGATTGCATCGTATAAAATGAACAATAGAAACACATGTTTGACCAAAGTTTGGAGTGTTCCAAAACGGAACTTTGACTAACCAAAGTGGTCGAAAAGTCTTTTGAATTTGAGGAGCATGCTTTGGCCTAATAGGTAAAATACTCTCGCCGACAAGTCGGTTAACGGTATTTACCCTTCCGGTTACTACATGTCCCAAATCAATCGAAATTTCGAGACTTGGCGGGATTTATGAAAAAAAAAATGCCAAGGAGTGGAACTAGTCGACAAGGTGCGGGTTTCACCCCTAACTTGACGATTCCGTATCCTAAGTGTGGTTGGTACTCGTCGGGTCAAAATTTAATTTCGACGTGTTGACGAGGGTCCACTAGAATTTGAAATTTGAGATTTACCATTAAGATGTGGATTTCACTCCTAGCTTAATGGCGATATCTCGTGTAAAAAAAAAGAATAGGTAGACTGAGAGTCGTTCACCAAATTGTGGGTTTCACGCCTATTTTGGTGAATTCGTCTCATTTGTACAATATGAGTATTGTCGGATTTAGAATAATCGAGTAAAATGCATGAGGGAAGTGTATGTCGAAGGAGATACACAAACAAGTGTAAACACATAGGAAAGCATATCAAGAATGGTACTTAAATAATGAAATGATAAAACAAGTATTAACACATAGAGAAATATGTCAAGAATAACACATAAAGAATCGAACAACGAAACAAGTGTTAAGACATAATAAAACAAGCATTAATGCGTAAGAATAACATGTCAAATATTACACATGAGTAACATACATGTTTAAAAGAGCATAAATAAGTAACAAATAAAGTATCATGTAGTAGCCCAAGCAAAGCATACGAATAAGGCTCTAAAACTATAGACTAGGTGAAAGCATTCCTACTTTTCCTAATTCCCTATAGTTATGGCTCTGATACCAATCTGTCACACCCCAACCAATGGCGGAAACATCGGGATGAGACGAAGTGTGAAGATTGCTCGAGACATCATAACGCTAATAATTGTGACAAGTATTTAAATAATCGTTTCATTTCATTTCTAAAGAATCAAGTACAAGGTTTTGAAACAAAATACAACAACATAAATAATAAAATGATACAATACAAATACAATTCTTTCTAAGTGTGTATCTAAGCATCCTACTAGATTCCATGCATCGTCAACATCCACCTGTAACATGTTAAAATAAAGTTCAATGCAAAAGTAAAGGCGAGTATACAAGTTTGATACGTACATAGCAAAAGATAAGTTTGAACAATTCCTCATAGCAAGCATGTGATTCAAGATGAACATTTAAATATGGTATGTGTCTAACATATCAAACCAAGGAAACGCAATATGCTCATGACATAACCGAAGATAAAGAGGCGGGTCGTTAATCCTATAGCGCTACATATGTCACGGTTTGGCTCGTACGAAGTTAATGATAAATTCAACACATAAGATAAATCCAAGTTTAAAGCATCAAGCCATCACGTATACAAGCATGTTATAGGAATGTTCATGTGTTTAAGCAAAATGTTCATGTGTAAGTTTGTTGATAGATAAACATGTTACACCCCAAAAGTGGTAAAAGTAAAAGGGGGAAATACGAGTATACTCACAAAGTTTGCATATGCTTTCCAATTATCCAATTATTGACGAGTTGATGAGGTTGGAAGATTGAATGTGTAGGGTTAAAGTTCAAGTATGCTTAGAGTCGAGATTCGGTATTCAAAACAACATAAAAAGTAAGATATGTGAATAGCATGTGAAAATAATCATCTTCAACACTTAACACTTGTATGACACTTGGTAACCACAAGGGTTATGATAATGTTTTCATGAGTTGAACACCCATAAGAATCACAACAAGGTTTAGGTCTTAGGTGATGTTCTACTACTTTAACATATAAACATGAGTTCAACATCAAAGGTTCGAATGAGTGTATACATATATCTAGGTTAAGTACTACATATTATTTAGTCCAATAATTCAAGTAGGAGGTAGAAGATTAGAATCTTCATTTAGGCACCTCGTGTTATCATAGATGTCATGTATGGGGTAGGAAGGACATGCTTCCATTTAGGAACCCCTTGAATGTTCACCACTTCACTTGGTGTAACAACAACCAAGGAGGGTCACGAACTAGGATTTGCACAATAACATAAACAACCTAACTATAGAGAAATCATCAAATCACGTGAGGATTGTATGTAGGACAACCCAAGTTGTTCCCTAATCACTCATTCATCAAGACCTAAGTTTGACATGATTTGTGGGTTGAAACCCTAGACCAAAACACCAAGTTTATGAGGTTTAATCCTCTGATTTTAAATGTCTCAACCTTGTTTTTAAGCTTAACCAACCATGGGATAAGTTGTAAGCATTAGGACATAGGTATGAGATGTGTTGAACACAAGTTACATAGGTTTAAACAAGTTTTTGATGAACATAAAAACAAACAGAAAGTTTATGGACGATTTCGGGGCATTTCCAGGTCTGATTTCTCCAAGGAGAAGTCTAGGAATCGAACCCCATGATTATCCAAGTAAGTAGGAAAAATAATCAAGTGATTTCGTTAAGAAATGAGTGAGTTATGCTCATTTTCGTGAAGGGGTGTCAATCTGCTCGAACCTTTGCTTTCAGCTACGGTTTGGAGGATGTTTTGAGAGTTTTTAGTGTTGCAAAAGTGGTAGAGAGGCTGGTTATAAGTGGTATTTATAGGGGGAAGGATTAGGGTTTCAATGGGTTGGGCTTTGGAAGTGTTTAGAAGGGGTTACACCTTGAAACTAGCCCACAAAACCCAACTATATGGGGCTGAATTTTGCTGAATTGGGGCTGCCATATTCCTTTATTTTTTTATTTTTTAAGACATTATAATGAGTAATTTTGTTAGTTAAGTTGTGTAATAATATGCAACAATGTTTCCCCTAACTTGTAACAAGGTGAAATATGAAATAAAACATGATTTAACTAGGTAAAAAGTGTAATGTACAAGTATGTAACATGTTTGTAAGTGACAAGTATATGTCACATATTAGATGATTAACCGTTGTATAAATAAGCATATTATTAGGGGTTTTTAGGTATCAACAATTTAAGGACAAGCATGGACATGCATCGTGAATAAGTATCGTATAAGTATGAATTACAAATAAGGATTCGATGTACAATGAATTCGAACGTATGAACATGTATGAATATGTAGATGGTGAATTTAAAGAAATACGAATTTTATTTATGATCCAAGTCTCGGATTTACAATGATTACAAGGAAAGAACGATTACAAGAATACAAAGTTTCCAAAAATAGTTTTACAAACGATGGTTTCTAAATATTGAAAGTATGAAAACGCGGGGCGTTACAGCTACAAGCTAAAGTCTGATGGTTCATAAGGTCTGCTAAAGTAAACCGTTGATGAAGACTATGGTCTGCTAGAAGCAAAGGTCTGATCACCCTTTGAATACAGAAGACAAGTCTGCTGAAGAAGGTCTGCTAAGGCTTCAACAGAGGATAGAGCTCATCAGAGGATAGAATCATCAGATGTTGTAATCAGTGTTTTTCCAAAGTAACAGTGTTTAGCGATAGCAGATGTTAGAGGTTGTTATTGTTGTTAGATGTCATTATCTAGGTGAAGTCAGCATAGATTCCACAGTGGTTTCCATTGTACTATAAATAGAACAGTGCATGTACTGTTGTATTCATCATTTCACACACTTGACATTTTGTACGAGCAAACTGATTGATCTAAGGTTGAGGGGGATTTTGTGTTCATGCATACTTGAATCAATCATTCAATTTAAAGTATTCATGATGAAAGCAAATCTCTCATTGTTTGTGATTTAAAGTTTACTTTCATTCCGCTATAAATGATTTCCATCTTTTTATCATCTTCCATTGTTTCATCGTAAACATTCACAAACAATTCAAACTCAGATCCTAACAATTGATATTAGAGAATAGGTCAATCAAATTCGATTTAACAATCAGTTTGATATAAAAGATCAGCTCAATTCATTGACATCGTTTAATCGTAGGAAGTTGAAAAACAGAGTTAAAAGTTTAATCATGATCAAAGTAGTTTAAACGAAACTTTGTAAAACAACCAAAATGTCTCAAAACACACAAGGTCCTCATAACACTGGTACCCTATACAAACCACCTATGCTTGTCAGATCTTACTATAATATCTGACAACGTAGGATGGGTCATGTTCTTGCACAACAAAACACCGGTTGGAGGAAATCGGTTATCTTTGGACCACATGTTCTGATGGTGCCCAGTGCAGAACATCCCAAGGTCCAAGTACCTAAGAAACCTGAGAAATACTCTGAGCGGGGTTTTCAGAAAATTGAGTTAGATGCTAAAGCATTCAGTATACTTGCTACATCACTACCCAATGATATTTATGCTGGCCTGTTACATTATAACAATGCAAAAGGGTTATGGGATGCACTAAAAGAGCAATTCGGTGGTACAGAAGAGGTCATTGAGAACAACAGAGAAGTGTTGAACCGACAATATGAAATGTTTTGTCATGTCAAAGGAGAGTCAATAACCCAACAATTTGAAAGGTTTAGTTGTCTGATTAGTGAGCTAAAACTGGATAATGTAGAATATGCTAACTCAACTTTGAATAGTAGGTTCCTTAGATCATTGCCAGAAAAATGGGACACTATAGCCTTTGTTACTAGAAACTCTGTGGGTATTAAGGAGATTAGTTTGACTCAACTTCATGGTAGGCTCCTCACTTATGAGAGAGAGCTTAACCAGAAAAAGAAGTTACAAGAGTCAGGAAAAGTGGCTGATGACTACTGTTTTGGTAGTACAGCTCTTTTTGGTCAGGAAGAATCTTCTGGTGGCAGTAAGGATCAGAGTTATGATCATTTCATTGACATAACATTTGGTTGAGCATTCAACTCTGATTCTTACTCACCCAACTATGCTTTCACACCAAATGGGGAAAATCAGATCTCTGACAAGTTGTCCTTTGAATTAAATGACCTTCAACATTTTGACCCCACAGATCTGGAAGAAATGGACATTTTACATCAACTTGCCTTGTTGAGTGTAAGAATGATGTGTGTAAAATGCAACATATAAAACACATCAATTAAGGCATAAAACTAACCCTTTTTAAGTACTAATGTTGGAAAAAGAGTGTTTTTGTCTTCCTTTGGTATTTTCAGGATGAAATGAGCTCAAAATCACAAAAGAAGCAAAAAGACTACTAAATCTACCATAAATACAAGAAAAGGAACAAAAGTGAACTGCCCGGACCCTCAACGGCACCTCCCAAGACAAAGAGAAGAGAACAGAGCCTGAACACGCCCCGTGTCCAGTGAACACGGGGGCGTGCCCAGGAAGCAGCAGAAAAGACAAACCAGTAGAAGCTTCCATTGCTCACCACGGGGCCGTGCCCAGCGGACACGGGGGCGTGTTGAAAGTACAGCAGGCGCATTAATTGTAATTCGCAATTACAATTAATGAAGAGAGAGAATGTCAGACGGGCACGGGGCCGTGTTCAGCGAACACGGGGCCGTGTCCAGCGTTCTGTTCAGCCTATAAATAGAGGAGCTTGGCTTCATTCTCTCTCATCCCTTGGCACACCACCTCTCTCACACTTCATCCACCACCCACCACCACCATAACACCATCATCCACCACCATCATCCATTGTCCATCATAGAGTGTGTGAGTCGTCTCGGGATCCAAGATTGATCGTAAGAGTTCTTGACAATCAAGGCCATGTTTGCCTAAGTCTCTTACATCACTTGGTGAAGACAAGTGTTTAGTATAATACTTTTTATTTTTAATCTTTTGCACTTTTTATTTGGTTTTGTATTAATGACTTTAATAACTAGTTACTTATGTTGAAGGTGATCTTTCCTTATCGTTTGTCCGTGGTGTCTTGGCATTATTTTACTGTCTATATAAAATAAAAGATTTTCACCATTCATATCTCCACGGTCTATATGGAGGTATGTTGGCTACCTGGTCGGGGGTTAAGGGAACGGTTTGGTAAAGGTCTTGCCCTTGTTCAGCGTTTAGAGGTCCTGCTTGGGACCTGGGTCAAATTTAGTAGGATCTCCTTCAATGCCCATAGGTATTGGATGGCGGGGATCCAAACTCTTTGACCCCCTCATAAGCTAACTACTATTAATACTATAACCCGGCTATTTAGGACTGTATCCTTGCTGACTCAGACTACTTAGCCGAGGGTAACGTCGTCGCCAAAAGCGGGGCCTACCATAATTTGCATTAATAACTTAATTCATTATCTTTCAATAATCCAACCCTTTAGGATTGTATCCTTGCTGACTCAAACTACTGGGTTGAGGGTAACGTCACCTCCGAAAAAGGGGCCTACTACAATAACTAAGATAATCTCTTAAACAAGTGCAAAAGTGCGAAAATAATCAAAGGTTATACTAATACACGTGTCGGATCCAAGTGATTCATCTTGTCTATCTGTTTTTATTTTATTTTATTTTTCAGCATTTAGTTAGTTTTTATTTTTCTTAGTTTAAAACATTTTTCTAACTTTTTGATTTGATTAGACGTTGAGGATAAACCGGTATTAAAAGCTCTTGTGTCCTTGGACGACCTCGGTATCTTACCAACACTATACTACGTCCACGATGGGTGCACTTGCCCATATGTGTGTTTAGTGTTAGTAAATATCGTGTTTTATAAATTTAAAACTTGGCTAAAAGTGTAAAAAGGGCTTAAAAATATATCTAAAAATATAACACACTTCACGCACATCAAGTTTTTGGCGCCGTTGCCGGGGACACAAGGATTTTAAGAAAGCTTAAAATCGACGGCCTAATCAGTTTTTCAAAACATTTTTAAAACGCGCGCATTTTTCTGCATTTTAGTTTAGTTTTTGCATTTACAGTAGCCTGAACACGGGGTCGTGCTCGCTGAACACGCCCCCGTGCTGCATATTTTAGAGTAGATACCCAGATACAGAGTCTGAACACGGGGCCGTGCTCGCTGAACACGCCCCCGTGCTCAAAGTGACCAGTAAATTTAATTAAAACGCCCAGATACAGTCCCTGAACACGGGGCCGTGTTCACTCGACACGGGGCCGTGTTCAGCTTCTGTTTCCGTCTTATTTTTGTTTTCTGGTCCCGAGACTCAGTTGTAGTCTGTTGAGTGATTCCTATGGATCAATACTCAAGAGATTACAACTACACCTATGATGAGGATGATTATAGAGGTAATTATTGCACTAATTGTCGTAATGCACACTCGGTTCAATATAATACTTCATATCAACCATCCAATTCATACAACCATTATGAGGAGCCCAGGTACGAGCCATCAACTTCATACACATCCTATGAAGACCAAAGGTATGAACCTCCTCCCTCATACTCGTATTTTGATGAACCAAGGTATGAGCCTTCATACTCATACTTTGAAGATTCAACATATGAGCCACCACCTTCATACTCTTATTATGAGGAACCATGGCGTGAACAACCCACCTCATATGAGTACTATGAAGAACGAAGTTTCGACCCTTATCCATCATATACTTACAATGAAGAACAATGGTGTGAACCATCTACTTCATATGAGTACTATGAGGAACCAAGGATCGAACAACCGGATTCAAGCTTAGAGGATCCAAATTCTTTCAATCTCACCGAAGTGACCAACAGGATATTAGAACACATTAAAACTATCGAACGTTGCATGAAAGAATCTCGCGCAAGGGAAGAGGAATCCCGCGCGAGAGAAGAGTTAAAAAGTAATAATAACGTAGAGGTAGTTGAAAGTGTAAAAATGGAAGAACAAGAAAGTGAAAAACAGACACATGAGTTAAACAACGAAAAAGGTGAGTCCGAAAATGTTAACATTCAAGAAGAGTCTAATTTAGAGGAAATTATTCTCTTATCACCTACTTTCGAAAACCATTGTTTAATAACCCCTCATGCAAAGTTTTTAAAAGAGTTAAACACTAGTGCTAAAATTGAAGAAATGGTAAGTGTTAAGTTAACTAATGATCAAACCTCGCTAATAAAAGAAGATCCTTTTGAAATTAACATCACACCGGTTCCATGTTTCTTTCAAAATTCGTTTATTAGTAATGTCACTATTGATAAAGATCTTTGTGTTAACATAATGCCCAACTACATTTTTGAAAAGTTAAGTATTAGTGATTTTACTCCACTTCAAATACCCATTTTTCTATCCGACCGAAAAGTAATAAAATCAATCGGTGTAGTCGAAGATATTTTGGTTCAAACAAATCAAATGGTAATCCCAACCGACTTCGTCATCTTAGATGATGCCCCCCTAGTCTTGGGAAAACCTTTTGTACAAACTCACAAAGCTTTGAAAAACCGGAAATTTAACAGTCTAACTCTTCAATTAGGGGCATTCAAAAGGAGCATAGATCTTGAGCGCTCAATGAAATATCCTTTTGGCAACAATGACCCCCTAATTGAAGATGAAGCTGAACCACCTGATACAAACCACGAGGAAGACCACTTTGTCGACGAAGAGGTAGCCATAGAACAAACTTTTAAAGTTCTTGATCTAGATGAGCCACAAAATAAGGTGTCTCCTAAAGACCCACCCATCGAGCTCAAAGAACTCCCTAAGGGTTTGGAATATGCTTTTCTAGGCAAAGATGGTAGTCTACCTGTAATTATTTCGTCTAAATTAACTAGCGTAGAAAAAGAAAAATTAGTTAACCTACTTAAAAAACACAAAAATGCGATCGCTTGGAAGCTTGTAGATATTAAGGGAATAAGTCCTTCCATGTGCACGCACAAAATTTTAATGAATGATGACTACAAAACGGTGATTCAACCACAACGAAGAGTGAACCCCAATGTTCAAGAAGTGGTTAAAAATGAAGTCATCAAACTACTCGACGCCGGACTAATCTACCCTATCTCCGATAGCCCGTGGGTAAGTCCCGTCCAAGTAGTCCCAAAGAAAGGAGGTATGACGGTAATAACTAACGAGAAAAATGAATTAATACCCACAAGAACCGTCACAGGATGGAGAGTCTGTATAGACTATAGGAGATTAAATGAAGCAACAAGGAAAGACCACTTTCCTTTGCCCTTCATTGATCAAATGTTAGAAAGATTATCCGGTCATAAATTTTATTGTTTCTTAGATGGTTTTTCAGGTTACTTTCAAATACCGATAGCACCAGAAGACCAAGAGAAAACAACTTTCACATGCCCCTACGGAACTTTTGCATATCGACGCATGCCATTCGGTCTATGTAATGCGCCTGCAACATTCCAACGTTGTATGGTCGCCATTTTCCATGATATGATTGAAAAAACCATGGAAGTCTTCATGGATGACTTTTCCATCTTTGGAGACTCATATGATCAATGCCTCGATAATCTTGAACGAATGCTATCCCGATGTGAGGAAACTAACCTCGCCCTTAACTGGGAAAAATGCCATTTCATGGTAACAGAGGGAATAGTACTCGGACATAAAATCTCAAGCGAAGGAATGGAAGTTGATCGAGCAAAAATCAAGACCATATCTCGATTACCTCCTCCATCCTCCGTGCGAGCAATCAGAAGTTTCCTAGGGCATGCCGGATTCTATAGAAGATTTATCAAAGACTTTTCGAAAATTTCAAGACCTCTAACAAAATTGCTTGAAAAAGATGCACCCTTCATCTTTGACAAGGAATGCAATCAAGCATTTCTGACCCTCAAGGAAATGCTAGTCAATGCACCTATCATGATAGCACCAGATTGGAAATTTCCTTTCGAAATCATGTGCGATGCAAGCGACTTTGCTGTTGGAGCAGTCTTGGGACAAAGAAAAGAAAAACATTTCCACCCAATCTATTATGCTAGTAAAACTCTAAATGATACACAAGAAAATTATACAACTACAGAGAAAGAGTTACTAGCGGTGGTGTTTGCTTTTGATAAATTTCGTTCTTATCTTGTTCTTTCTAAAACAATAGTTTATACAGACCATGCAGCCATCAGGTACCTCTTCAAGAAGCAAGACGCAAAACCCCGTTTGATAAGGTGGATTCTACTCCTCCAGGAATTCGACATCGAAATCAAGGACAAAAGAGGAGCAGAAAACACTGCTGCAGATCACCTCTCACGCTTAGAAGACCCAGCTTTGGAAACAACCAGGGGCGAGCAAATCAACGAAAAATTTCCCACGGAGTCCCTGGAAATGATGGAAAGCAGACAAGAACCATGGTATGCCGACTACGCTAATTTCTTAGCCAGCGGTATAGTCACCAAAGGATGGCCACATCACCAAAGAAAGAAATTCTTTGCTGATGTAAAGCATTACTTTTGGGAAGACCCCTATCTTTTCAAAATGTGTGCCGATCAACTCATCCGAAGGTGTGTCCATGGTAATGAAGCACGAAGAATACTCCGTCATTGTCATGAAGGTCCATACGGAGGACATCATGGTGCCGCAAGTACCGCAAGAAAGGTATTTGATTCGGGATTTTACTGGCCAACCATTTACAAGGATGCACAAAACCTTGTAAAGACATGTGATGCCTGCCAAAGATCGGGTAATATTTCTTCCAAAAACGAAATGCCTCAAAATGGCATTCTCGTTTGTGAAATCTTTGATGTGTGGGGACTCGATTTCATGGGACCTTTCCCGCCTTCAAAAGGAAACAAATATATACTTGTGGCGGTCGATTACTTGTCTAAATGGGCAGAGGCCGAAGCTCTTCCAACAAATGATGGAAGAGTAGTAGTAAAATTCCTAAAAAAATTGTTCTCACGTTTCGGCACACCAAAGGCATTAATAAGTGATAGAGGTACCCATTTTTGTAATCATCAACTCGAAAAAATCTTAACAAGATATGGGGTCTATCACCGGGTCTCAACAGCATATCATCCTCAAACAAATGGGCAAGCCGAAGTGACTAATCGAGGTTTAAAACGAATACTTGAGAAAACCGTAGGGATAAATAAAAAAGAATGGGCTGACAAACTAGACGACGCTTTATGGGCTTTTCGAACCGCTTATAAAACCACTATAGGCACAACCCCATATAAACTAGTCTATGGAAAAAGTTGTCACTTGCCAGTAGAAATCGCTCACAAAGCCTACTGGGCAATAAAAAACGTAAACTTAGATTTAGAAGTTGCCGGTAAGAATCGATTTTGTCAATAAATGAATTAGAAGAACTTAGGAATTATGCATATTCTAACTCCGAAATTTATAAGGAAAGAATGAAAAATTTGCATGATAAATATATTAAATCCAATGAATTTCGGGTTGGAGACCAAGTTCTATTATTCAATTCGCGACTTCGATTGTTTCCTGGTAAGTTAAAATCTAGGTGGTCGGGACCTTTTTCAGTCACCCATGTTTTCCACACGGTGCAGTAGAAATTAAACTCGAAATGGAACACCATTCAAAGTCAATGGCCAACGGCTGAAACTCTACAGAGGATCCATTGAGGATGAGGAAGAGGAAATCGCACTTCAAACGGTCAACGAATAAACTCATACCCGACATGTTACAGGTAAGTATACATTCGAAACTGGTAAAATCATCTAACCATTATTCGGAGATAAGGGGCATGCACACAAGCACGTTAAAAAAAAAAAAAAAAAAAAAAATTTTAATTTCACCCCGGCACGGGGCCGTGTTCGCTGAACACGGGGCCGTGTCGAGGCGACTGTCGGGATAAACCTCTTTTTCTATCACTTACACCATTCCACACGCCCCGTTTCGCCGAGAACTCTCTGGTTTAGAGCGATTTTCTGCCGATTTCGAACGTTACCACCAAGCCTAACAACGTCAAGGTATGATTCTATCCTTCTTAGTAGTTAGATTAGTTACTTGCATGTAGTTAAAACATCAAAAATTGGGGGAAATCTAGGGTCTTCATGTTCATTCCGGATCGAACTCAAAATTGTTGATGAAATGTTAGTAGTAGTTTAGAGTAGAGTAA